>NC_041386.1:469805813-469842064 GCF_002162155.2 Triticum dicoccoides
GGAGGGGGGCGGCGGCTGCTTGGGGGAGGGGGCAAGGCAGCGGCGGCGGCGGGGAGTCCAGCTCGGACTTGGAGTCCGGGTCGGCGGCGGCGGCGCGCGCGCGAGGCGGTGGCGGCTCGGGCCGGCTTGGCTCGGCTGGGCCTTAGGCCCAGTCGGGCGCGAGATATTTTTTGTTTTTTTATATAATTCCGTCGACAGAAGAAAAATCCTAGAAAAATAAATAAAAATCTAAAAATGCCAAAACAAATTTTCACCATCTAAATAAAATATTTAGGACGAGTTGAACATTTTCTTGGCCCTAAAATGCAATTTTGAAAACGTGCAATTTTTCTAATGCAAATAAAATCCGAATAAAACCAAATAAAATCCAATAAATGATTTTAATATTTTTCCTCTAATATTTCAATTATATCGGAGAAGTCATATTATCTCCACTCATTTAATTTAATATGAAATATTTCGGAGAGAAAAATTATTAAAATCAAAATCCTCGTTTAGTTATTTGATAAAAATCAAATATGAAAACAGAAAAATCCCCAACTCTCTCCGTGGGTCCTTGAGTTGCTTAGGATTTCGAGGATTGCGGAACTGGAATGCAATAAATCATGATATGCATGGGTGATCTATGTATAACATTCCAAATTGAAGATTTGGGATGTTACAAACCTACCCCCCCTTAAGATGAATCTCGCCCTCGAGATTCGGGTTGGCTAGAAAATAGGTATGGGTGGTCCTTGCGGAGATCATCCTCTCGTTCCCAGGTGGCTTCATCCTCGGTATGGTGGCCCCACTGAACCTTGCAAAACTTGATAACCTTACTGCGGGTGACTCTGCTGGCAAACTCAAGAATCCTAATTGGCTTCTCCTCGTAAGTTAAATCACTGTCCAACTAAATCGCTTCCAGGGGTACTGTATCTCTTAATGGTATATCCGCCATCCCAGCATGGCACTTCTTCAGCTGTGAAACGTGGAACACATCATGGACTCCTGACAATCCCTCAGGTAACTCTAACTTGTAGGCAACTTCTCCCATCCGTTCCAAAATGTGATACGGTCCTACAAATCTCGGGGCTAACTTTCCTTTAACTCCAAAACATTTCACTCCTCGCAAGGGCGATACTCGCAGATATGCTCTGTCTCCAATTTTGTAGGTTACCTCCTTGCGTTTTGAGTCTGCATAACTCTTCTGCCTGGACGGAGCAATCTTCAGTCGGTCTCGGATCAACTTTACCTTCTCCTCAGATTCTTTAATCAGGTCTGGTCCAAACAACTGTCGGTCTCCTACCTCATCCCACATCAACGGTGTTCTGCACCTGCGTCCATACAGGGCTTCAAACGGTGCTATCTTCAAACTGGCTTGGTAGCTATTGTTGTATGAGAACTCTGCATATGGCAAATTGTCATCCCAACTAGATGCATAATCTAGCGCACAGGCTCTCAACATGTCCTCCAAAATTTGATTGACTCTCTCAGTTTGTCCGTCTGTCTGTGGGTGAAACGCTGTACTGAACTCCAATCTCGTTCCCAGAGTCTGGTGTAACTGATGCCAAAATTTTGAAGTAAACTATGTTCCTCGGTCCGATACGATGGTCCTCGGAACTCCATGCAGACATACAATCCTGGACATGTAGATCTTGGCCAACTTTGCACTTGTATAGGTGGTTTTCACTGGGATGAAGTGAGCTACTTTGGTCAAACGATCAACTACTACCCATATGGAATCATATCCTGCTTTAGTCCTGGGTAATCCGGTAATAAAGTCCATGCCAAGTTTATCCCACTTCCATTCAGGTATCGGCATAGGCTGCAACAGTCCTGCTGGCTTCTGATGTTCTGCCTTAACTCTCTAACATACATCACATACGGCTACACACTCGGCAATATCCTTCTTCATACCAGTCCACCAGAAACGTTCCTTCAAATCCAAATACATCTTGGTGTTTCCGGGGTGTATCGAGTATGGTGAGTCATGGGCCTCTTGAAGTATTAACTTCCTGATCTCCTGATTATTGGGCACGTAGATTCGGTCCTCAAACCATAGGGTATCGTGCTCATCCTCACAAAAACCTTTGGCCTTTCCTTTGCCCATATTCTCCTTTATCTCGGCAATCTCTTTATCATCTTTCTGAGCTTCCCGAATCTTTTCCAGCAATGTCAACTGAACCTCCATTGTGGCAATGAACCTTCTAGGTACAATCTCTAATCGAAGTTCCATGATGTCCTTTGCTAATTCCTTCGGCGGTCCTTTACTTTCAAGGATATTAGCATAACTCTTCCGACTCAATGCGTCTGCTACGACATTGGCCTTTCCTGGATGATAGTGTAGCTTCATGTCATAATACTTTATAAGCTCCAACCATCTCCTCTGCCTAAGGTTCAGCTCCTTCTGGGTGAAGATGTACTTCAAACTCTTGTGATCCGTGTACACATCACAACGGTTTCCAATAAGGTAATGTCTCCAAGTCTTTAATGCATGCACTACGGCTGCTAGCTCCAAATCATGCGTAGCATAATTCAACTCATGAGGTTTCAGTTGTCGTGAGGCATACGAAACAACTCTTCCGTCCTGCATAAGCACACATACAAGTCCTAAGCGAGAGGCGTCGCAATACACTTGGAACTCCTTATGTATATCTGGCAGTACTAGCACTGGGGCTATAGTCAAACGTTTCTTCAACTCTTGGAAACTTGCTTCACAATCTTTTGTCCATTTAAACTTGGTATCCTTCTTCAACAGTTCAGTCATTGGTTTTGCAATCTTGGAAAAATTCTCAATGAATCTCCGGTAGTATCCTGCGAGTCCAAGAAAACCGCGGATCTCGCTAACTGAGGTGGGTGCCAACCATTTAGTGACTGACTGAACCTTACTGGGGTCTACTGCTATACCTTCTCCTGATATAACATGTCCAAGAAATCTGACTTCCTTCAGCCAAAACTTGCATTTGCTAAACTTAGCATACAACTGGTGTTCCCTGAGCTTCTCGAGAACTAAACGCAAATGCTCTTTGTGCTCCTCCTCGTTCTTCGAGTATACCATGATATCATCAATAAACACCACAACAAACTTGTCCAAATACTCCATGAACACCTTGTTCATCATGCTCATGAAATAGGCAGGGGCGTTTAGTCAGTCCAAACGACATGACCGTGTACTCGTATAATCCATATCGCGTTGTGAACGTCGTCTTTGGTATGTCCTTCTCTCGTATCTTCAACTGATGATACCCTGATCGTAAATCGATCTTTGAGAAAACTTTAGCTCCTTGCAACTGATCAAACATATCGTTGATCATCGGCAGTGGGTACTTGTTCTTTATCGTCACTTCATTGAAGGCTCGATAATCAACAACCATCCTTAGGGATTTATCCTTCTTCTCAACCAAAAGTATTGGGGATCCCCAAGGTGATGAAATTCTTCGGATGTATCCTTTCTCCAATAACTCCTTGATATGTTTGTTAATTTCCTCCAGATCATTCGCGGGCATCCGATAGGGTCTCTTGGATATTGGTCCTGTTCCTGGTAACAGCTCTATCAAAAACTCAATATCTCTGTCCGGTGGCATGCCTGGTAACTCCTCTGGGAAAACATCTGGGTAATCTCTTACTACCAGCACTTCCTCCTGAACAACTCCCGTAAGGGCATTCACTTGGCTCCTTTTAGGCACATGCCTAGACACATACTTAATCCTTTTTCCCTCTGGGGTGGTGAGATAAATCGACTTACTAGCACAGTCAATGCTTCCTCCAAACTTTGACATCCAGTCCATACCCAATATCACATCCAATCCTTGTGACTCCAAGATAATTAGGTCACACGAAAAAACATATGTACGAATGGTTAAGGGTATCTGGTCACACCATCGGCTAGCCATATACTCTACTCCGGGTGAACTCACTAAAAGAGGGGTCCTAAGGGTTTGGGTTGGTAGTTTAAACTTATCCACAAATCCCCTTGATATGTATGAATGCGATGCACCAGTATCAAAAAGAACAAGAGCAGTAAATGACTTAACCAAAAACTTACCTATTACCGCGTCCGGCTGCTCTTCAACCTCCTCCACGTTAACGTGGTTCACTTGTCCTTTGTTGAATGGATTGGGCTTCTTCCCAGTGCTTCCATTTCCGTTTCCATTCCTTCCTTCTGGGCAATCATTGGCATAGTGCCCCGTCTTCCCGCACTTAAAACAGGTAACCTGACTTAAGTCTCTTTTGGCGGGAGTGGACGGGTTGGAGCGGTTATGATTGTTGTTAGCTCTGTTCCCATTCCCATTCTTAGCACTACTGTGGTTATGTGACCCTCCTCCAGTGTGGTTGTGACCTCCATGGTTATGAACAAGTCCTCCCGAGTTCGGGGTTAGGCGAGGCTTCTGCTAAGCTCCTGAGTTATACTTCCCTTGTCCATACTTTCTCTTGCGGCTCTCAATCTGCTGTTGTTTCCCTTCAATCATAAGAGCCTTATCTACCAACTCCTGCTAGTTGTTGAAGGTTGCTACCATCAACTGCATGCTCATCTCATCATCCAGCCCTTCCATAAACTTCTCCTCCTTCGCGACATCTGTGGCCACATCATCAGGGGCGTAGCGAGATAACTTGCTAAACTCATCCACGTACTGAGCCACAGTACGGTTCCCCTGGCGTAGGTTGCGGAACTCCCGCTTCTTCATCTGCATAGCTCCAGTGGAGACATGGGCTGTGCGGAAAGATTGCTGAAACTGGTCCCAAGTGACATTAGCTATAGGAAAAGTGGTTGTGTAATTCTCCCACCATGAGGCTGCTGGTCCATCCAATTGATGTGCGGCAAAGCGCACCTTCTCATCATCTGTGCAACCTGCGGTGGTCAACTCCCTTCCAATACGGCGTAGCCAATCATCAGCAACTATAGGCTCGGTGCTACTGGAAAATACCGGCGGCTGTAACCTTAGAAAACGGGCTAGATTGTCCACTGGCGGTGGGTTGTTGTTGTTGTTGCCCTTGTTCTGAACTAACAATTGCATCAAGGCATTCTGCTGCTGGATCAACTGGGTGAGCTCCGGCGGGAAGGCAAAACCGGGGTCACGTCTCGGAGGCATCTGAGGGGTTTAGATGGGAGAGATTTAGAATAGAAGAGGTCTAATGAGAAAATACTACCCATATGCGCATGAGACAAACACAATCATTTCACTCAATCAATCAAGCAAGGGCATACAAGCGGTCTAGAACTATCGCAAAAGTGCTCACTACTACTATATACATGGGGGAAATACTACTAATATATGGTAGTCATCTAGAAATTTTGATCGGTGGAAGACTCCATGATGTCTGCTCTAGCTTCGTCTTCAAAGTCATCATCACTAGGGTTGGAGTCGGTGTCGTCGATGATGATGTAGTCCTCGGGGCGTATTTCCTTGGGTTCTTCTTCTTCTATCGGTGCTGGTCCTCCCATGAATACTCCGATCTTCTTGACTAGGTCGTCATTCTTCTCCAGTAGGATCTTGATTTCCTCCTCATATCCATCGCGGGTAAACTTGAGTTCTTCCTCCAGCTCAATGATCCTATTCTTCGCCTTCTTCAAGTCTATGATGTCCACACACATCTGGTTCTCCTGACGTCAAATGTGCTGGTTTAACTCCTGGATGAAAGCTGCAATGGATCTATCCTTCTTAGTGTTGATTACTTCCCATTGCTCGTCTCGGCGCCCACATATTTGAAAAATAGTGTCCTTAAGCTCCCTGTTGTAAACTTCTCCAATGCGTCCCATGGTGATGTGAGCTGCCATACTCTTTCCTAAACTCCAGGTTGGTGCGTCGAAGGAAAATTCTATGGGTTTAGAAGTTGGCGAGAACGTCCTTCCTGGAACTTGTACTTGAATCATCCAGCGCTCCTCTTCAGGTAAAGTGGCGTTGTACGTCCCGGTGAAGCTTGGTATTCCAATGTTCAAGTACCTAGTGACTTCCTTCAGGTGATGTCCAAAAGGTGTATCCTCATCCGGTTGTGCAAACTTGTTCTTCATCTCCGTCATCCTAAAGAGTAGAAAATGGAGAGGAGTCAGAAATGAGAAGAGAAGTGTGACCTAGGGTTTATCTTAGTGGTCGTGTCCTACACTCAGCGTGTGCTCTGATACCATCTTGTAGCGACCCAACCTCAGATGGTCAAGTCTTTGTGCTTCAGTGTCATCCCTGGATCGGTAAAGTTGACACACATAGTACTCGAGTATTTATAACAGAGTAGCAATCACACACTTATCACATCGAAAAGTCTAAAAGAGGACTTATTACAATAATATGGCTTAAGGCCATCTAATGCGATAACAGCGGAAGGCTTGGAAGATAGGGTGAGTCCATCAACTCCAACGGCATAGCTGAGCTACACGGCAACGACCTAACAAACCTTACTCCTCGTCTGAAAAGTCTACAACATAATACGTTGCAGCCCGAAAACGCGTCAGCACATGGAATATACTGGCAATATAACACAGTAGAGTGGAAACATAATAATGCTATCACTACATGCATATATGGCTGGTGGAAAGCTGTATGGTTATAGTTTTTGCGAAAAGCCAATTTTTCCCTACAACAAAGGAATAGATTTTAATTTAACTATCATGGTGGTTGAAACATCATTGAGAAGGTACCCCAACTCAATCCCAATTAAAGTGATTAACAACCCAACAGTATTAATTAAACATGGTGAGATACATGTGATAATCCAAGTACTAGATACTCAAGAATTGTCCATAACTGGGGACATGGCTAACCATGATTAGATTGTACACTCTGCAGAGGTTTGCACACTTTTCCCCACAAGACTCGATCGCCTCCGTTGGATTTCTCGCACTACATGGTGTTTGAGAAACGGATGACCGAGATACAGTCTTTCAGAAAAGTTAACTCTCTACTCCGGGTAGACCATACGAAACCTACAAAACCCACTACCTGTTGATCTACCTCTTCAAGAGCTTCACGTAACTTACTCAACTATGCTAGAGCCCATAATAGCTTGTGGTTGCACACGGAAGTTTCTAGCATGAATCATCTCAGTTCCCTTTGAGCCTGGGTGGCGGTCCATAGGAAGATCACATGGGTACCCCGGGATTTCCAAAAAAAAATAGACAACACTGGGTTCCCCAGGTGCCTCAATCCACCTAGTTGTTTGATTAAGTTGCCACCTTAAGTTGAACCATTAATTAACAATCTCACATCTGTCATGAATTTCACTCAAACCCAAACCTCGTCTACGAGCATAGCATAGCAATAAGCAATACGAAGAGGTAACTCCCAAGGGTTTGAATATAACAGGACAATAGGTTTTACCTCAGCAACTACTTCCCAACCCACAAGTTAATGACATCCTAATCATGCAATGTTTGAGGATGGGAACTAATGCATAAAAACTGGGTAATAGTGGGATATAGATCAAAGTGTTACTTGCCTTGCCGACGATCCGCGAATCCTAGAGACTCGTAGTAACACGCTTCGCACTCCGGGAATTCTATCGCAAGCAAACAATAACATACATAAGTAACAAGCAACGAAGCACAAGAAAAACTCAACTAAGAGAGGTTGACCAGAAAGTTCAACTTAGGAACTCCAGTACGCAAAAAGAATCAAATCAAACGGAGCATCAAAAGTCAAACGGTGAAAGAAAGAAGCTTCGTTTACTAATCTGAAACTAGGCCAAATTTTACAGTAACAAAAACTTTTTTGAGTTGATTAAACGGAAAGATGGTTTCGAGATGAAACTCCAGGCGCTTGAATCGCCTGATTCCGATAAACGAGCGAGAAGAAAAACAGAAATTAAGATCGGATCCGAAATCGCGACCAGAAAAATCGCGGAATAAATCCGAGAAAAAGAAAAACGACGAACAGATTAACAAATGAATGTTCGTTATCTGGATCTAAACGAAGAACGCGTTCGTTAAAATGAACGAACGAGCAAACGATCGCTAAATAAATAAACCGGAGAAAAACCGATCTATTAAAAAAACGAAAACTAGGGTTTCTAAAAAAACCCGAATGATTTTTTTAGAAAACCGGGGCGGTGCGGCGGCTACCTTGGCTCGGCTCCGGCGGCGGCGGTGGAAGGCGGTGGCGGCACGGGCGGCTGCAGGCGGCGGCGACTTGGGCTCCAGGGGGGGCGGCGGTATTTAAAGGGGAGGTGGGCGGTGGCTGCTTGGGGGAGGGGGCAAGGCAGCGGCGGCGGCGGGGAGTCTAGCTCGGACTTGGAGTCCGGGTCGGCGGCGGCGGCGCGCGCGCGCGAGGCGGTGGCGGCTCGGCTGGGCCTTAGGCCCAGTCGGGCGCGAGATATTTTTTATATAATTCCGCCGACAGAAGAAAAATCCTAGAAAAATAAATAAAAATCTAAAAATGCCAAAACAAATTTTCACCGTCTAAATAAAATATTTAGGACGAGTTGAACATTTTCTTGGCCCTAAAATGCAATTTTGAAAATGTGCAATTTTTCTAATGCAAATAAAATCCAAATAAAACCAAATAAAATCCAATAAATGATTTTAATATTTTTCCTCCAATATTTCAATTATATCAGAGAAGTCATATTATCTCCACTCATTTAATTTAATATGAAATATTTCGGAGAGAAAAATTATTAAAATCAAAATCCTTGTTTCATTATTTGATAAAAATCAAATATGAAAACAGAAAAATCCCCAACTCTCTCCGTGGGTCCTTGAGTTGCTTAGGATTTCGAGGATTGCAGAACTGGAATGCAATAAATCATGATATGCATGGGTGATCTATGTATAACATTCCAAATTGAAAATTTGGGATGTTACAGGATGACACGGAGCCGGGGAAGACGCTGTAGTGGATGCCCACGCAGAGAGGAGTACGAGGGTTCACTGGTTCGGTTGCAGTGTGAGGTTGTCGTCACCGCAGAATAACCGGGGGTGTGAGTGAGTAGAGGGATGACCTGGTCAGTGGTGGAAGTAGTAGGGGGCGGTGAGGCCTCCGCGGTAGCACACGCGGCCACGAGAGGCAGGAGCAGGCAGCACGACCAGCGCTGGTTTGGGCGGCTGGAGCAAGAAGACGAGAGGTTGAAGAAGCACTACGGCTGTTGGATGGACATTGTATGGTCACTGAAGCTACAATCGTTCATATTGACTAAGTTGACAAAGCCCTCCATCCTCGTCAACTTAGTAGACCCACAAGTCAGCCTCCCACTATGGTGGGTCCCCGCTAGTAGGGGGAGTATTCATTTTTTTGTGCGTAATTAGGAGGCACTTCCTTGCGTGTGAAGATATAGCTGGTGGGTTCGAGCTGTCAGTGGGGGGAACATTTTTTTCATGAAATACAGAGGCCCTTCCAGTGGGTCCCAACTATCAGGTGGAGGAATCATTATTTTGCGCATAATAAGGAGGCATTTCCTTGTGTGCGGCCGTGGACCCAGCTATCAGCCTCTCCACGTACAGTCCACTCCCGATGGATGTTGTTCATTGACCATGTTGACCACGCCGCACCGAGAGCACCAGGGTGGTGGATGACGGCGAGGCCAAGGAAGGGAACGACACGGAGCCGGGGAAGACTCGGCAGTGGTTGCCCACGCGGTGGGGAGTACGAGGGTTTACTGGTTCGGCTGCCATCACCAGAAAATAATAGGAGGTGTGGGTGAGTAGAGGAATTGCCTGGAGAGCGATGGAGTAGGGTGGGGCGGTGCGGCCTGTTCGGCAGCACAGCCGGCCACGGGAGGCGGAAGCAGGCAGTCCCACCGGCGCTAGTTTGGGTGGCTGGAGCAAGAAGATCAGATATTGAAGAAGCAGCACGACCGTTGGATTAACATCCAACTGCTAGAATCATTTGTGGACTAAGTTGACAAAGCCTTTTGTACACGTCAACCTAGTAGACCCACACGCCAGCCTCCAAATCTGTCCCAAACAACATACAACCCAAAATTTCTAACCAGATTCAAATTGATTTAAAAATTAAACATACCTTAATTTAAAACCAATGAAATTTTACCTGCGCAAAAACAATGAAATTTAAAATATCAAAATCCGAAAGAAAAAAGTATTTCGGAACTAATTGCCTGTTTGCTGTATTTTTTCATTTTACAGCCCATTTCTTATTACTTATAGCCCATTTTCTGGGCAAGCCCGAATGCATCCCTCCTCGTATTGAAAGATTTCCGGCCCAACACGGCGTAGAAAAGCAAGTAGGCCTACGTTGGTTATTCTGCAAAAAACAAATAGCTGGGCTAGCCATTTTCAAAAAGGAAAAAAACTGGGCTGATCATGTGGTAAACAAATGAAATAAAAGCTTGGGATAGACGGGCCATAGCTCCCGCATAACCCATTTGTTACCCTTCTCCGTCCCGAAAAAACAAAATAACTACGCGCGCTGCGGGGTCCCTACTGTCATCCTCACCATGTACAGTCATCTCCTTATTCCTCTCGGTTGTTGACCATGTTGACAACACCGGAGGGCGGCGCCGCGGCGAGCGAACCAAGGCCAAGGACGATGGTGAGGCCTCGCACGGGAATGAACAGGAGCCGGGGAAAACTCGCAGAGTTTTAGGATGCGATGTGGCCACGATGCGTGTGCGGCAGCACAGCGAGCCGTGGGAGGCGGGTGCAGGCGGTCCCGCCGGTGCTGGTTTGGCTTTGGCGGCTGGAGGAAGAAGAGATTGAAGAAACACGATAGACGTTGAATGCCAATCCAACGGTCAAGGTTGGCACAATCGTTTGTTGACTAAGTCGACACCAAGTAGCATACTCTTTTATATATATGAAGAAAAGAAAAATTGGGCTCGTTCGCCTGATAACATTCCCAAAACTGAGACCGTTCGATCTCGCGTCGCAACTAAAACTGCTAGGAAAATGCGTTTGTCTGTCGTCCTCCTTCCAGGGACGTCCACTTCATAAGTGACTAGCACCCTTGGTTTTCAATCGAGAGGTCTTGGGTTCGAGTCCTAGGAACTCTCAATTTTGTCCTCCTTCCTTCCTCGCAAGAAAGAAAATCAAAGACTTGAGAAGGCGTACAGAACAAGCTAGTGTACCAGTAAAGAGAAGTTGCTGAGTTTTAGAAAAAAGAGAGACATGCTCCTGTAGCTGGTTCGAATCCAAACCTATACTATGACTATATATGGTGCTATGCTACTCTGCAAGTAATGAAACTGACATATCCAACGTTTTCTTCTCCTCTTCTCTACTTACTCTGCCTAGCATCAGAAGCTCTGGCAGTAGCAACCATGTCCGCTGGCTTCTCGTCCACCTGCTCTTCAGCGGGCAACAACCAGATATGCGCCAAGTCACCACCCGTACCATCGCCTGTGGGTCTCATCACACCCCCACCGGCACACATACCGCAGCCGGTTGCTCATCGCAACCCGCTGCCATTGGTGTGGTGTTACTGCTACAAATCATGTAGAGTCATCTGTCGCGTCTCAACCACAATCCTCAACCCTGGCCAATTCTTCTACAAATGCCCGAATCATGGGGTAATAATATGTTTAAGTGTTGTTCTGCTGCTTTCAGTTGTTGATTTTTTTAATAGTTTGGTCGATAATCTTCCAATTTGATTTGTTCAGAGAAGGGAAGATTCATGTGATTTGTATTTCTAGGAAGTTGCTGATGTGGGGGGAAGGCAACTATGCTGATTATTTGGTTAGCCAAGGAATCCCAATACTAGCAGGTTGGGGTGTTGGACAAGTAACTAAAGGAACGACATAAGAGGAAGATGCAGAGCTGAAGGTTAAAGATGCAGTTCCTCTGATCATGGCCAAGCAACAGATGTTGAATGACCTTGACAGCAATGAGGAGATGAAAGAGCTTGTGAAGATAATGGGCAAAATCAATGTGCTCTGTAGGATGATTGTCTCTTTCTTTGCAGTGTATGTAGCACTCGTGATGTATTCAGTGGCTATGACATGAGCACTTTGCTGAAACTAGTAATTAATGAAACTTGTTTAGCAGGCTGGGCATAGTGGTTGTGAACATCTAATGATTTCTATTAACGGAAATTGGGGGTATCCCCCTTTTCCCATAAATAAATAAATAAATAGCAGAGGCCCTTTTGCTAATAAATAAATAAATTAGCAGAGGCCCTGTCAGGTCAGCTTTGTTCCCATTCGAAGACATCAAGCAAATTGCAGTCCAACAACAAACTATGTCATCAAATTCAAGTTTCACAGCCAAATATGAGTACAACTAAACAACAATGTCATCATGTTTTAGTCGTCATACAATCACCAAACACAAATCAACATACATAACAAGTGATGTTCTCACAGCAAAATACTAAACAATACGTCCATCGGGTTTCAGTTGTCATAGCAAACAAAATTTTACATAGTAGATAAAAATATGACTTTTGACACGCAAATACGACAAGAGCAATCTAATCATCATCCGTAGGAACAGCGTCAACATCTTCGCTATGTGTATTGAAGGAAATATGCCTAGAGGCAATAATAAAGTTATTATTTATTTCCTTATATCATGATAAATGTTTATTATTCATGCTAGAATTGTATTAAGCGGAAACTTAGTACATGTGTGAATACATAGACAAACAGAGTGTCACTAGTATGCCTCTACTTGACTAGCTCGCTGAATCAAAGATGGTTAAGTTTCCTAGGCATAGACATGAGTTGTCATTTGATTAATGGGATCACATCATTAGAGAATGATGTGATTGACTTGACCCATTCCGTTAGCTTAGCACGATGATCGTTTAGTTTGTTGCTACTGCTTTCTTCATGACTTATACATGTTCCTATGACTATGAGATTATGCAACTCCTGAGTACCGGGGGAACACTTTGTGTGCTACCAAATGTCACAATGTAACTGGGTGATTATAAAGGTGCTCTACAGGTGTCTCCGATGGTGCTTGTTGAGTTGGCATAGATCGAGATTAGGATTTGTCACTCCGATTGTCGGAAAGGTATCTTTGGGCCCTCTCGGTAATGCACATCACTATAAGCCTTGCAAGCATTGTGACTAATGAGTTAGTTGCGGGATGATGCATTACGGAACGAGGAAAGAGGCTTTCCGGTAATGGCATTGAACTAGGTATGAGGATACCGATGATTGAATCTCGGGCAAGTAACATACTGATGGCAAAGGGAACAACGTATGTTGTTATGCGGTTTGACCGATGAAGATCTTCGTAGAATATGTAGAGAGAATATGAGCATCCAGGTTCCTCTATTGGTTATTGACCGGAGACGAGTCTCGGTCATGTCTACATAGTTCTCAAACCCGTAGTGTCCGCACGCTTAACGTTCGGTGACGATTGGTATTATGAGTTTATGTGTTTTGATGTACCGAAGGTAGTTCGGAGTCCCGGATGAGATCGGGGACATGACGAGGAGTCTCGAAATGGTTGAGACGTAAAGATCGATATATTGGACGACTATATTCGGACATCGGAAAGGTTCCGAGTGATTCAAGTATTTTTCAAAGAAAGACCCCGATGAAGCTGCTTACACATTGAGCATCAAGATTTATAGAGATAGATCTAGACGCTTGATAAGTTTTTTCAATGAGTACATACCTTGACAAGATTTTGAAGTAGTTCAAAATGGAACAGTCAAATAAGGAGTTCTTTCCTGTGTTGCAAGGTGTGAAGTTGAGTAAAGACTCAAAACCCGACCACATCAGAAAAAAGAAAGAGTATGAAAAGTCATTCCCTATGCCTCGGTCATAGGTTCTATAAAATATGCTATGCTGTTTACTAGTCCTATTGTATACCTTAGCATGATTCTGGCAAGGGAGTACAATAGTGATGTAGGAGTAGATCACTAGACAGCGGTCAAAATTATCCTTAGAGGACTAAGGAAATATTTCTCGGTTATGGAGGTGATAAAAGGGTTCGTCGTAAAGAGTTACGTCGATGCAAGCTTTTTACATCGATCTAGATGACTCTAAGTCTCAATCTGGATACATATTGAAAGTGGGAGCAATTAGCTAGAGTAGCTCCGTGCAGAGCATTGCAGACATAGAAATTTGCGAAATACATACGAATCTGAATGTTGCAGACCTGTAGACTAAACTTCTCTCACAAGCAAAACATGATCACTCTTTGGGTGTTAATCACATAGCGATGTGAACTAGACTAATGACTCTAGTAAACCCTTTGGGTATTAGTCACATGGAGATGTGGACTAATCACATAAAGATGTGAACTAGATTATTGACTCTAGTGCAAGTGGAAGACTGAAGGAAATATGCCCTAGAGGAAATAATAAAGTTATTATTTATTTCCTTATATCATGATAAATATTTATTATTCATGCTAGAATTGTATTAACCGGAAACTTAGTACATGTGTGAATACATAGACAAACAGAGTGTCACTAGTATGCCTCTACTTGACTAGCTCATTGAATCAAAGATGGTTAAGTTTCCTAGCCATAGACATTAGTTGTCATTTGAATAACAGGATCACATCATTAGAGAATGATGTGATTGACTTGACCCATTCCGTTAGCTTAGCACGAGATCGTTTAGTTTGTTGCTACTGCTTTCTTCATGACTTATACATGTTCCTATGACTATGAGATTATGCAACTCCCGAGTACCGGAGGAACACTTTGTGTGCTACCAAATGTCACATCATAACTGGGTGATTATAAAGGTGCTCTACAGGTGTCTCCGATGGTGCTTTTTGAGTTGGCATAGATCGAGATTAGGATTTTTCACTCCGATTGTTGGAGAGGTATCTCTGGGCCCTCTCGGTAATGCACATCACTATAAGCCTTGCAAGCATTGTGACTAATGAGTTAGTTGCGGGATGATGCATTACGGAACAAGTAAAGAGACTTTCCAGTAACGATATTGAACTAGGTATGAGGATACCGACGATCGAATCTCGGGCAAGTAACATACCGATGACAAAGGCAACAACGTATGTTGTTATGCGGTTTGACCGATAAAGATCTTCATAGAATATGTAGGAGCCAATATGAGCATCCAGGTTCCGCTATTGGTTATTCACCGGAGATGAGTCTCGGTCATGTCTACATAGTTCTCAAACCCGTAGTATCCGCACGCTTAACATTCGGTGACGATCAGTATTATGAGTTTATGTGTTTTGATGTACCGAAGGTAGTTCCGAGTCCCGGATGAGATTTGTGACATGACGAGGAGTCTCAAAATGGTCGAGACGTAAAGATCGATATATTGGACGACTATATTCGGACATCAGAAAGGTTCCGAGTGATTCAGGTATTTTTCGGAGTACCGGAGAGTTACGGGAATTCACCGGGAGGGTCAATGGGCCTTCATGGGATTTAGAGGAAATAGAGGACAGTAAGGAAGTGTGGGGTGCGCCCCCTAGGCCCAAACAGAATTGGTTTAGGGCTTTGGGGGCCGGCCCCCTCTTTCCTTCTCCTCTCCTCCTCTTTCCTTCCCCTCCTAGTTGGACTTGGAAAGGGGGAACCTACTACTAGTAGGAGTAGGATTCCCCCCTTGGGGCGCACCCTATGAGGCCGCGAGCCCCTCCCCTTGCTCCTTTATATATGTGGCCAGGGGGCACCCCATAGACACAAAAGTTGATTGTTCCAAGCTGTGTGCGGTGCCCCCCTCCACCATAATCCACCTCGTTCATATCGTAGCGCTGCTTAGGCGAAGCCCTGCGTCGGTAGCAACATCATCACCATCATCACGCCGTCGCGCTGATGGAACCCTCCCATGAAGCTCTGCTGGATCGGAGTTCGTGGGACGTCATCGAGCTGAACCTGTGCTGAACTCGGAGGTGCCATGCGTTCGGTACTTGGATCGGTCGGATCGTGAAGATGTACGACTACATCAACTGCATTCTCATAACGCTTCCGCTTATGGTCTACGAGGGTACATAGACGATACTCTCTCCTCTCGTTGCTGTGCATCACCATGATCTTGGTGTGCGTAGGAAATTTTTTAAATTACTGCGTTCCCCAACATGTATCAGTCTAAATCGTAATTCCCCACAGTGTCATCTTCTTCTTCATCTTCAATGTCCTCGAACGTTGGCTTCTTCTTGATCAACTCTTGTATGTCCACAGTACGACACGCAATCTTTTCGCTGGCGTCATTGATGTGATGGTTCTCAAAGATATTAGGAACATCTATGGAATCTTGTACATCAGGAGCAGTGTAAGCATCATCTTGTTGTGCAACTTCATTAAATGAATTCCTCTGCTCAAATCTTTGCAATACTCTCTAGTCATCGCTACGTGCAAATGTGTCTTCCAAGAAAAATATCTGTGTTGCTTAATTTTCCAAAATAAAAAGCTCATTGGTATGGTACGCCGCCTTGACATTGATGGATTTGAAATAATCATCAGCTCTAGGTTTTGCGATCCTAGAAAACAGGTTATACCAGCAACGACATAGCAGAACCACGCACCGATGAACCTCAAAACTGAACATATACTGCAACTGAACAATGTCTGTTATATTAGCATACATTTCAGTTGTCTCTCTGCCGTATGTATCCATGCTCATGATGGCACTGTTTTGTGCCTTCCTGCCTTTGTCGTGTGCAAGGGTGTTGTAGCGAACATCTCCAACAATGCAAGATTCATAATGTATTACAAGAGTATCAGGACCCATTGCTAGTGTGTAAAGGTGTGACGCCCCGAGACCGATGCTCGAGAAGACTTCCATATGTTCCGGGTTTCGCTGTGTGTTTCATTTGTGCCTGCCCTTTTATTTTTGCATTGCCTCATGTCATCATGCCATCATCTCATAAATCTTTTGCAACTCAACTAAATAAATTGCATGGATCTTTGGTCCATTTAAATCGAGGGAATTCACATGGTGAGTTCTCTTTATAACATATCCTCCCAATATTATTAGGGAGCTATATAAAATATTCCATTAGTTTGGAATTTACCGCAACACACATGCATGTTAAATCCCTTCCTTTCCTTCTTCAAGTTTTGACTGTCTAACTTTGCCTAATTCTTTTCCCATCTTCGGGGCTCTCTCTTTAATCTCAACATTTTTTGAGCACTTCTAAAACCTAGCCCCAATTCACACCCATTTGAATGATATTCAAATGAGTTTGAATTTAAATCTTGCATTCGTGCCACTTCTATTTTTTTCCTTGGATAAAACTCATTTGTATTAGTCCGGGAAAATAGCCCCCTTGCACAAATCCTTTTCTTAACCCTCCTTTTATTTTCTTCTCGCTATTTCTTTTCTCTTAAAAGAAGAGAGAGAGAGGGAGAGAGAAGCCCAGCCCAGGCTGGCCTCTCTAGGTCCATACTTCCCCGCAGGCCCACCTAACCTAAACCTAACCCCTGGCTCGATCCCCTCTTCCCTCGTACCCTTCCACCCAGCGCCGACAGGGAGAGTGCTGCCCGATCCCATCCCCATGCGCCCGAACCTCCCTCTCCTCTCGATCTCGCTTCCTTCCCCTGCTCCTCTCTCGCGCCGATCCCCATGGCGCGCCCCACTGCCTATGCCGCCGACCTGCTCGCACCCCTGCCGGCCCTCCTCCG
Source organism: Triticum dicoccoides (assembly GCF_002162155.2). Taxonomy (NCBI): domain Eukaryota; kingdom Viridiplantae; phylum Streptophyta; class Magnoliopsida; order Poales; family Poaceae; genus Triticum; species Triticum dicoccoides. Next base: position 469,823,237 of record NC_041386.1, read on the forward strand.
ACCTCATCCTCACGAGCATGGCCGTCGGGGCGCCACTTCGCCGGTCCCCATCGCTCCGGCGCTCCAGGAGTGAGCAGGCGCGCCGCCGCCGTCCAGGATCTCCATGGCGCCGCATTGCTGCTTCCTCCAGCGCCAAGCCTACCTCCCCTGCTTCGACATCTACAGCCACCTCACTATGGCCTCTCCGAGATCCGCATGCATCGACGCCTCAAGCCGCCATCGCCCCTTTGTGTTTGAGCAAAGGACTCCGACACCTCCAGCTTCCCCTCAAGCCCCGTCTGACCCTGCCTCATTGGGGTCCAGCTCGTCGGAGCTTCGGTCCTGCACCGTTCGACCGTTCCTGCCCTCCTCGCGCTGGGTCCGGGAAGATCCGGCGAGCCCTCGCGCCGCTGACCCAAGCCCCTGGCTGCTCCACAGCTACCACGCCGCCTATGACTCATGCTTCTTCGTGGCATTGTGTTGGACTGCTAAGACCGCCCACACGACTACAATGTTTTACGCCAACTACCTCGACGCCCGACGCCTAAAATGACCACCTAACCGGAGATAACGCCAAGTACTAGTTCTACGAGGACGGCCAAGTTCGTCCTCCCCCGTCTCCGAAATCGCCAAGTACCACGACGATACGAGAACAACTACCATCGACGTGCATTTTGCCAAGTACCACTACCGTCAACCCTCGAAGACTCCGTGGACGTCAAGTTTCTCGCCATGACCCTGAACATCTACGAAAACGTTGCGCGACTATGACCGTGGCCGAAGAACCGTCTTCATCTTGTGATCATCGACGACATCGACAACATACAACTCCAATGTCATCTTCTCTTCTTCAGTTCTTTTAATTTTTTCTTTCAAATACTCATTTTCTTCTTCAACTAAATTTAACTTCTCGACAAAAGGGTCAGTTGCAATTTCCGGTTCACATACCTCCTACATTAAAATATCTCTATGTTAACTTGATGGCCATAATTGTCATAAATGTGAAATGCAACAAATAGTTATAAAAGAGAATTTACCACATCCGAATCATAAAGCGGGCAAGGGCCCATGGGGCCGGATATCAAGACCATGGCACTATGTATAACAAACAAGCATACAAAGTAAGAACATTATACAAGTAACTATATAAATCATACAATCATACAAGTAACTATATAAATCAAGTACAACATAAAAATTGAATACCTAATAATAATCTTGATCGTCGGGTTCAATAAATGCTCCGGGATCAATAAATGCATCATCATCATCACTATCAGTAATGATGTGGTCATCATCATCATTAATAAATGCATCATCATGTGGAAGGCCACCTTTACATAACCGGTCAAGCATTGATAGGTCATCTACAGCAGTAACCTCTTCTAGTTCAGGCTCTTCTTGTTCCGGCCCAGGGGTGAAGTCGGGTTCACTGTCGCTGTCTACTTCAATGTTCTAGGGTGAAGTAGAGTGGTTCTTGAAATGTTTTTTTGGAAAGACGTGTTTCTTGGAAGAATTCTCCTTCATATGTGTCTGGGTTAATGTGAGGTTCATAATCCTCTTCATTGGGTGGAGGTGGTCTAACACATGGCGGCACTTCATGAACGACATCCCAACCATTGAGATTTGGATCACTTTGACATGACCACGGTAGATAGAAAACTTGGGTTGCCTGTTGAGCCATAATATAGACATCGGGAACATCCAAATGGGTGCTTTGTTTGATTTCTACTAGCCCTATATGTTCATGAGTCCTTCTAGTCTCCTTAGGCTGGAACCAATAACATTTGAAGACTACGATGTTTGGTGGGTTTGCACCATAGAATTGAAGTTCATAAACTGCTTCAACTCTTCCATAATACTCAGTATCTCCTTCGCCGATAGCAAAGACACAACAATTCGTAGACTTTCGGTCGGCCATAGATAGCTCTTTGCCATAGGTACGAAAGTGATACCTGTTGATGTCGTATTTGTCAAATGAACGGACCTTAAAGTCAAAACCATTAGCGACTTGTCTCAATTCGGCGTCCATAAACTCTGAATTAGCCTACAAGTTTAATACAAAAGGGATTGTTACATTAGCCACAAATTAGACGAAGAAATGAAATGGTCTAATGGAAATTACCGTTTGTTTGAACCAAGAGATGACACCGGGATAACCGCCTCCATGCTTTCCCAGAAGCTTATACTCTTTGACTGAATCATTTTGGATCACCGCTCCATACGAGAATTTGGTGACGTATCGACTGTATCAAATTTATCCGAGAATAAGAGTAGTTCAAAGGAATTAGAAGTTGCGAAACAATGTACTGAGAACTTACTCGATGTACGGACGTACTTCTGTTAGGTTGTTGAAGATATACAACGGAATGGTCTGCCATTCTTCGAAATCCAACGTTAAGGAATTAGAAGCATCAGCTGGTGCCAGATCCCCTTTGAATAGGCTGAGGTTGGATCCACCCTTTTTAGGGTCGCTAGCATTGTACCGAGGCTTCGGATTATGCAAATGATGATTTTTGGCTTCATATTGTGCTGTCACGAAGTTTGCCGCCTCCTCAATATTGAATGCCTCGGCCATCGATGCTTCAATTCTATGTTTATTTTTCCATTTTGCTCGAAGCGTCTTATGCATCCTCTTAGTTGTGTAGCACCAACGATTTTGCATGGTCCCCCCAATCCTGCCTCGGTGGGGAGATGCAAAATCAAGTGCTGCATTGGATTAAAGAAGTCCGACAGAAAGATCTTCTCTAACTTGCAGATCAACTCCGGCGCCAACTCTTCCATTTCTTCTAGCAAGCCAGGCGATAGTTCTTTCGCACAAAGAACACGGAAGAAATAGCTCAGCTCTGCCAGTACTAGCCATTCATCCTCAGGGATGAAGCCACACAACATCACTGGCATTACCCGCTCAATCCATATGTGCCAATCATGACTCTTGAGAGCAAATATCTTTAATTTATCAAGACTCGCCCCCCTCTTTAGATTCGCTTCATACCCATCGGGGAACATCAACTGCCTTTGCACCCACAAGATAATTTCCTTCATAGCTGGCCTTCCAAGATTGAACCATGCCTTTGGCTTTGTCCAGTTCTGCTTTCCTTTCGGTGCTTGCATGTTTTGTAATGGTCTATGACATAGTGCCTCCTGATCGACTCTAGCCTTAGTATTATCCTTTGTCTTCCCATCTATGCTGAACAATGTACCAAAAAGTGCATTGGAAATATTCTTCTCATGTGCATCACGTCGATGGTGTGTGGGAAAAGGAGGTATTTGAAGTAAGGCAGATCCCACAATCATGTCTTGTGAGTTCAGGCGTGTTTCGAATTATACCCCATGAAATACCCTGGATGCTCTAGATCTAGCTCGAGAGTGTTTAACTAATCCAGGGTCTCTTCGCCTGTCAACGGAGGTGGTGCAGAGTTTTTGACAACTCTACCTTTGATGAAGTTCCGCTTGTCGTTCTTGAACTTATGGCGAGGATCCACGAACTGTCTATTCAAGTCGAAGCAAGAAAACATGCGACCGCCCAGAAGCTAACGAAACTGAAGAGCTCCCTTGCATGTGCGGCACGAGAACCTTCCATGCACACACCAGCCAACGAATAGCGCATACGCCAGCAAGTCATGCATCGAGTACATGTACCAGACATGCATTATGAAGTTCCTTTTGCTAAAGTCGTCATATGTCTTAAACCCATTATCCCAGGCTTCTTGCAATTCGCCCTTCAGATGCTTCATGTACACATTCATATTCTTCCCTGTATATTTGGGCCCTGGAATTATCAACGTCGGGAAAATTTTCTTTATTTGCATAATCTGTCTGGGGAGAGATTGAGTGGAATGACAAATATGGGCCAACAACTGTATTGGGCTACTGTCAGACCAAACACACTGAACCCATCCATGCTGATGGCGACTCGAGGATGCCTCAGATCTGCCGCTTTGTCATCATGTAATGTATCGAAATGCTTCCACGCTTCACCGTCCAATGTGTGCACCATTATCAGCTTCCCATCCGCATCTAGTTGGGTTCTTTTGCCCATTTTGTGCCATGTCATCTGTCTGGCCGTCTCTTCGACCATGAAAAGACGTTGAAGTATTGGTACGATTGGCATATACCAAAGAATATTAAAGGGGATTTTGGTCTGCGTCTTCCCACCCATCTATTGTCTACCAAAACATACCTGGATGACTTGCAAATGGGACAATAGTTCAAGTCCGCATACTTAAGCCTAAATAAGGCACATCCTTTCTCACAGGCATGTATCTTCTCATAGGGCATCTTAAGAGCACGGAGGATTTTGTCTGACTAGTACAGGTTTGCAGGTAGTACATGGTCTTTGGGAAGAAAATGTCCAAATACTTTCATCACCGCATCGTAACATTCTCTGCCCAAGTTCAATTGAGCCTTCAGAGCCATTATTTGTGAGATGGCATCCAGCTGACAAAGCTCAGTGTGCTCGTGGAGAGGACGTTTTGAAGACTCCAACATTTCATTGAAGGCCATTGCAGATTCCTCCATCTCATCGTCCGAGTCCCAAGCATCATCAAATTCTTGCACCATGTCTTCCATCCCGGTACCATGTTCGTCGGTGCGACGATGAAGCGCCTCAGCTCTGGCACGTTGGGCAGACTCGCCATGAAATGTCCACACCATATAGCCTGGTGTAAAACCCCTCTTCTGTAGGTGTTTTCCCATTTCATCTCCTCTTGTGCCGATTGTTGCACCCGGCACAGGGGCACCAGGTTGTCCTCTGGACATTTGCCAATGCGGCTCTCAGAAACCCCTTGGTTTTTTAACCATTCAATGGTCATGTCTTTCTAACTAGTGTGACTGGTGTACATCCACGCACGATCACTCATCTTGTCTAGCTACTGGACACATAAGAAATATATATATATATATATATATATATATATATATATATATATAACTATATATATAAATCAACATGTATATATTCATTAGTTAATGGAGTTTGTCACTTTTATTACGTCCATGCAACCTAGACGCTAATAGGTAAAGATAGGTGAGGGAGTCCTGGATTAAGGGGTCCTCGAGCATCCAGACTATGCAACATGGGCCGGACTAATGGGCTATGAAGATACAAGACAGAAGACTTCCTCCCGTGTCCGGATGGGACTCTCCTTTGCGTGGATGGCAAGCTTGGCATTCGGATATGTAGATTCCTTCCTTTGTAAACCGACTCCGTACAACCCTAGGCCCCTCCGGTGTCTATATAAACCGGAGGGTTTAGTCCGTAGCGGCAATCACAATTATACAGGCTAGACATCTAGGATTTAGTCATTACAATCTCATGGTAGATCAACTCTTGTAATCCTCATATTCATGAATATCAATCACGCAAGAAGTAGGGTATTACCTCCATGAAGAGGGCCCGAACCTAGGTAAACATCGTGTCCCTTGTCTCCTGTTACCATCGACCCTAGACGCACAGTTCGGGACCCCCTACCCGAGATCCGCCGGTTTTGACACCGACATTGGTGATTTCATTGAGAGTTCCGCTGCGTCGTCACCAGAAGGTTCGATGGCTCAATCAATCATCTACAACAATGCTGCCCTAGGGAAGGTTTTCCTTCCTGGTCAGATCTTTGTGTTCGGCGGCTTCACACTGCGGGCCAACTCGCTTGGCCATCTAGAGCAGATCGACAGCTACGCCCCAGATCACCATGTTAGTTTTCGAAATCTGGACTATGTCTCTGATATCCGAGGAGACTTGATCTTCCAAGGGTCATGACCCCTACCTCCGCTCTGGCCTTAGATCCGGAGCGCATCACTAGGTCCGAAGACGGGATTGCTGAGCCCGCCGGACTATATATGGCCGCTAAGCCTAACACGGGAGAATCAGAGGAAGTAGTGCCACTGGCAACCATTAGGAAGCCGTACTCTTCTCCGGACACTGGCTCCGAACCCTCGGAGTCAGCATCGTGTGAGCCCGACCAAGGAGTTTCCCTCCCGCCGTACTGCACGGGTTTCCTTCCCCCTGGTCAAACCTCGCCTTTAAGAGAGGCTCTGGACTTGATACGATCCCTTGTCATTACAGAGGAGCAATGTCCGAACTACGCCCAGCCCAGACTAGGGGCTAAAAGCGGGGAATTTTATGTCCCACCCACCACCCACTTCATAGCCACTATCGAGGACTTAACTGGCATGCTCGATTACGGCTCCGAAGACATCGACGGTATGGATGACGATGCCGGAGAGCAGCAGGCCGAAAACCCGCCGTTTATCGGACGCTGGATGGACACCTCTTCGTATGATGTGTACATGGTGGACACACCCAAAGAGGGTAGCGGCGATGATAAAGAAGATCCAGTCGAGGATAAACTTCCTGAGACATAGCAAAAGTGCCGACATCAGCGGCGCCTCACTAAATCACGTCATGGAAAAGACAGTGATACATGCACAGGAGGCAACAACACTCCGGACGATGCCGAAGACAAAGAAGAACCCGTCGAGCCGACCTCCGAGCAGGACGACCAGGAAGATGGGCAAGTTAGCCCCGATGAACGGGCTGAAAACAAAGACTCAGAGGACATCAATTATCTTCCTCTCTCCGAGGATGAGGTGAGCCTCGGAAACAAGGATTTTATCGTGCCTGAGGAACCTCTCGAGCAGGAGCGCTTTAAGCGCTGGCCAATTGCCACTGCAAGGAGCCTGAAAAAGAAGCAGCAGCAGCTTCAAGCTGATCAAGATCTGCTCATCAACGATAGGTGGATTAATGTCCTGGCAGCCGAGGAATACGGCCTTGAATGCCCAACTAAAAGTTACCTGATAACCCACAATTATAGGTGATCGCAACAGTTTTCGAGGGTAGAGTATCCAAACCAAATTTATTGATTCGACACAAGGGGAGCCAAAGAATATTCTCAAGTATTCACAGCTGAGTTGTCAATTCAACCGCAGATGGAAACTTAATATCTGCAACAAAGTGTTTAGTAGCAAGGTAATATGATAGTAGTGGTAACGGAAACAAAAGTAATATTTTTGGTTTTATGGTGATTGTAACAGTAGCAACGGAAAAGTAAATAAGTGAAGAACAATATAAGAAAAGCTCGTAGGCATTGGATCGGTGATGGAGAATTATGTCGGATGCGATCGATCATGCAACAGTTATAACATAGGGTGACACAGAACTAGCTCCAGTTCATCAATGTAATGTAGGCATGTATTCCGAATATAGTCATACGTGCTTACAGAAAAGAACTTGCATGACATCTTTTGTCCTACCCTCCCGTGGCAGCGGGGTCCTATTGGAAACTAAGGGATATTAAGGCCTCCTTTTAATAAATACCGGACCAAAGCATTAACACATAGTGAATACATGAACTCCTCAAACTACGGTCATCACCGGTAATGGTCCTGATTATTGTCACTTCTGGGTTAATGGATCATAACACATAATAGGTGACTATAGACGTGCAAGACAGGATCAAGAACTCACATATATTCATGGAAACATAATAGGTTCAGATCTGAAATCATGGCACTCGGGCCCTAGTGACAAGCATTAAGCATAGCAAAGTCATAACAACATCAATCTCAGAACAAGTGGATACTAGGGATCAAACACTAACAAAACTAACTCGATTACATGATAAATCTCATCCAACCCATCACCGTCCAGCAAGCCTACGATGGAATTACTCACGCACGGCGGTGAGCATCATGAAATTGGTGACGGAGGAAGGTTGATGATGACGATGGCGACGGATTCCCCTCTCCGGAGCCCCGAACGGACTCCAGATCATCCCTCCCATGAGAGTTTAGGGCTTGGCGGCGGCTTCGTATCGTAAAACGCGACGAATCCTTCTCTCTGATTTTTTTTCTCCCCGAACACGAATATATGGAGTTGGAGCTGAGGTCGGTGGAGCGTCAGGGGGGCCACAAGGCAGGGGGCGTGCACCCGACCCTCGTGGACAGGGTGTGGGCCCCCTGACGTGGATTCTTCTTCCAGTATTTTTTATATATTCCAAAAATAATCTCCGTTGATTTTCAGGTCATTCTGAGAACTTTTATTTCTGCACAAAAATAACACCATGGCAATTCTGCTGAACATAGCGTCAGTCTGGGTTAGTTCCATTCAAATCATGCAAGTTAGAGTCCAAAACAAGGGGGAAAGTGTTTGGAAAAGTAGATACGACGAAGACGTATCGACCCCCCAAGCTTAAACCTTTGCTTGTCCTCAAGCAATTCAGTTGATAAACTAAAAGTGATAAAGAAAAACTTTTACAAACTCTGTTTGCTCTTGTTGTTGTAAATATGTAAAGCCAGCATTCAAGTTTTCAGCAAAGATTATGAACTAACCATATTCACAATAACACTTAGGTCTCATGTTTACTCATATCAATGGCATAATCAACTAGCGAGCAATAATAATAAATCTCGGATGACAACACTTTCTCAAAACAATCATAATATAATATAACAAGATGGTATTTCGCTAGCCCTTTCTAAGACCGCAAAACATAAATGCAGAGCACCTTTAAAGATCAAGGATTGACTAGACATTGTAATTCGTGGTAAAAGAGATCCAGTCAAGTCATACTCAATGTAAACTAATAGTAATGGATGCAAATGACAACGGTGCTCTCTAACTGGTGTTTTTTAGTAAGAGGATGATGACTCAACATAAAAGTAAATAGATATGCCCTTCGTAGAGGGAAGCAGGGATTTGTAGAGGTGCCAGAGCTCGATTTTGAAATAGAGATGAAAAATATTTTGAGCGGTATACTTTCATGGTCAACATAACAACCGAGAGATCTCGATATCTTCCATGCTACATACATTATAGGTGGTTCCCAAGCAGAATGGTAAAGTTTATGCTCCCCCACCACCAACAAGCATCAATCCATGGCTTGCCCGAAACAACGGGTGCCTCCAACTAAGAACAATCCTGAGGGAGTTTTGTTTGCAATTATTTTGATTTGATTTAAGCGTGGGACTGGGCATCCCGGTGACCAACCATTTTCTCGTGAATGAGGAGCGGAGTCCACTCCTCTTGAGAATAACCCGCTAGCATGGAAGATACAGACAACCCTAGTTGATACATGAGCTATTTGAGCATACAAAACAGAATGTTTATTTGAAGGTTTAGAGTTTGGCACATACAAATTTACACGGAACAGCAGGTAGATACCATATATAGGTAGGTATGGTGGACTTATATGGAATAACTTTGGGGTTTATGGAATTGGATGCACAAGCAGTATTCCCGCTTAGTACAAGTGAAGGATAGAAAAAGACTGAGAAGTGACCAGCTAGAGAGCGACAATAGTCATGAACATGCATTAAAATTAATCAACACCGAATGCAAGCATGAGTAGGATATAATGCACCATGAACATAAATATCATAGAGGCTACGTTGATTTTGTTTCAACTACATGAGTGAACATGTGCCAAGTCAAGCCACTCGAATCGTTCAAAGGAGGATACCACCCTATCATACCACATCACAACCATTTCAATAGCATGTTGGCACGCATGGTAAACCATTATAAACTCCTAGCTAATTAAGCATGGCATAAACAACTACAATCTCTAATTGTCATTGCAAACATGTTTCTTTCATAATAGGCTGAATCAGGAACGATGGACTAATCATATTTACAAAAACAAGAGAGATCGAGTTCATACCAGCTTTTCTCATCTCAATTAGTCCATCATATATCATAATTATTGCCTTTCACTTGCACAACCGAATAGTGTGGAAAATAATAATAATGCACGTGCATTGGACTAAGCTGGAATCTGCAAGCATTCAATTCATGGTAGAAGACAAGGTAATATGGGCTCTTTGTTAGATCAACAATAATGCATATGAGAGCCACTCAACATTTTCATCATGGTCTTCTCCTCTCGACCCCAAAGGAAACAAAATAAATAAAACTATTTACACGGGAAAGCTCCCAACAACCAAAAGAAGAACGAGAAATCTTTTTGGGTTTTCTTTTTAATTACTACTACTACAAGCATGGAAAGTAAACTAGCTAAAAGCTACAACTAATTTTTTTGGTTTTTCTTAAGGTTTTTCAAACACACAAGGAGAAAGCTTAAAAGGAAAATAAACTACCATGGATGATACAAATGAAAAAGTATGAGCACCGACAACTAGCATGAGTGTGTGAACATGAATGTAATGTCGGTGGGAAATACATACTCCCCCAAGCTTAGGCTTTTGGCCTAAGTTGGTCTATGCCCATGGATCAAAACTGTAGTTGGGGTCGTACTGAGAAGGGTCCTCAGATTGCCACTGGCTGGCGATCTCCTCCAGATTCCACTGGTAAACTGACTGACGGTGAGGGTCATATTGTGGCTCCGGCTCTGCAGCTGACATCTAGTTCTGGTAGGCAAGAATGTCCTCCGGCGGCACAAGGTATATGCCTGAAAATATGTTAAACAAAGAGGGCGCAGGCAAGGTAATAAACTCACAATAATTTTTGTTAAATATCAATTTATATTTGAGTGTCTTATTTCTATCCTTAACAATAAACTCATGTGCTACCATACTCTTATAACCTAGAGCAACAGGAGGCAGCAACTTTTCTTCTTTCTCGTAATGCCTGATAGGTATGTTAAAGTGTGCAGCAAGGCGCGAGGCAAAGATGCCTCCGAGGACGGGCCCCTTTGTACGGTTCAGATTTAACCGTCTAGCAACAATAGCGCCTAAGCTGAAAGTAGTATCATGAAACAAGGCATGGCGCAAAATAGCAGTATCAGGAGCACTAAGGTTCCCACAGTTCCTATGACCAATTAAGCATCTACTAGCAAATATTTCGAAGTAACATAGAACAGGAAAATGTATGCTAGTGATTCTCACATCGGAAACTTTTCTCGCTTCCCCTACAACAATCATATCAATAAATCCTTCACATCATTATGATGTGGTTCCTCTATGCTGCCCTCAAAGGGTATCAAACAAACCCAACAGAAATCATAAAGTGACATCTCCTTATGCACATCATATAAATAAAATTCCACCGAAGATGGTGATCTCCTAGCATGGAAATGAAAATTTTGCACAAAGATATTGGTGAGTAAGAGATATTGTTCACGCTGGTCGTGGAGGAAGGCGGTGAGGCCTGCATTCTCCGCCAAATGATAAATATCTTCATGAATCCCGGCCTCTTTCAAGAACTCATCACAAGGCCATTCGCATGGCTGAACCTCCGTAGTACGAGGGAGATTATACTTGGGCTTCTTGTTCTCTTCACTTTGCTTATCCTTCGAGCTTCGGCTCGATGAGCCCCTAAAAAATCTCTTCATCTTTTTCTGAAAATTTCTGAAATTTTTAGTAACTTAAAATAAAAGTGAACCAAACTCAACAAAACTAATAGCAACTACTCCTACAAGTGCCAAGAGGCTATATCATGCATTAAAACCACTTTTGACCACATAAATTTGACATCCAAGCTCAAGAACAGGGTCACCTAAGTAGAAAAAATTTGCAATGAATAAAGAACTGGAACAAAAACTAATTAGACATTTGGAGGACTCACATACCAAAGAACAATCCCCAAAGCAGTTTTGTGAATGGAGCTTTGAGCAAGGAGATCGAAAATGGCAGCAAGATGAGCAAGAACTCGGGTTTGAGCTAGCTAGTGATTTTTTTGGGAGGAAGGAGTGTGTGGTGGCTGGAATAAGTGGAGGGGACCCATGTGGGGTCCACGAGGCAGGGTGGGCACGCCCTCCACCCTCGTGGGCACGTGGATGCTCCCCCTGCTGTGTTCTCAGTGCCAGATATTCTCAAATATTCTATAAAAAATATTTAATTTTCAGGGCATTTGGAGAACTTTTATTATTGGGGTATTTTTTATTGCATGGATAATTCAGAAAATAGACAGAAAAATACTATTTTTTCTTTATTTAATATAAATAATAGAAAGTAAAAAGAGGGTACAGAGGGTTGTGCTTTCTAACTTCATCCATCTCATGCTCATCAAAAGGAATCCATTAACAAGGTTGATCAGGTCTTGTTAACAAACTCATTTCGAATAACATGGAACTGGAGAAATTTCTAATAACACTAGGTTACCCCAACGAGGATATGCACATCCCCAACAATAAGAATATCATATTTCTTCTTGACAGTAATAAGAGGAAATTCAAAACCTCCAATAGTAATCGTTGAAATTTTTCCAATAGAATTGATACTGTGGACTTGAGGTTGTTTCCTCGGAAAGTGTACCGTATGCTCATTACCATTAACATGAAAAGTGACATTGCCTTTGTTGCAATCAATAACAGCCCCTGCAGTATTCAAAAAGGGTCTTCCAAGAGTAATAGACATACTATCGCCCTCGGGAATATCAAGAATAACAAAGTCCGTTAAAATAGCAACGTTTGCAACCACAACAGGCACATCCTCACAAATACCGATAGGTATAGCACTTGATTTATCAGCCATTTGCAAAGATATATCAATAGGTGTCAACTTATTCAAATCAAGTTTACGATATAAAGAGAGAGGCATAACACTGACACCGGCTCCAAGATCACATAAAGCAGTTTTAACATAATTTCTTTTAATGGAGCATGGTATAGTTGGTACTCCTGGATCTCCAAGTTTCTTTGGTATTCCACCCTTAAAAGTGTAATTAGCAAGGATGGTGGAAATTTCAGCTTCCGGTATCTTTCTTTTATTTGTAACAATATCCTTCATGTATTTAGCATAAGGGTTCATTTTAAGCATATCAGTCAAACACATACGCAAAAAGATAGGTCTAATCATTTCAGCAAAGCGCTCAAAATCCTCATCATCCTTTTTCTTGGATGGTTTAGGAGGAAAAGGCATGGGTTTCTGAACCCATGGTTCTCTTTCTTTACCGTGCTTCCTAGCAAGAAAGTCTTTTTTATCATAACGTTGATTCTTTGATTGTGGGTTATCAAGATCAACAACAGGTTCAATCTCTACATCATTATCATTGCTAGGTTGAGCATCAACATTAACATCATCATTAACATTATCACTAGGTTCATGTTCATTACCAGATTGTGTGTCAGCATCAGAAATAGAAATATCATTGGGATTCTCAGGTGTGTCAACAACAGGTTCACTAGAAGCATGCAAAGTCCTATCATTTTTATTTTTCTTCCTCTTAGAAGAACTAGGTGAATCAATATTAGTTCTCTGAGAATCTTTCTCAATTCTCTTAGGATGGCCCTTATGATACGAAGGTTCCTGAGTCATTTTACCACCTATAGTCATAACTCTAACAGCATTATCATTCTTCTTATTATTTAATTCATTGAGCAACTCATTCTGAGCTTTAAGTACTTGTTCTACTTGAGTGGTAACCATCGAAGCATGTTTACTAATAAGTTTAAGTTCACCTTTAACTCTAGACATATAATCACTCAAGTGTTCAAGCATATCAGCATTGTGTTTCAATTGTCTACCAACATAAGCATTGAAGTTTTCTTGTTTAACCATAAAGTCATCAAACTCATCCAAACATTGGCCAGCAAACTTAGTAAATGGAATTTCACATTTATCAAATCGATAGAGAGAATTTACCTTTACTACCTGTGTCGGGTTATCAAGACCATGTATTTCTTCAATAGGTGGTAAATTCTTAACATCTACAGCTATAATACCTTTTTCTTTCATAGATTTCTTTGCCTCTTGCATATCTTCGGGATTGAGAAATAGAATACCCCTTTTCTTCGAAGTTGGCTTAGGAGTTGGTTCAGGAAGTGTCCATTTTTTTCATTAGTCAACGTGTTATTCAATAACAATTCAGCTTGATCAACAGTTCTTTCCCTGAAAACACAACCAACACAACTATCCAGGTAATCTCTAGAAGCATCGGTTAGTCCATTATAAAAGATACCAAGTATTTCATTTTTCTTGAGAGGATGATCAGGCAAAGCATTAAGTAACCGGAGAAGCCTCCCCAAGCTTGTGGGAGACTCTCTTCTTCAATTTGCACAAAATTATATATTTCCCTTAAAGAAGCTTGTTTCTTATGAGTGGGAAAATATTTAGCTGAGAAGTAATAAATCATATCCTGGGGACTACGCACACAACCAAGATCTAGAGAATTAAACTATGTCTTAGCATCACCATTTAATGAGAACGGAAACAACTTAAGGATAAAATAATAGCGAGTTTTCTCATCATGTGTAAAGAGGGTGGCTATATCATTTAATTTAGTAAGATGTGCCACAACAGTTTCAGATTCATAGCCATAGAAAGGATCAGATTCAACCAAAGTAATTATCTCAGGATCGACAGAGAAATAATAATCCTTATCACTAATAAAGATAGGAGAATTAGCAAAAGCAGGGTCATATTTCATTCTAGCATTCAACGACTTTTCTTTAAGGTTAGCTAATAATTTCTTAAGATCAGATCTATCATTGCAAGCTAAGAAGTCTCTAGCGGTTTCTTCATCCATAACTTAACCCTCAGGAACAACAGGCAATTCATATCTAGGGGGAGAATCTTCATCATCACTTTTATCAATATTATCAGTTTAATAATTTCATTCTCTCTAGCCCTAGCAAGTTGTTCATCAAGAAATTCACCTAGTGGCACAGTAGTATCAAGCGTAGAAGTAGTTTCATCATAAGTATCATGGAGAGCAGAAATGGCATCATCAATAACATGCGACATATCTGAATGAATAGCAGGTGTAGGTGTCGCAAGTTTACTCAAAATAGAAGGTGAATAAGTGTAGATCTAGATGGCAGTTCCTTACCTCCCGTCGAGTTGAGGGGAAAATCTTGGTTCTTTGATCTTTCAAGTTCTTCATAGTGATAAGCAGATATAAATCCCTAGTGACTCAAAGAATAGAGTTCTGCTCCCCGGCAACGGCACCAGAAAATAGTCTTGATAACCCACAAGTGTAGGGGATCGCAACCGTTTTTGAGGGTGGAGTATTCAACCCAAATTTATTGATTCGACACAAGGGGAGCCAAAGAATATTCTCAAGTATTAGCAGTTGAGTTGTCAATTCAACCACACCTAGAAACTTAATATCTGCTGCAAAGTGTTTAGTAGCAAGGTAATATGATAGTAGTGGTAACGGAAACAAAAGTAATATTTTTGGTTTTATAGTGATTGTAACAGTAGCAACGGAAAAGTAAATAAGCGAAGAACAATATATGAAAAGCTCGCAGGCATTGGATCGGTGATGGAGAATTATGTCGGATGCGATAGATCATGCAACAGTTATAACATAGGGTGACACAGAACTAGCTGCAGTTCATCAATATAATGTAGGCATGTATTCCGAATATAGTCATACGTGCTTATGGAATAGAACTTGCATGAAATCTTTTATCCTACCCTCCCGTGGTAGGGTCCTATTGGAAACTAAGGGATATTAAGGCCTCCTTTTAATAGAGTACCGGACCAAAGCATTAACACATAGTGAATACATGAACTCCTCAAACTACGGTCATCATCGGTAATGGTCCCGATTATTGTCACTTCGGGGTTAACGGGTAATAACACATAATAGGTGACTATAGACTTGCAAGATAGGATCAAGAACTCACATATATTCATGAAAACATAATAGGTTCAGATCTGAAATCATGGCACCCGGGCCCTAGTGAGAAGCATTAAGCATAGCAAAGTCATAGCAACATCAATCTCAGAACATAATGGATACTAGGGATCAAACCCTAACAAAACTAACTTGATTACATGATAAATCTCATCCAACCCATCACCGTCCAGCAAGCATACGATGGAATTACTCACGCATGGCGATAAGCATCATGAAATTGGTGATGGAGGAAGGTTGATGATGACGATGGCGATGGATTCCCCTCTCCAGAGCCCGAACGGACTCCAGATCAGGCCTCCTGAGAGAGTTTAGGGCTTGGCGGCGGCTCCGTATCGTAAAACGCGACGAATCCTTCTCTCTGATTTTTTTCTCCCCGAACACGAATATATGGAGTTGGAGTTGAGGTCGATGGAGCGTCAGGGGTCCCACGAGGCTGGGGGGACGCGCCTAGGGGTTATGCGCGCCCCCACCCTCGTGGACAGGGTGTGGGCCCCCTGACGTGGATTCTTCTTCCAGTATTTTATATATATTCCAAAAATAATCTCCATTGATTTTCAGGTCATTTCGAGAACTTTTATTTCTGCACCAAAATAACACCATGGCAATTCTGCTGAAAACAGTGTCAGTCCGGGTTAGTTCCATTCAAATCATGCAAGTTAGAGTCCAAAACAAGGGCAAAAGTGTTTGGAAAAGTAGATACAAGGGAGACGTATCATTACCCAAATCGTAAACTGCTACCCCAATTTGACGACGAGGCCCTCGAACCCGCACCATCAGAACGTAATGCGGCTGACCGACCACCTCGTGGCCGGGACAAAATGACAACTCAAGCCAAACACCAACCCATACTACCTCGCCATAAAGGTAGAGATCTAACATCTTGGGGATATAACTATAACCTGCGGCAACACCTGGACATTAGAGCAGGTCAAACCAGATCGATCTACGGATCGCAGGGGCGTGCCCCGACGCGCGGTGACGGCTATCTAGCCAGACATGACAAGCATAATCACGCCCGGGCCGAAAACCGCAGACGAACTCCATCCGAGCTACATCATGACTTGGCCCAATATAGAAGCACCGCACATCCCCTCTACTTCACTGATGAAGTAATGGAGCACTAATTCTCAGAAGGGTTTAAACCCATGAATATCGAATCGTATGATGGAACAACAGATCCCGCGGTATGGATTGAGGATTTTCTTCTCCATATTCATATGGCCCACGATGATGATCTTCATGCCATCAAATACCTCCCGCTAAAAGTCAAGGGACCAGCTCGGGACTGGTTGAACAGTCTGCCTGGAAACTCCATTGGTTGCTGGGAGGACTTGGAAGACGCCTTCCACGACAACTTCCAAGGTACATACGTATGATCTCTGGGTTCCGATGACTTAAGTCACATAGTTCAACAGCCCGGAGAGTTAGCTAGGAAATTATGGACTAGGTTCCTAACTAAAAAGAACCAGATCGTCGACTGTCCGGATGCCGAAGCCCTAGCAGCCTTTAAGCATAGCATCCGCGACGAATGGTTCACCCGACACCTCAGCGAGGAAAAGCTGAAGTCCATGGCAGCCCTCACGGCACTCATGACCCGCTTTTGCGCGTGCGAAGATAGCTGGCTAGCCTGTAGCAACAATAGTTCAAGCAAACTTGGCACCTCCGAAGCCAGAAATAGCAACGGCAAGCCCCGACGCAACATGCACAAGCGTCGAAACAACGATGATAATACCGATGACACGGCGGTCAACGCCGGATTCAGTGGCTCCAAATCTGGGCAATGGAAGAAGCCATTTAAAAGGAACGATCCGAGATCATCCAACTTGGACCACATACTTGATCGTCCATGTCAGATCCACGGCACCCCCGACAAACCAGCCAATCATACCAACAAAAGTTGTTGAGTTTTTAAACAGGCCGGCAAGTTAAATGCCGAAAACAAGGAGAAGGGGTCGCAGAGTGAGGACGACGACGAGGAGCCCCATCCACCGAACACAAGGGGACAGAAGAAGCCCCCCCAAGGTAAAGCGGTGAACATGATATACCTTACCCATATCCCCAAGAGGGAGCGCAAACGTGCACTCAGGGACATCTATGCGATAGAGCCAGTCTCCCCAAAATTCAACCCATGGTCGTCCTGCCCTATCACCTTCGATTGCAGGGACCATCCAATCAGTATCCATCATGGTGGTTCAGCCACATTGGTCCTTGACCCAATTATTGATGGATTCCACCTCACGCGAGTCCTCATGGACAGTGGCAGCAGCCTCAACCTGCTCTATCGGAATACAGTCCGCAAAATGGGCATCAATCCATCAAGGATCAAGCCCACAAAAACTACCTTTAAAGGAGTAATACCAGGTGTAGAGGCCCGCTGCATGGGTTCAATCACATTGGAAGTTGTCTTAGGATCCCCGGACAACTTCTGAAGCGAAGAATTGATCTTCGACATTGTCCCCTTCCGCAATGGCTATCACACACTGCTCGGACAAACTGCATTTGCTCGATTCAATGCATTGCCACACTATGCTTATCTCAAACTTAAGATGCCCGGACCACGCGATGTCATAACAGTCAATGGAAACACTTAGCGCTCCCTCTGTACTCAGGAGCACACCGCGGCCCTAGCAGCAGCAGTACAGACCGGCCTTATCAAGCAGAACCTTAATTCGGCGGCCAAGCTCCCGGACACTGTCAAACAAGTCTGGACTACTCTGCAGCAGGACAGTCCAGCCCGTCAGGAGCTCAACTAGCAATTCGGCCTCCGTCTCAGTCCTGACCAAATGGCGGCGTACGTACTGCGCGTACATAACTAGGCACTCAAAATACCATGGGCATAGACGGAGGCGTAACTCGATTGTGGTCCATCATACGGCTCCCATGCATACTTTTCCTTTTCCTTTTTACCATTTTTTAGTCTTTTCTTTCACAGAACCCTCCCGATGGCCTGATCATCGGTCCTCTCGAAGGATAGATACACCAAGACGGCAAGCAGTACAGACGTGTGGGGGAATCTAGATGTTCTTCTTGATGATTGATACGTCTCCAACGTATCTATAATTTTTGATTGCTCCATGCTATTTTATCTACTATTTTGGACATTATTGGGCTTTATTATCCACTTTTATATTATTTTTGGGACTAACCTATTAACCAGAGGCCCAACCCAGAATTGCTAATTTTTGCCTGTTTTAGGGTTTTGAAGAAAAGGAATATCAAACGGAGTCCAAACGGAAGGGAACGTGATTTTCTCAACGAATAAGACCCAGGAGACTTGGACCCTACGTCAAGACACAAAAGAGGAGGCC
>NC_041386.1:469842345-469948235 GCF_002162155.2 Triticum dicoccoides
CAGGCGCGCCCTCCACCCTTGTGGGCCCCCTGTTGCTCCACCGACGTACTCCTTCCTCCTATATATACCTACGTACCCCCAAACAATCAGATACGGAGCCAAAACCCTAATTCCACCGCAGCAACTTTCTGTATCCACGAGATCCCATCTTGGGGCCTGTTCTGGAGCTCCATGGGAGGGGGCATCGATCACGGAGGGCTTCTACATCATCACCATAGCCCCTCCGATGAAGTGTGAGTAGTTTACCTCAGACCTACGGGTCCATAGTTAGTAGCTAGATGACTTCTTCTCTCTTTTTGGAGCTCAATACAATGTTCTCCCCCTCTCTTGTGGAGATCTATTCGATGTAATCTTATTTTTGCGGTGTGTTTGTTGAGACCGATGAATTGTGGGTTTATGATCAAGTCTATCTATGAACAATATTTGAATCTTCTCTGAATTCTTTTATGTATGATTGGTTATCTTTGCAAGTCTCTTCAAATTATTAGTTTGGTTTGGCCTACTAGATTGATCTTTCTTGCAATGGGAGAAGTGCTTAGCTTTGGGTTCAATCTTGCGGTGTCCTTTCCCAGTGACAGTAGGGGCAGCAAGGCACGTATTGTATTGTTGCCATCGAGGATAACAAGATGGGGTTTTCATCATATTGCATGTGTTTATCCCTCTACACCATGTCATCTTGCTTAAGGCATTACTCTGTTTTCATTAACTTAATACTCTAGATGCATGCTGGATAGCGGTCGATGAGTGGAGTAATAGTAGTAGATGCAGGCAGGAGTCGGCCTACTTGTCTCGAACGTGATGCCTATATACATGATCATACCTAGATATTCTCATAACTATGCTCAATTCTGTCAATTGCTCAACAGTAATTTGTTCACCCACCGTATAATACTTATGCTCTTGAGAGAAGCCACTAGTGAAACCTATGGCCCCCGGGTCTATCTTCATCATATTAATCTCCCAATACTTAGTTATTTCCTTTGCTTTTATTTTACTTTGCATGTTTATCAAAAAAATACCAAAAATATTATCTTATCATATCTCACTCTCGTAAGTGGCCGTGTAGGGATTGACAACCCCTTATCGCGTTGGTTGCGAGGATTTATTTGTTTTTTGCAGGTACGAGGGGCTGGCGCGTAGCCTCCTACTGGATTGATACCTTGGTTCTCAAAAACTGAGGGAAATACTTACGCTACTTTGATGCATCATCCCTTCCTCTTCGGGGAAAACCAACGCAGTGCTCAAGAGGTAGCAAGAAGGATTTCTGGCGCCGTTGCCGGGGAGGTCTACGCAAAAGTCAATATACCAAGTACCCATAACATACCCTTATCTCCCACATTACATTATTTACCATTTGCCTCTCGTTTTCCTCTCCCCCACTTCAACCTTGCCGTTTTATTCGCCCGCTCTCTCTATCCTCCTTCTCTTTCCCGTTTGCTTCTTTATGCCCGCTTGCTTTTTGTTTTCTTGTGTGTTAGTTCGTTTGCTTGTCGTTATGGCTAGTCCCTTATCTTCTCCGTTGTCCCCTGAGTTCGAAATCTTTCACTTCAAACAAAGACTAGGAGAAAACTTAAAAGATGCCTGGTTGAGAATAATGGAGTCTTATCGTAATTGTACCTCTGAAATAAACCTGAGAATTTTGCTTCGCAATTTTTATGTTGGATTAAATATGTCTCATAGACAACTCTTCGATTGTGTTGCCAAAGGCAATTTTATTGAAATCGATCCCCATATTGCGCTTGAAATTATAGAAGGTATAGTGGGAACACTACCTCAACAAAAGGGACCTCATCCTACTTAGGAAGAGACGCAAGTTTTTGAAAAAATTTGTGAAGTTACTAAAATTTTATAGAAGTCTCTTGAACCTCTTAAGAACATTAGTGGAAATATTCACCGCATGAATATGTTGATTACCCTTTGCAATAAGCGGTTGGATTCATTAGATCTAGAAATTTCAAAATATGAAGGGAAACATAAAGAACCTCCTGGATTCGAGCTTGATTCCGCAAAAAAGTTGAAAACTAAAGATGGCAATACCTAGATCTATCCTTGCTTGATTATGCCTAGCTAGGGGCGTTAAACGATAGCGCTTGTTGGGAGGCAACCCAATTTTATTTTTATT
Source organism: Triticum dicoccoides (assembly GCF_002162155.2). NCBI lineage: Eukaryota > Viridiplantae > Streptophyta > Magnoliopsida > Poales > Poaceae > Triticum > Triticum dicoccoides. The sequence goes on from NC_041386.1 coordinate 469,844,468, forward strand.
CCTTGATTTTTTTCTCCTGTTAGTAATAAATAATTTATCTAGCCTCTGTTTTGGTTGTGTTTTTTGTGTTTAATTAGTGTTTGTGCCAAGTAGAACCCTTGGGAAGACTTGGGGAAAGTCTCGTTAAACTTGCTGTAAAAAACAGAAACTTTAGCGCTCACGAGAACTGCTGCCATTTTTATTTGGAAAGTTCTATTTAGTTAATTCTTTTTTAATATGATTAATAGATAAATTCCTCACGTCAATCAATTTATTTTAGAATTTTTGGGGTTTCAGATCTTGCGCTAGCTACAGATTACTACAGACTGTTCTGTTTTTGTCAGATCCTGTTTTGTGTGTGTTGTTTGCTTATTTTGATGAATCTATGGCTAGTAAAATAGTTTATAAACCATAGATAAGTTGGAATAAAGTAGGTTTAACACCAACATAAATAAATAATGAGTTCATTACAGTACCTTGAAGTGGTCTTTTGTTTTCTTTCGCTAACGGAGCTCACGAGATTTTCTACTTTGAGTTTTGTGTTGTGAAGTTTTCAAGTTTTGGGTAAAGATTTGATGGATTATGGAACAAGGAGTGGAAAGAGCCTAATCTTGGGGATGCCCATGGCGCCCCCAAGATAATCTAAGGACACCTAAAAGCCAAAGCTTGGGGATGCCCCGGAAGGCATCCCCTCTTTCGTCTACTTCTATCGGTAACTTTACTTGGAGCTATATTTTTATTCACCACATGATATGTGTTTTGCTTGGAGCGTCTTGTATGATTTGAGTCTTTACTTTTTAGTTTACCACAATCATCCTTGTTGTACACACCTTTTGAGAGAGCCATACATGTTTTGGAATTTGTCAGAATACTCTATGTGCTTCGCTTATATTTTTTGAGTTATATAGTTTTGCTCTAGTACTTCACTTATATCTTTTAGAGCACGGTGGTGGATTTGTTTTATAGAAACTATTGATCTCTCATGCTTCACTTTGATTATTTTGAGAGTCTTAAATAGCATGTTAATTTGCTTAAAATCCTAATATGCTAGGTATTCAAGATTAGTAAAATTTTCTTATGAGTGTTTTGAATACTAAGAGAAGTTTGATGCTTGATGATTGTTTTGAGATATGGAGGTAATAATATCAAAGTCGTGCTAGTTGAGTAGTTGTGAAATTGAGAAATGCTTGTGTTGAAGTTTGCAAGTCCCATAGCATGCACGTATGGTAAAATTTATGTAACAAATTTGAAACATGAGGTGTTATTTGATTGTCCTCCTTATGAGTGGCGATCGGGGACGAGCGATTGTCTTTTCCTACCAATCTATCCCCCTAGGAGCATGCATGTAGTGCCGAGGTTTTTGATGACTTGTAGATTTTTGCAATAAGTATGTGAGTTCTTTATGACTAATGTTGAGTCCATGGATTATACACACTCTCACCCTTCCATCCTTGCTAGCCTCTTCGGTACCGTGCATTGCCCTTTCTCACATTGAGAGTTGGCGCAAACTTCGTCGGTGCATCCAAACCCCGTGATATGATACGCTCTTTCACACATAAACCTCCTTATATCTTCCTCAAAACAGCCACCATACCTACCTATTATGGCATTTCCATAGCCATTCCGAGATATATTGCCATGCAACTTTCCACCATTCCGTTTATCATGACACATTCATTATTGTCATATTGCTTAGCATGATCATGTAGTTGACATAGTATTTGTGGCACAGCCACCGTTCATAATTCTTTCATACATGTCACTCTTGGTCCATTGCATATCCCGGTACACCGCCGGAGGCATTCATATAGAGTCATTTTTTTTCTAGTATCAAGTTGTAATCTTTGAGTTGTAAAATAAATAGAAGTGTGATGATCATAATTTTCTAGAACATTGTCCCAAGTGAGGAACTATAAAAAAAGAGAGAAATGCCATATAAAAAAGAGAAAAGGCCAAATAAAAAAACGAGAGAAAAAGAGAGAAGGGACAATGTTACTATCCTTTGCCACACTTGTGCTTCAAAGTAGCACCGTAATCTTCATGATAGAGAGTCTCTTGTTTTGTCACTTTCATATACTATTGGGAATTTTCATTATAGAACTTAGCTTGTATATTCCAACAATGGGCCTCCTCAAGTGCCCTAGCTCTTCGTGAGCAAGCAAGTTGGATGCACACCCACTTAGTTTCTTTCGTTGAGCTTTCATACATTTATAGCTCTAGTGCATCCGTTGCATGGCAATCCTTACTCCTTGCATTAACATCAATCGGTGGGCATCTCCATAGCCCATTGATTAGCCTCGTTGATGTGAGACTTTCTCCTTTTTGTCTTCTCCACATAACCCCCCTCATTATATTCTATTCCACCCATAGTGCTATGTCCATAGCTCGCGCTCATATATTGCGTGAAAGCTTATAGGTTTGAGATTACTAAAGTATGAAACAATTGCTTGGCTTGTCATCGGGGTTGTGCATGATGAGAGCATTCTTGTGTGACGAAAATGGAGCATGACTAAACTATATGATTTTGTAGGGATGAACTTTCTTTGTCCATGTTATTTTGAGAAGACATAATTGCTTTATAGTATGCTTAAAGTATTATTATTTTTATGTCAATATGAACTTTTGTCTTGAATCTTTCGAATCTGAATATTCATACCACAATTAATAAGAATTACATTAAAATTATGCCTAGTAGCACTCCGCATCGAAAATTCTATTTTTATCATTTACCTACTCGAGGACGAGCAGGAATTAAGCTTGGGGATGCTTGACACATCTCCAACGTATCTATAATTTTTTGATTGCTCCATGCTATTTTATCTACTGTTTTGGACATTATTGGGCTTTATTATCCACTTTTATATTATTTTTGGGACTAACCTATTAACCGGAGGCCCAGCCTAGAATTGCTGTTTTTTGCCTGTTTTAGGGTTTCGAAGAAAAGGAATATCAAACGGAGTCCAAACGGAATGAAACCTTCGGGAACGTGATTTTCTCAACGAACAACACCCAGGAGACTTGGACCCTACGTCAAGACACAAAAGAGGAGGCCACGAGGTAGGGGCGCGCCTACCCCCTCCCCCCCAGGCGCGCCCTCCACCCTCGTGGGCCCCCTGTTGCTCCACCGACGTACTCCTTCCTCCTATATATACCTACATACCCCCAAACGATCAGATACAGAGCCAAAACCCTAATTCCACCGCCGCAACTTTCTGTATCCACGAGATCCCATCTTGGGGCCTGTTCTGGAGCTCCATGGGAGGGGGCATCGATCACGGAGGGCTTCTACATCATCACCATAGCCCCTCCGATGAAGTGTGAGTAGTTTACCTCAGACCTACGGGTCCATAGTTAGTAGCTAGATGGCTTCTTCTCTCTTTTTGGATCTCAATACAATGTTCTCCGCTTCTCTTGTGGAGATCTATTCGATGTAATCTTATTTTTGCAGTGTGTTTGTTGAGACCGATGAATTGTGGGTTTATGATCAAGTATATCTATGAACAATATTTGAATCTTCTCTGAATTCTTTTATGTATGATTGGTTATCTTTGCAAGTCTCATCTAATTATCAGTTTGGTTTGGCCTACTAGATTGATCTTTCTTGCAATGGGAGAAGTTCTTAGCTTTGGGTTCATTCTTGCGGTGTCCTTTCCCAGTGACAGTAGGGGTAGCAAGGCACGTATTGTATTGTTGCCATCGAAGATAACAAGATGGGGTTTTCATCATACTGCATGACTTTATCCCTCTACATCATGTCATCTTGCTTAAGGCGTTACTCTGTTTTCATTAACTTAATACTCTAGATGCATGCTGGATAGCGGTCGATGTGTGGAGTAATAGTAGCACATGCAGGCAGGAGTCGGTCTACTTGTCTCGGACGTGATGCCTATATACATGATCATACCTAGATATTCTCATAACTATGCTCAATTCTGTCAATTGCTCAACAGTAATTTGTTCACCCACCGTAGAATACTTATGCTCTCGAGAGAAGCCACTAGTGAAACCTATGGCCCCCAGGTCTATCTTCATCATATTAATCTCCCAATACTTAGTTATTTCCTTTGCTTTTTACTTTGCTTTTATTTTACTTTGCATCTTTATCACAAAAATACCAAAAATATTATCTTATCATATCTATCAGATCTCACTCTCGTGAGTGGCCGTGTAGGGATTGACAACCCCTTATCGAGTTGGTTGCGAGGATTTATTTGTTTTGTGCAGGTTCGAGGGACTGACGCGTAGCCTCCTATTGGATCGATACCTTGGTTCTCAAAAACTGAGGGAAATACTTGCGCTACTTTGCTGCATCATCCCTTCCTCTTCGGGGAAAACCAACGCAGTGCTCAAGAGGTAACTATGATCATTCTACCTGTTTTCGGGACCCGCACGCAACTCCCCCTTGGTCTTGGCATGCTAAAAAGCCAGGTTGCTTATCGCACTATTTGTACAAATACGCTTTGACGTATTAATCAAACCATAATGGAAACAGTTTGCGGCCCAACTTACGTGGCACTAGCTTACTACTTCATTTTATTTCGCTATTCTTATCGATTGCACCCATACACTTTGGTACGCTTTAATTCGCCTGGGGCTTCATTATGCTCCATACTACGGCAACAAAGTCCGAACACTTTTTACAATACAGTTCAGCACCCTGAATTTTAGCATTATATGCATCGGCTCCGAATCATGTCTTTGGTCAATAGTTGGGTTGCCCGGCTCCTGTGCTTGCTACCTTACATTCCATCCTATGGGCTAGGGTAGTAAAGGGAGAACTACTGCGATTGTGTTTCTGGTTTATCCAAGCAAACACCTCAGTAGAGAAAGCCGAAAACTGACTGTCATGATACGGCGAGAGCTGGTCAGCTATTCGGAGGTTAAAAATCTTTTGTGATTTTTTCTGCATTATGCGACGAATCGGCCTCTACCCGATCAGGTGTCTACAACCCCCTAGTCCGAATTAAATACTAACTAGGGGATGCGCCTACATTTCTATTATCAAAGTCCTATGGCTAAGTGAGAGTGATAAAGCCACATAGTCCGATTGCCAGGTTCGTTGCGCTAAACACCTCCTTCAAGGACCAAACTCTTGGATCAAGAGTGTTTAGATTCCATCCCCAACACCCCCGTAATACCTACGTGGGGGATGAAGCCAAGGACTGGCCAACTCCCAGATTTAACAAAACAGCCGCACAGGAGGTAAAATTTTCAAACAACAAACACTATATTACATAATGGCTCTGTTTCATAATACAGGAAGGGATAACATGAATGACTTCACTCAAAGCTAATGTCTTTTGAACACTGCCCCTCTACAATGCGGATCCCTTCAGGACATCATCAGAATACGCTCAGGCGTGCGGTGCTCCTTGCCCACCGGTGGTCCCTCGGTCGCGAGCTTGACGGCGTCCATATTCGCCCACTGCACCTTGACACGGGCGAAGGCCATCCGCGCACCTTCAATGCAGACCGATCGCTTGATGGAATCAAGTCGAGGGTAGGCATTGATCAGTCGCTTCATGAGCCCGAAGTAGCTGCTGGGTATGGCTTCGGCAGGCCATAGATGGATTATCAAATCCTTCATGGCCAGTTCGGCCACCCTATGTAGTTCGGTCAGCTGTTTCAGCTGATCGCTAAAGGGCACTAGATGCTCTGGCGCAAGGTATTGCGACCAGAATAGCTTCTCCATTGAGCTCCCCTCTTCGGCTCGGAAGAATTCCGCAGCATTGGCAACACTACGCGGCAGATCCGCAAACACCCCTGGAGAACTCCAGATCTGGGTCAGTAAGAGGAACCTTTTCTTCAGATACTTGCTTTGCATAATAAAGGCCTTACCCGCCGCGATTTTTTTGGCCTCCTGGATTTCCTGGAGGGCGCCCGGGCTTCAACCCAGGCATCGTGTGTGCTTTGGCGGGCCTTGGCAAGTTCGGACTCTTGATCCGCAATATTGCGCTCCAAGGACTCGCACTTCCTCATGGCGTCCTGGAGCTCCTGCTGGACCTCACCACCCCTGGCCTCGTGTTTTTCATGAGCAGCTTGTTCCTTTGCCACTCTTTCCTGGGCTTCGGCCAGCGCCTTCTTGAGGGTCTCCACCTCGGTCGCCGCTCCTACAAAATATCATGGCACTATGGTAAACACAAATCATTCATCCTTTCTGAATCTACACAAGGTCATTGCATACCTTGATGGTCCTCCAGCTGTTTTTTCACGTGGCCAAGATCTTCCTCGGTCCGCTCCAGACTCTGCTTCAGTCCGGAGACCTCAGTAGCATGAGAGGTTGCAGCCAGCAAAGACGCCTGCTTATTCACATAGACACATATGGTTAGTCTCCTGCGAAAATTAGTTGATCCTCTGTCCGGCTTTTCTTTTTGAACACCGGACAGTGTCTCAGGGGCTACTGGCTATACTATGACATTCCTTTTGCATAAATTGCGTTTTCATACCTCAAAGCCTGTTAGAAGGCTTGTGCAGGCTTCGGTCAGTTTGCTCTTTGTGGACTGAATCCTCTTTGCGGACTGGCTATACTATGACATTCCTTTTGCAACAATGGAAGCACTTCGCGGCGCTTCCAATAGAGTATCCGGTGCCTCTAGATGGACAGACGTCACCGGTGGAATCGATGCACCTCCTTCTTTCGAAGGAGGCTGCTTGCCAGATTGCGGAACCGTATAGGTCTCCGGAATTGTATTCGGCTGGGGGCCGGATTGGATATGGCCCCCATCGCCAGTCTCCATGGGGATTTGCTCCCCCGTGTGTCTGACGGCCGAGGGTTCACCCTCTAGCGCCACCCTGACGGCCTCCTGTGTCTCTCCCTGGCCTGGGGAGGTCCTTCGGGATAGCACCTCGGTGTTATCCATGTCCTTGGGAGAAGAGGCCGCCAGAAAGGACCCGCTGTCCATCACCTTCGGATCCAGCGAATTCCCTGAAGATGAGGATCGCTGGAGGTCAGAACGAGCCAGACTGCAGCGCATAATTCAACATATTAAAACCATGAAGAAAAGGAGCTGGATATATGTGTGCGTCTTTGAGTACTTACAGTTCGGCTAGGGGCTTATCCCTGGGGCGCCACTCGCAGCTGCTATCAATGTCCCACACGGAGTTGTCCGCGGGGGAGACCTTCCCCTTCTTGGACGCCACTGCCTCCAGATGCGTGGAGGCCGCCCTTTTCTTCCTCCCCCCTTCAGGTGAGAGTTGCTTTCCTCCTCCTCCTCGTCGTCCTCGGTGTGGGAGGAGTGGGTCTCGGCGTGTTCGAACGTCACGTCCGAAGTGCCCTTACGGCGGAGACCACTCCTGGTCTCCTTGGCCTTCTTCTTGGACTTCTTCTCCGACGCTTGGTAAGGTGCCAGAACCAGCATCTTCGTCAGAAGAGGGATTGCTGGGTTTTCGGGCAGCGGAGCCGGACACTAGATCCGCTCCGCCTTCTTTTTCCAGCCCTGAAAAAATAAATGGGGAAGCTTAGGCGTCTTCCTTGAGTATGCAAGTAAAGGATACACCTTGAAATACGAAAAACTTACCAGACTGGCAGGATGGGCCAGGTCGTGCCCGCGGTCCTCGGTCGTCGCCGGCCATGTCTTGTTGGCCTTAAAGAGCACCTTCCAAATGTCTTCATGCATAGTGCTGAAGAACTATTGCAAGATCTGCTGCTCGGCTGGATCGAACTCCCACAAATGGCAAGTTCGGCTCTGTCACGGAAGGATCCGGCGAACAAGCATCACTTGGATCACATTGACAAGCTTGATGCTCTTGTCTACCATGCTCCTGATGCACACCTGAAGCGTTGTCAGCTCATCCGACGAAGACCAGTCTAGGCCCTTCTCTAGCCAAGAGGTGAGCCGCATCGGGGCTCCGGACTAGAATTTGGAAGCCGCAGCCCAGGTGGTGTCGCGAGGCTCCGTGACGTAGAACCACTGCTATTTCCACCCTTTGACGGTCTCCACGAAGGTACCTTTGGGCCATGAGATGGTTGGCATCTTGCTCACCATGGCGCCTCCGCACTCTGCGTGTTGACCGCCCACCACCTTCGGCTTCACATTGAAGATCTTTAACCACAATCCAAAGTGGGGTGGGATGTGGAGGAAGGCATCGCACACAACAATAAATGTCGAGATGTTGAGGAAGGAGTTGGGGGCCAGATCGTGGAAATCCAGCCCGTGGTAGAACATGAGTCCGCGGACGAATGGGACCACCCTCTCATGGGCCTCCGGGGTGGGTATGATCTGCCCCATTGCTGGAAGCCGGTGGGTGATTTCCTGGGCTAAGTACCCGGCCTCCTGGAGCTTAGTGATGTCCTTCTCCTTGATGGAGGAAACCATCCACTTGCCCTGCGCTCTAGATCCGGACATGGCTGGAGTGTTTTTTTGAGATGGAAGCTTAGGCGCTGGAGCTCGAGAATGGATGGGCAGAGAGGAAGAGGGCGTGGGTGAAAGGTGAAATCCTTATCCCTTTATAAAGGATGCGAATATCAAGAGCCTCCCCACTCGCCTTCAAACTCGCCTATTCCCCAAGGGCGGTGCAGACGGCGCGGTTGGATTACCCACGCCCGTATTGATGAGAATCCCGCAATAAGGGGACACGATCTCTGCTTCGACAAGACGTGCCAATAAAACCACATCTTGAAACAGGGAGCGGGAGGCTAAAAAAAGGTTTGAAATAATGACCGAGCAGTGACATGATGTCACGCTACAAAAGTTGTTAGTGGATTAGACTCATAAAATATTATACTCTCTGTGTGTGTGCCTGGTACTCGCTTTGCAGAGCCAGACACGTTTTCTGTGTTTGAAGGCTGTTTTGGAGTATTCCGAGGAGGAACCCGCCTTGCAATGCCAAGGACAATCTGCGCGCCGGACACATCGTCATTGAAGCCTGGTTCAGGGGCTACTGAGGGAGTCCTAGATTAAGGGGTCCTCGGGCGTCCGGACTATGTAACATGGGCCGGACTAAGGGTTATGAAGATACAAGACAGAAGACTTCCTCTCGTGTCCGGATGGGAGTCTCCTTTGCGTGGATGGCAAGCTTGGCGTTCGGATATGTAGATTCCTTCCTTTATAAACCGACTCTGTACAACCCTAGGCCCCTCCGGTGTCTATATAAACCGGAGGGTTTAGTCCGTAGAGGCAATCACAATCATACAGGCTAGACATCTAGGGTTTAGTCATTATGATCTCGTGGTAGATCAACTCTTGTAATCCTCATATTCATCAAGATCAATCAAGCAGGAAGTAGGGTATTACCTCCATAAAGAGGGCCCGAACCTGGGTAAACATCGTGTCCCGTGTCTCCTGTTACCATCAACCCTAGACGCACAGTTCGGGACCCCCTACCCGAGATCCGCCGGTTTTGACACTGACAATAGGTCTTAATCCCACCCGAGTATGTGTAGATTGGTTTCGTTTTCCCATGCTCTGCTCCGGATCCGACGCAAAATTTCGGCAACATCTCCCCGATATTCTCCTGATACACGTCTCGGTAATATGCGCAGAGATGATGTGTACCCGGAGAACAACAGGGAGGCACTGACCAAATTCTGCATCGGATCTGGAGCAGATGATATGGGAAAACGAACCCAATCTACACATAATCAGTTGTCCATGGATAACATTGGACAATTCAAAAGAATCACGGTTATAAATATGCAAATGCATGCATATTTATAAATGTAACCCTTTCGAACGGGAGATGCATAGTGGTCACGCATACTGATGATTCAACACCTATAACTAGCAAGTTTCGTCTGCATGAAGACCGGAACAAAGCAAATGAAGGGGGAGGAGGAGATGTCATTTGTGCTCACCCACGAACGCAGGAGCGGACCCTCGTCAAACACTAGACCCTCGCAGCGATGAAAAAACTGCACATTTAAATTGAAAGATTAGTAACATGGCAATATTGTTTTTTCCGTCAACCTAACTAAATATTTACAACATTACGAGCTGGTTAGGGCATTCCTCGGCGTCGATGGAACCCTAAATATGAAGTATCATAGGTGCGAGATACATGTGGCGCTCGGCGTTGAACACTAGATCCACATCCCACAAGTGACGCCGGCGCCCGGCGTCCCGCGCGCAGCAATAGTTCTGGGGGCCGATGACGGTCAAACACCTTGGTGAATTTGTGTGGCAGCCTCTGCGATGAGGATTAAAGCCAAGTTTTGAAACTTGAAACAACCAAACCGACTTGAGTCAGTTTGGGTGTTTCAAGTTTCAACAGTTGGCTTTAAATCGTCATCGCACAGGCTGCAAGACAAATTTGCATAGGTGTTCGACTGCCATCGACCTCGAGAACTGTTGCTGCAGGACGCCGGACGCCGGCATCACTTGTGAGACGTGGATCTAGTGTTTGTCACTGACGGCCACATGTATCTCGCACCGACGATACTTGCTATTTAGGGTTCCATCAACGTCGAGGAACCCCCTAACCCACTCGTCCCCGGGCGCCCTTTGGTATGGCGACGCACGGTCGACGGGTCAGCACTCAGACAGGGGATTCTCAGCATGGGCGACAGCGTCGGGACCGGCTGGACCCGCTGGCTCCACCATCTATCCCCTCGGTGACGGACGATCCATGACCCTCTTCCTTTTTTCCTTTTTCCTCTTCTTCTACTTATTCTTCTTTTTTTCAACTTTCTTCTTCTTCTAATTATCTAAACCTAAACCTAGCACTAACCTAATCCAACCACTAATTAACCTAAACCTATTAATAACACCTAAACCTAAACAACAAAGAACAATAGAAAAATAAAAAGAAAGTTCACCTTGGCTCCGGCGGCGGTGGAGGAGGCGGCGGGCGGCGGGGCGGCGTGGCGGGGAGCCGGGGCGGCAGGGGCGGTGGGGGTCGGGGGCGGCAGCGCAGGTGAGGTGGGGGAGAGAGAGAGGGGTGGGGCACGGGCGCTGGCCCATTTTTAGTTAGGTTGCAGCTCTTTGCCATCTGCTAGCAGATGGCAAAGAGCCTAGATGACGGTCGTTGAAACGGCCACTTTCTTTGTCATCTGCTAGCAGACGGCAAAGAAAGTGGCCGCTAGGTCGTTCTCATTAGTGGGCCACCCACCCTCTTTGCCGTCTGCTAGCAGATGATAAAGCTTCTATGCCGTCAGCTAGCAGACGGCAAAGAGTTGGCTGACGGCAAACATGATCTTTGCCGGCAACTCTTTCTTTGCCATCATTTTTCTATAAGATGATGGCAAATACCTTCTTTGCCGTTAGCTAGCTAACGGCAAAGAACCTGATTCCAGGAGTGAATATTAATATAATAATTATCTATGTTTTCATGATTTTCTCGGATTTTTTGGAGTTACAGGAGTATAGTTTTTGTTCAGATCATTACAAACTATTCTGTTTTAGACATATTTTGTTTTTATTGCATAGTGTGCTTTTTTAGTGATGCTATGGATTATATCGGGGGTATAAGGCATGGAGAAGTTAGAATACAATAGGTATTATGCAAGAATAATTATAAATGAGTTTACGATAGTACCTAAAGTTTATGATTTGCCGATTATACTAACGAATCTCACAAAGTTTCTGTTGAGTTTTGTGTGCTAAAGTTTTCATGTTTTGGGGGAGATCATGATGGATGAAGGAATAAGAAGCGGCAAGATCCTAAGTTTGGGGATGCCCAAGGAACCCCAAGGTAATATTCAAGGAAGAGCCAAGCATATAAGCTTGGGGATGCCCTGGATGACATCCCCTCTTTCGTCCACAATTCATCGGTATGTTACCTAGAGCTATATTGTTTTCATTCATCACATGATATGAGTTTTACTTGGAGCATCATGTGCCATAGTTTTTTTGTTTGCTTGCTAGTTTTCCACAATCATTGTTTGTTGGACACATCTTTTGAGAGAGACGCAAATTCATCATGATTTGTTAGGATACTCTATGAGCTATGCAGTTGCTCTTGTGCTTCACTTATATCTTTAGAGCACAGTGGTGGTTATATTTTATAGAAATGATTGCACTCTCATGCTTCACTTAGATCGTTTTTAGAGTCTTTTAAATAGGAAGTGGTAATGTGCACGGGTTATGAGACTAGTCTAAAAATGATAGGTATATAAGAGAGATGTAATAACAACTTTCATGTAGATCATTAAATATGAAACGTGTGATTTAATTATATTGATGTCGCAATATTAAAGGGCATTAGTTCATAAGCATTCGTTAGTATAAATACTGATATTAAGTCTCTAATAATAGTTAGGTGGCATTTATATTTAATTTAATATCAACATGCCTTAAAAGGCAAAGAGGTGGAAGACTACTAGGGCCACTTAGGCCCGAAATGGCTGGCACCCTCTTCTCCCCATGGAAAGGGGAGGGGCAGGCCGAATTGAAGGGGGACTCCTCCTCCATTTTGCCGACGCAAGGGAGAGAGTTCCTTCACCCCTTGTAGGGCCCCCCTCCCCCCTGCAACCTATATACTTTAGGTCTTGGGCACTTTTGAACACACAAGTTTTGGAGCCTCCTCTAGTTCTCTAGCTCTAGTTCTAATTGGTCATAGTTGATCAATTAGAGCTAGAACTAGATCCTCTAATCCTCATAACTAGAAGCCCAGTGTGGTTCTAATCTCCTCCCTCTAATTCTCCGGCGATGATTAGCTCTAGACGGTGAAGCGCTGCCAGATCGTGAAGACTGGACGCTTGCAACTCGTAGAAAGGCCATGCTTTATGTCTTCCGTTTGAGGGACTATTCATGGGCGGTTCACGGGATTGTTCATCTACGGTTTGAGGGACTCCAAGTATGATCTACACTGACTCGTCATCTTCCGCTACAACTCAGAGTCGGTAACTATCTGATCCAAACCATTCATTGTATCTTCCTAGTGTTCCTAGGTGATCGTAGGGCAATATTTTTGTTTTACACTATGTTTTCCAACCTCTTATGGCCACCCCCAAAGCTTCTAGGGTCTATTCTGGTCCATAAAAAGTCACTGTAAAGTTTCGTCGTATTTGGACTTCGTTCGGTATGGTTTTCCTGCGAAACAGAAATAGGCAAAAAAATGGGAACTGACACTAGGCACTAAGTTAATAGGTTAGTCCACAAAAATGATATAAAATGTCATATAGAGCATACAATACTGATGATATAATAGCATGAAACAATAAAAAATTACAGAGACGTTAGAGACATATCAAGGCGCGACGTGTTGGGGAACGTAGTAATAATTCAAAATTTTCCTACGTGTCACCAAGATCAATCTAGGAGATGCTGGCAACGAGAGAAAGAGAGGGAGTGCATCTTCATACCCTTGAAGATCGCTAAGCGGAAGCGTTACAAGAACGTGGTTGATGGAGTCGTACTCACGGCGATTCAAATCGCGGAAGATCCGATCAAGTGCCGAGCAGACGGTGCCTCCACATCCAACACACGTACAGCCCGGGGATGTCTCCTCCTTCTTGATCCAGCAAGGGGAGAGGAGAAATTGAGGGAGAACTCCAGTAGCACGACGGTGTGGTGGTGGTGGAGCTCGTGGTTCTTCGGCAGGGCTTCGCCAAGCACTATGGAGGAGGAAGAGGTGTTGGAGGGGAAAGGGCTGCGCCAGGGGAAGGGGTGCGGCTACCCTCCCACCCCCTCTATTTATAGGGTGAAAGGATAGGGGCCGGCCCCCCTAGATGCATCTAGAGGGGGGGGGGGCGGCCAAAGGGGGAGGCTTGCCCCCCAAACAAGGTGGGAGGCGCCCCCTCCCCTAGGGTTTCCAACCCTGGGCGCCTTGGGCCCTTGGGGGGCACACCAGCCCACTAGGGGGATGGTTCCCTCCCGTATTCAGCCCATTAAAGTCCCCCAAGGCAGGTGGCCCCACCCGGTGGACCCCCGGACATGTTTTGGTGGTCCCGGTACAATACCGATAAGCACCGAAACTATTCCGGCGACTGAAACTGGACTTCCCATATATAAATCTTCACCTCCGGACCATTCCGGAACTCCTCGTGACATCCGGGACTCCGAATAACCTTCATTAACCACATACTATTTCCCATAACAAGTCTAGCGTCACCGAACCTTAAGTGTGTAGACCCTACGGGTTCGGGAACCATGCATACATGACCGAGACATCTCTCCGGCCAATAACCAACAGCTGGATCTAGATACCCATGTTTGCTCCCACATGTTCCACGATGATCTCATCGGATGAACCACGATGTCGGGGATTCAATCAATCTCGTATACAATTCCCTTTGTCCATCGGTATGTTACCTGCCCGAGATTCAATCATCGGTATCCCCATACCTCGTTCAATCTCGTTACCGGCAAGTCTCTTTACTCGTTCCATAATGCATGATCCCGTGGCTACCCCTGAGTCACATTGAGCTCGTTATGATGATGCATTACCGAGTGGGCCCAGAGATACCTCTCCGTGGTACGGAGTGACAAAACCCCGTCTTGATTCGTGCCAACCCAACAGACACTTTCGGAGATACCTGTAGTGCACCTTTATAGTCACACAATTACGTTGTGATGTTTGGTACACCCAAATCATTCCTACGGTATCCGGGAGCTGCACAATCTCATGGTCTAAGGAATTGATACTTGACATTAGAAAAGCTTTTAGCAAACGAACTACACAATCTTGTGCTATGCTTAGGATTGGGTCTTGTCCATCACATCATTCTCCTAATGATGTGATCCCATTATCAATGACATCCAATGTCCATGGTCAGGAAACCATGACCATCTATTGATCAACGAGCTAGTCAACTAGGGGCTTACTAGGGACATATTATGATCTATGTATTCACACATGTATTACGGTTTCCGGTTAATACAATTATAGCATGAACAATAGACAATTATCATGAACAAGGAAATATAATAATAACCACTTTATTATTTCCTCTAGGGCATATTTCCAACACGACGGTGGGTGGGTGTTGCGGTATTGCTGGAAGGCAGGGTTGTGGGTGTCGTTACTCCTGCCGTGGCGGCTAAGCGGCTAGGGCGGCGACTCTCCCTATTGTAGATATGGGTTGTGGAGATAGGAAGGCGGTTGAGCGTGATAGATATCGGGAGGCTTCTAGATCTATTGGCGTATTCGATAACGGTCTCGTTGTGGCGCCCTGGTGGCGGCGGCCATGTGGTTTTGTAATATGGGCGGCATGGCGCAACAACAGTTGTGGTGCCGATGGCGATGCTCGACTTTGGTACTTGGGGCGGTGGCCCTAGATCGTCAACGACGGCGACCTCCATGGTCGCGTGGACGACAGGGAGGCTGGGTCTCGAGGTGATGACAGACTCTCTAAGGCAGTTGGCGGTATGGGACGCCCCTTCCACCGACAGATCGGGTTCAATGCAGCTCAGTAGGTGACACATGCAACTCTTCTGGAGCTATCAAGACATACATGTCGCTGGTAGGTGTAGTCGCCAACGGGTGCCATGCGTGATGTCTCATGCGGGGACATCAAGTCATGCCTGGTGCCAGCAGCTGCAAAATATAGTGACTCTAACGGAGGTGCCATATTTTTGCCCGTTGTTGTTGGATTGAAGGTGGTGTGACAGGGATGAGAGGCGAGCTGGTATGTGAAGTATTTGTGTTCCGACATCTTCTCCCGAGGTATGTGATTATTGAGGCGACGGCAGCCAGACGAAGGATTAATGTAGATACAGCTCCAACGACGAGTTTGCGCACTCCGATGGAAACACAAGATCTCTGATTAGGCCATGTAGACGCGCGTCTATGTCGTGTCCTTGCTGAAGGTGGTGGATCGAAGCTTGGCTTTGGGGTGAGAATTCTTAGATCAACCTTTGGTTTGCCTCGTCATCATCGGTGCACGTGTGGTGATTCCTTCTTGATGGCATAGCCTAGGAGTTGTGTATTTTCATTTTGAGTTTTTCTTTTATCATAGGGTTAGTGGTCGCCTGATGGAATTACTATCACAAGGCATGCAGCCTAGGGTTTTCTTTTTGTTTTTCTCTGGTTCGTTGTTGTTCGGCTGTTGGATTTGAATAGTAAATAGTATATGGTTGTGTGCATCGCTCAATGCAGAGGTCAGGGGTTATCCTCCTTTTCATAAAAAGACTCAATGGAAAAAAATCTATTCAATGAATCAAATGACATCTTTTTTGCTGCAGGAATTGAGATGCATGTCATCTCACTTCATATGATTTTCCTATCCAATGAACCAATGGATGCCTTAGTATGATCATTTGATTGTGCACAAATAAAACATAGGTTCTTTAGATGAGTTTAGTGGTTGAAAAATTTCCTAGAAAAAATAGTATAGATGAATTCTATGAAACAAATTATATGAATTACAATCCTACAAATCAAACAAACTACATACAAAAAGATGGGACTAGCTATGTGTTAGTCAACTCAAATCCCAATTTGGGACAGTCGATCATTCTCCGCCCTCGATCTCTGATCTAACAGCCGCCAAGTCATCTTCCACCTCCAACCACTACTAGGAGAAAGCCTACTAGTAGCGCTTGAAATACCTGTAGCTGTAGTGCAAGGTCTAGCGCTACTACTAACACGCTACAGCTAAGTTGTAGCGGTAATGCTGGTTAGTGCAGCGGTACTGGTAAGTATGGTTAGCAGTAGTGCGATACTGACGAGCGCTACTGCTAACTATCTGTAGCGCTGCAGAAAAAGCGCTGCTGCTAATCCAGCACTGCTGCTAGATGCCTTCCAATGCTGCTGCTAGTATTCCTGCTTTCACAGATTCGTACCCCCTCTACGTATTTGTGATGCATTTGTACATGATCTATACAATAGTTTCATCATATCACAATAAACATACACTATTCTCATCATATCATACACATGCAGCAGCCTCGTCATACCATCATCATCATAATCATAATCATCATCATTCAACACAAATATCATCACATCTCGGAAATAGCAATGCACAAGTCATGTCATGTCTCGAATAAGTGCAACCACATGGTCATGGCACACACACAAGTTTCATCATCTCTATCTAAACCATGATGTAGAAGAGAAGTGCGATCAGCATGAGCAAGACATCGACTATGTAGTACTCGAGGCAACAGATGTTCCGCCCCCGCTCTTGCCGGAGCGTCCACCTCAAGTAACTACTTTCCACTTCGGCTCTGCTGTTGAACCCTCTGTGGCGAGCACCCAGGTACTTGTCCACCTGGGCATGAGTGTCTTCCCAGTGGTCGTAGACTCCTGGAACCCTCCCAACGAACATGACGTAGCAGTCCTTCGCCATCTCTGATTTATGTACCTACATCGTCAGTTGATGAATTGAACGATAATATGCAATATAATGTACTTAAGAAAACAAAGAGGCACAATTAGCAAAATACGAGCAACCTATAGTAAACACATATCGAGTTTGGCATGACCTTGCCTAAAAATAGGACATATCGAGTTTGCTCGAAATTCACCGAAACAGAAATAAATCGACATTTCGGCAAAACATAAGCAACTCGGGGGCATGTCACTCGCACAAATCTCTCCATATCCCGAACACACATATCCCTATTCTTAAAGTGAACAACTTTTTACTCACCTATCTCCCAAGAGAGACCGACTGGATGAGGCCTTTCGCTACCTATAGGGATCGAAAGTGTGGATGGCTAAATAGCTAACTCGATCTAGTTGTTGGGGAGGAGAGATGACTCTAGGTAACTAATGGAGAGGGAGAGAGATGAGCTAGCTAGATCTATATCTATGGAATGGAGGGAGAGCCAAATAAATGAGGCAGGAGGCATTTATGGAGCTAGAGATGAGAAGGCCATTTATGAAGGAGAGTTATGATGGAGGGGGCATTAATGGGGAGAGAAGAGAGGTTGGAGGAAGAGAGAAGGGCAACAATGGTGAGGGGAGAGGGGAAATAAGGGGGAGAGAGGGCAAAGGGGGAAGGAGGGGGAGGGGGTGAAAAGGTGACACCAGCCACGCCTAGCAGTAGCGCTGTTTTCTTGAAAGCTCTACTGCTATGTTATTTAGTAGTAACACTTTCCATAAAAAGCGCTACTATTAAATGGGGTCCATTAGCAGTAGCGGTGCTCTAAAAAAAGCACTACTGCTATTACAGCTAGCGTCGATGGGCTCGTTAGGTCCCACTTAGTAGTAGCGCTTTTTACTTTTACATCGTTACTGCTAAAACATTACTTGTAGCGTTGCCTCAGACCGGCACTACTGCTAATTAGCAGCATTGCTTGCTTTGTTTCCAGCGCTACTACTGGTGCCCTACTTATAAGCATTTCCCTATTAGTGAACCGTTTTCTTTCTCCCGACGCGTCTTCTTCCAGCCACCCACACGGACCACTGACCAAACCGTCGGCCACCACCGCCTGTGGCTGGCGGCGCTCCCGTGCAGCCTCGCTGCTCCGCTCTCCCCGGAACCTCCTCCCACCGCCGTGCTGCCGCCGTCCCGGCCATACCTCTAGCCCTGGCGATGACGGCGATTTTTCCCGAAGAACTTGCACCATCGCTGTGTTGTCGCCCCCCACCACCGTCGTGCTGCTCCCCCCTCCTTCATCACCCTAAGATAGATGATGGGGTAGCCTGCCGGCGAGCTTCTTTCTTCCTTCTGTCGAGTTTATTCATCCTCTCCGGATGTTTCTCCATTCAATTCAAAATTGACTAACCCAAATTTAAAAGTCAGACGACTCACATGTAGCTATTGTGAAAAAAAAACTCCAAAATTTCTTTAGGAATCCTTTGAATCAAAGAGGCCCCTAGAGCAGGATCCACAATTTTTACATGTAGACTTTTGGACCAAGCGATCATTGCCTACGAGGCTAGGATGTTCACGTGCAGTTGTTCTCTCTCCTTCCATCCATGGGTACAAAAATACGATCTACTGTTCGTGCAGAAAGTCAAACAGAAAAGGAGGAAAAGAAAACTCAAAAGTATACCCGGTGATGAATCTGTTGAAGAAGCTTTTTCCCGGTGAGTTCAAGCTTTGACTCTTGGGGCTGACAGCTAAGGGGGTGAGTACATACTTAAGTACTACTACAGTCTACTACGCAAGAAACAAGGGGCGGGGTGGATTAGCAAAAGGTAGCAGAGTAGGTAGGTTAGCTTTGTGGGATACTGGACCCGAGACCGGGCTTTCTGCTACTCACTCGCTGTCTTCAACCTCCGTCGTGTGCATGCATGTCCATGCATGTGTAGGTGTGGCGCCCTCCCCTCGTTTCTGCCGATCGACTCCGGCCGGGGTGGAAAGCGTCCCGCCTTTTCTTGCCCCCTCTTCCCACCTCGTTTCAGCGCATGCATGCATGCGGTGCCCGGCCTCGGGGTTCGTTGGAATTCGTCGTTGCCCCGGCCCCGGCCTCTCGCCGCTCCTTTCGTCCCTATTCGGCCACACTCCCCGGTGGCTAGCTAGCTGCCGCCGCTACCCAGTTCCCACTGCCACTGCCACTGCCACTGCCGCGGCGCAGCAGCTAGGCAGGCTAGCCGCCAGCTGCATCGTGCATCAAGCAATTCTGCGTCGCTGTGACTGACACACACACACTCCGCGTGACCGCATTGATCCCTGGATGGATGGATGGATGGATGGATGGATGGATGGACTCATGCGCAGCACTGTTGTTGGCAATGCGACCATGCCAGTTTGCATGCTCATTTCCTTTGTAATCTTGTCAATAATTTCACAAAGCGATCTCCCAACTGGAATTCTAGTCCCTATTCTACAATGTCAATAATTTCACAAAGCGATCTCCCACCTGCAATTCTAGTCCCCATTCTACAATCTGCAAAATGCTCCTCTTCGTCGCACCGCGCTGCTCGTGGCAGCATATGCAGGTGTACTGATTAAAGGAGACCTACTGCATTTACGTTGTCCAGCGTCGTAGTAATACCAGTACAGTCTGCACTCTGAGGATCAGCAAATGCACTCACGCGACTACGCGAGGACATAAACGCTTCACCTAACGGCAGTGATGGACGCCACTGTTCTTCAGCTAGGCCTTTGTATCCGTACGGCGCTAGTACTACAGTGTGGTGCGCGGTCAGGCCTCTCAAATGCAAACATGGTTAGTTTAAAAAAAGAATGCAAACATGGTTGATTGTGCGTGCACATGGTTACGTCTCAGCTAACATTATCTTTCTTTTTTCTACGGGAGGAGCCACAGCCAAGTTTTTCCGAAACTTAATACGACCCGCTAATATTAAGGAGATGAGGGAATCCTCGTCTCTTTTCTTTTAGATATAATCATCGGAGCAGTATCTATCCAGGGTGATTCATGTCTGGCACCAAGAAGGATGTGCTTCTAAATAATGCTTTTATTGTAAAAACTTTCTGAAACAAATGTCCGTGCCTATGTATACATATACATTTCCATTCATTTTTTTCTTTTCAAAAAAAGGATTACCCGGCCTTTGCATCACAGGATACACACATCCATATTATTACTCCCTCCTTTCAGGTTTATAGGACTCAAATCTGAAATCTCATCAACGACCAAGACATTTTGTAAGACGACCCACAATGAAAGTAACATCACACATATTTAGATAAAATAGATGATGTGATAAGCAATAAAAAAAGCATGTGGTAACATAGCCATTAGTTACTACTAGTATAATGAACATCACACATATCAAGGCAAGATAAGTCTATAGCCTAATAAATAAAGTGTTGCATGTCATCACACATATGTTACTACCCACTATAGAGGTACTAACATAGACTAGTAACATAGGCATGTTATAGTTCTAAGTTACTCCCCATTGTGGCTAGTCTGAGTGGAGGGATGTATCTCGTACTTTACAAAACAACCCAATTAAACTCATGCATTAATTTGGATTTAGTTGTAATGCATGCATACTTGGCCACTAGGTGAGTACGAACATTACATGCCTTGGTGTGTTCCTTTTTAATTCTTACATGCAAAGATTTAATGTGCCTTGGAAACTAAAAATGAGATGGTGATGAGCCCTTCAAATTGAAAAAAAAAAAGTTGAGATAAGTCCTATAAAACAGAAAGGAGGCATTACTACATATGTGAGAACAACAAATGAGCAACGACTTGGACGACACAACATGTTTATTCTTCATGATATGTTGCATACACTAAAGACACAAACGTACAGGTCATAAAAAGTTCAAGCATTTTAACCGATGTTAGGGCATCTCCAACACCGATCCGTAAATCTCCCACATCTGTCAGGATAACGAAAACCATCCAACACAGTCCTGTATCGGTCCATGGCACAGTTCGGATGTGTTTTCTCCCGCAAACCGAAGCCAAACTTGGGTGGATTTGCGGGAGTCCAGACATAGCTTCTTCGGGCAAAATACCTTAAAGGTGAGCCTGGCTTGTTCTCATACGGGAGGATCCCAGTTTTGGCGTTCTATCCAAAGCATCGAAAAGACATTCGTCTAGGAATAGGGATGGCAATGGGTCGGGTTTGGACCGGGTGGAGTAGGGATGGCAATGGGTCGGGTTTGGACCGGGTGGAGTAGGGATGGCAATGGGTCGGGTTTGGACCGGGTGGAGCTGGTCCGAATCCAACCCATGACCCATCTTCCTGCCCTCTACCCATCCATCAAAGTATCCATGGGCATAACTTGTGCCCGTGCCCAAACCCGTTGGATACCCGGGTACCCATGGAGCTCCATGGGCATAGAAAAATCACCATGCAAAGCCTTAAAAACATCAAATTAATTCATCACGTTCATTGACACATTCACACGTTCGGTACACTGTACATCCAGTTAGATCCTAGTCGGCTAATTCTAGTCTTCATTCTAGATGTTGCTAGATTATTTATAGGATCTTAGTGAGCTGTAAGCCCTATTCAGTTAACTCCTAGTCAATTGATCTCTAAACTGATATAACCTTCCCATGACTTGGAGCTAGTTCATATAAAATTTCATACGTGTCATGAGGGACAGAGCATCGGATACGACCTTCTTCACCATTGATGGTGCTGCCGTTATGGGTGGCGTCACCTCAACCTCATGAGGTGGGCGCCTGCATAGGAATCTCCGGTCCTCGGGAGCCTGCCTGAGGAGGCCGCTTCCTCCGGAGGTCTTGATGGCGTCCGCCTCGCGAGGCTTGGCCCCTCGTGAGGGTCTTGTCTTGAAGGTGTTGAAGGTGGGTCGTAGCAGGCCGTCGATGGGGCCAGGCGGTGGGCCACATGCAGGCAAGTCTGGGTACACTGGTTCCCAGAACGCCGACATTAGCCCCCGGGCCCAAGGCGCGCTCCGACTTGGCTTCGAGGCGAAGCCAACGGGCAAGGGCGAAGCATCGCGGGCCCCAATCGCCTGCGGCCCAGCCGACGCGTGGCACTTGATGGGACGTGGGCATCTCCACTTCCCCATGCTGCCTCAGCAACTGTCGCTGGCTGACAAAAGACTAGCGCCCGCCCTGGAGCCTTCATTGCTTTCTTCTCACTTTGCTCCAAATCTCCTTTCTTCCTGCCAAGACCGCCTCCAGATCTACTGAATTTTTCTCTCCAAGTCCTTCGCGGATGGCATCTGGGAAGGCGAAATCGGCCGTGCAGGCCGCGAGCTCCTCCTGTTCTCCTGCACCGGCCCTTGATATGTCCTCCATCACCAAGAGGAAGCACTTCACCGCCGTGCTCCCGCTGACGGCGAGCAACGACAACGAGGGGAGGGAGATGGTGCTTCTGGCCGGCTCCGCCGAGCGGGGGGCTCTGGGAGCCAGGTTCTATCCCTTCTTCCTCCACAGCGCCTTCGCGGGGCTCGTCCTGCCTTTCTCCAAGTTCTTCACCGCCATCCTTGACCACTACCAGATTCAGGCTCTGCATCTGCAGCCCAACTCCATCCTTCTCCTATCCATCTTCACCTTCTACTGCGTGGCATTCGTGGGCGTGATGCCCTGCGGCGTGCTCCTCCGCCATTTCTTATACCTCCGGATGAACGTCCCGAACCAGTGCTCCGCCTGCATCTCCTTCTCCACGGTCCATACCGGCAACGCGCTCATGAGGGCCGGGAAGAAGGTGGAGAACTTCCGGTGCTAGTGGGTATTCATGGATGCCAGGGGCCTCCATGCACGGCTGGAATTGCTGACCGAGCTGCCGGAGAAGCTGGACCAGTGGAGTCATGATAAGCTCATCGACCCCTGGGCAGCGTCGGTCATGAGGAAGATCAAGGAGGAAATGGAGTTCGGGGTGCTGACGGGGGCCATGCTCATCAAGGAGTTCCTGACGCAGTGCCTGGCCCCGCTCCAGGCTCACTCGCATCCCATGTGGAATTTAAAGGGCGCGAGGGACGACATCCGTCTGCACCCAGAGAGCTTGATAGGTGAGGAGCTGGACAAGGCCCTTCACACCCTGCTGGAGAAGGACCCGGGCAGCCTCCCGGCGGCCTACCTGCCGCTGTACCACCGTGGTGACGGGGCGGAGCTGGTTGCTGCGATGCCGTCTTCAATGAGCTGGGGCTTGTGCCGCCTGCACTCCCCAACTCTCCGGTGATGGTGTTCTCTAGTGATGACGTCGAGGGGATGGGGAAGGAGGACTGATACGTCTCCAACGTATCTATAATTTTTATTGTTCCATGCTATTATATTATCTGTTTTGGATGTTTAATGGGCTTTAATATACCTTTTTATATTATTTTTGGGACTAAACTACTAACTGAAGGCCCAGTGCAAATTGCTGTTTTTTTGCCTATTTCAGTGTTTCGTAGAAAAGGAATATCAAACGGAATGAAACCTTCGGGAGAGTGATTTTTGGAACAAACGCAATCCAAGAGACTTGGAGTGGATGTCAAGGAAGCATCGAGGAGGCCACGAGGCAGGGAGGCGCGCCCAAGGAGCAGGCGCGCCCGCCACCCTCGTGGGCCTCTCGTGGCTCCCCTGACCGACTTCTTTCGCCTATATATACTCATATACCCCGAAAACATCCGAGAGCACCATGAAACCCTATTTACACCGCCTCAACCTTCTGTACCCAAGAGATCCCATCTTGGGGCCTTTTTCAGAGCTCCACCGGAGGGGGAATCGATCACGGAGGGCTTCTACATCAATACCATAGCCTCTCCGATGATGTGTGAGTAGTTTACCACAGACCTTCGGGTCCATAGTTATTAGCTAGATGGATTCTTCTCTCTCTTTGGATCTCAATACAAAGTTCTCCTCGATCTTTTTGGAGATCTATTCGATGTAATTCTTTTTGCGGTGTGTTTGTCGAGATCCAATGAATTGTGAGTTTATGATCAAGATTATCTATGAACAATATTTGATTCTTCTTTGAAATGTTTTATGTATGATTTTTTATCTTTGCAAGTCTCTTCGAATTATCAGTTTGGTTTGGCCTACTAGATTGATCTTTCTTGCAATGGGAGAAGTGCTTAGCTTTGGGTTCAATCTTGCGGTGTCCTTTCCCAGTGACAGCAGGGGCAGCAAGGCATGTATTGTATTGTCGCCATCGAGGATAAAAATATGGGGTTTATATCATATTGCGAGTTTATCCCTCTACATCATGTCATCTTGCCTAATGCGTTACTCTGTTCTTATGAACTTAATACTCTAGATGCATGCTGGATAGTGGCCGATGTGTGGAGTAATAGTAGTAGATGCAGAATCGTTTCGATCTACTTGTCGCAGACGTGACGCCTATATACATGATCATGCCTAGATATTCTCATAATTATGCACTTTTCTATCAATTGCTCGACAGTAATTTGTTTACCCACCGTAATAGTTATGCTATCTTGAGAGAAGCCACTAGTGAAACCTATGGCCCTCGGGTCTATCTTCCACCATATAAGTTTCCAATTTATTTTACTTTGCAATATTTACTTTCAATCTATATCATAAAAATACCAAAAATATTTATCTTATTATCTCTATCAGATCTCACTTTTGCAAGTGCCCGTGAAGGGATTGACAACCCCTTTATCGCGTTGGTTGCAAGGTTCTTATTTGTTTGTGTAGGTGCAAGGTGACTTGCGTGTAGTCTCCTACTGGATTGATACCTTGGTTCTTAAAAACTTAGGGAAATACTTACGCTACTTTGCTGCATCACCCTTTTCTCTTCAAGGGAAAACCAACGCAGTGCTCAAAAGGTAGCAAGGGATTTCTGGCGCCGTTGCCGGGGAGATCTACGCCAAGTCAAGTCAAGCCAAGACATACCAAGTACCAATCACAAACTCTTATCCCTCGCATTACATTATTTGCCATTTGCCTCTTGTTTTCCTCTCCCCCAGTTCTAAAACGATTTTAGAAAACCTTTGACTTTTCTTCGCCTTCTTCCCATATGTATCTTTATTTGTGTTTCCATGTGCCTTCTATTTACTTGCATCTTTGCTTGCTAAAAATCTATTGATATGGATTCACTTAAAGTGTTCTACTTGGATCATCTTCGATCCTTATGCGCTCGTGCTAAAACCCCAACTAGCCTAGTTGATGGGAAATCTTTAGATGAGCATGCTCATTTTGTGCGTCACCGTTTGTCTGAAAAAGGGAGACTCTTATGGGATCAAATAAACAGATTGTTGTGTTATGCTTGGAATCTTTGTGAAATTTATGATTTTACTTGTTGCTCTAAGAACCCTAAAAAACACCTCCCCTACCTATGTGAGTCTAATGATAATGAAATCTTACCTTCTTATGCAAAGGGTGTTTATAGTTACTACGATATCGAACAAATTGAAGAATTTGTTGCTTTTAAGGGTGCTTATGAAGTTGCTTCTTTGATTGAAAAGTATGATGTTACTCTCTAGAAATCTGAAAATTTTGACATACTTAAATATTACTATGAAAACTATGCTCATATTGTCTATGTCAAAGAATTTGTTGAAAGAATTTTGGTAGACCATTGGGGCAGAAGGAACACTCACCGTAGGCAATTCGTAACTCTATAGATGCAAACCTTTGAGGTAGGCATTGACCGAGCGCAAATGTCTCTGTCCCTAGGAACGTGATGCTTAGGTGCAAGGTGAAACACAAGCAGCTGCTTGTTCCCACTAACCCATTTCATTTTCTTAGCTGGATCCTTGAGAAAGTATCTCTTATCGTTTGTCCAGAGCCTGGATGTCAACCTTAGCCAGAGCCCGTATCTCACCAGTCTCCATCTGAGCCTCAATCGTGAACTGAAGATGACGCGGACCGTTGCTTCAGAACAAAATAATGATATGCATGAATCTATAGATAATTATGATTCTGATGATTTGATTGAAATATCCCTTGATGAACATGATGCTTGCTATTCTTGTGGCCATGCTGCCAATATTTATTAAGATGAATTTGCTATAGTTCCTTATGTTAAACATGAGATCGTTGCTATTGCACCCATACTTGATAGTTCCTTCGATGAAAAGCATGATTGCAATTATGTTATTATAAATTCTCTTAATGTCAATTGTGTTAATGATATGCAAAACCTCAAGCTTGGGGATGCTAGTTTTGCTATGACTAATATTTGTTGCAATGATCATGATTGGGGTGATTCTTCTTATGATCTTGAAAATTTATTTAAGCCCTATGATGAATATGAGAT
The DNA here is from genome assembly GCF_002162155.2 of Triticum dicoccoides. Classification (NCBI taxonomy): domain Eukaryota; kingdom Viridiplantae; phylum Streptophyta; class Magnoliopsida; order Poales; family Poaceae; genus Triticum; species Triticum dicoccoides. Next base: position 469,870,826 of record NC_041386.1, read on the forward strand.
TGATAATAGTGTTTGCAATATTATTGAAAGTGGGTCTGGAAGAGTGTCAACTTTAGATCCCACATATTTGGAGAATGTTCAATATTATGATTTTTTTATAAAAGTGGGTTTGGAGAGGTCATGACTTTAGTTAATGTTAATCCCACTATTTTGGAAGAGTGTCAACTTTGCATGCATGTGGATCGTGTTGAAAATATTTTATGTGGTAGCTATTTTGTTGGATTTGCTTATGATCCCACATGTAATTATTATTAGAGAGGAAAATATGATTGTAGAAATTTTCATGTTACTAAATTACCTCTCGTTATGTTGAGATTGCTATTGTTTCTTTCCGCTTCCTTGCATATGCTAGTTTTTGCTTGCTATGATAATTTGTTTGCCTATAAGATGCCTATGCATAGGAAGTATGTTAGACTTAGATTTGTTTGTCACGTGTTTCATGATGCTCTCTTGTGCTTAAATTCTTGTCTTTCATGTGAGCATCATTGAAATTATCAATGCCTAGCTAGGGGCGTTAAACGATAGCGCTTGTTGGGAGGAAACCCAATTTTATTTATGTTTCTTGTTTTTTGTTTCTATTTAGTAATAAATAATTAATATATATTCTGTTTAGATGTGTTTTTATGCTTTTAATTAGTGTTTGTGCCAAGTTTGGGAAGACTTGGGGGAAGTTTTCGCGATCTTGCTGTAAAAACAGAAACTTTAGCGCTCACGAGATTTGCTGCCATTTTTTACTGGAGAGTGTGATTAGGTTGATTCTTTTTGCATATGATTAATAGACAAATTCCTCACGTCCGCCAGTTTATTTCAGAATTTTTGGGGTTATATAAGTATTCGTAACCCACAGATTACTACATACTGTTCTGTCTTTGACAGATTCTGTTTTTTGTGTGTTGTTTGCTTATTTTGATGAATCTATGGCTAGTATCGGGGGGTATGAACCATAGATAAGTTGGAATACAGTAGGTTTAACACCAATATAAATAAATAATGAGTTCATTACAGTACCTTAAGTGGTGGTTTGTTTTCCTATACTAACGGAGCTCATGAGATTTTCTGTTGAGTTTTGTGTTGTGAAGTTTTCAAGTTTTGGGTAAAGATTTGATGGATTATGGAATAAGGAGTGGCAAGAGCCTAAGCTTGGGGATGCCCAAGGCAACCCAAGGTAAAATTCAAGGACAACCAAAAGCCTAAGCTTGGGGATGCCTCGGAAGGCATCCCCTCTTTCGTCTTCGTCCATCGGTAACTTTACTTGATGCTATATTTTTATTCACCACACGGTATGTGTTTTGCTTAGAGCGTATTGTATGATTTGAGTATTTGCTTTTTAGTTTACCACAAACATCCTTGCTATAAACACCTTTTGGTAGAGACACACATGAATCAGAATTTATTAGAATACTCTTTGTGCTTCACTTATATTTTTTGAGCTAGAAATTTTTGCTCTAGTGCTTCACTTATATCTTTTTAGAGCACGGTGGTGGTTTTATTTTATAGAAATTATTGATCTCTCATGCTTCACTTATATCATTTTGAGAGTCATCTATAACAGCATGGTAATTTGCTTTGGCTATAAAATTAGTCCTAATATGATAGGCATCCAAGATGGGTATAATAAAAACTATCATAAAAAGTGCATTGAATACTATGAGAAGTTTGATACTTGATGATTGTTTTGAGATATGAAGATGGTGATATTAGAGTCATGCTAGTTGAGTAGTTGTGAATTTAAGAAATACTTGTGTTAAAGTTTGTGATTCCCGTAGCATGCATGTATGGTGAACCGTTATGTGATGAAGTCGGATCATGATTTATTTATTGATTGTCTTCCTTATGAGTGGCGGTCGGGGACGAGCGATGGTATTTTCCTACCAATCTATCCCCTAGGAGCATGCACGTAGTATTTTTTTCGATAACTAATAGATTTTTGCAATAAGTATGTGAGTTCTTTATGACTAATGTTGAGTCCATGGATTATAAACACTCTCACCCTTCCACCATTGCTAGCCTCTCTAGTACCAGGCAACTTTCGCCGGTACCATAAACCCACCATATATTTTCCTCAAAACAGCCATGATACCTGCCTATTTTGGCATTTCCATAGCCATTCCAAGATATATTGCCATGCAACTTACCACCATTCCATTTATTATGACACGCTTCATCATTGTCATATTGCTTTGCATGATCATGTACTTGACATTGTATTCGTTGCAAAGCCACCTTCATAATTCTTTCATACATGTCACTCATGAGTCATTGCACATCCTGGTACACCACCGGAGGCATTCACGTAGAGTCATATTTTGTTCTAAGTATCGAGTTGTAAGTAAATAAAAGTGTGATGATCGTCATTATTAGAGCATTGTCCCGTGTGAGGAAAGGATGATGGAGACTATGATTCCCTCACAAGTCAGGATGAGACTCCGGACGAAAAAGGGGAGAAAGGCCATAAAATAGTAAGGCCCCAAAAAAAAGAGAAAAGGAAAAAAATGAGAGAAAGAGAGAGAAGGGACAATGTTACTATCCTTTTACCACACTTGTGCTTCAAAGTAGCACCATGATCTTCATGATAGAGAGTCTCTTATGTTGTCACTTCCATATACTATTGGGAATTTTTCAATATAGAACTTGGCTTGTATATTCCAATGATGGGTTCCTCAAAATGCCCTAGGTCTTCGTGAGCAAGCGAGTTGGATGCACACCCACTTAGTTTCTTTTGTTGAGCTTTCATACTTAGCTCTAGTGCATCCGTTGCATGGCAATCCCTACTCACTCACATTGATATCTATTGATGGGCATCTCCATAGCCCGTCCATATGCCTAGTTGATGTGACAGTATCTTCTCCTTTTTGTCTTCTCCACAACCACCACTCTATTCCACCTATAGTGCTATGTCCATGGCTCACGCTTATGTATTGCGTGAAGATTGAAAAAATTTGAGAACATCAAAAGTGTGAAACAATTGCTTGGCTTGTCATCGGGGTTGTGCATGATTTAAATATTTTGTGTGGTGAAGATGGAGCATAGCCAGACTATATGATTTTGTAGGGATAACTCTCTTTTGCCATGATATTTTGAGAAGACATGATTGCTTTGTTAGTATGCTTGAAGTATTATTATTTTTATGTCAATATTAAACTTTTGTCTTGAATCTTTCGGATCTGAACATTCATGCCAGAATAAAGAAAATTACATTGAGAATTATGCTAGGTAGCATTCCACATCAAAAATTCTGTTTTTATCATTTACCTACTCGAGGACGAGCAGGAATTAAGCTTGGGGATGCTTGATACGTCTCCAATGTATCTATAATTTTTGATTGTTCCATGCTATTATATTATCAGTTTTGGATGTTTAATAGGCTTTAATATACCTTATTATATTATTTTTTGGGACTAACCTACTAACCAAAGGCCCAGTGCAAATTGCTATTTTTTTGCCTATTTCAGTGTTTCACAGAAAAGGAATATCAAACGGAATCCAAACGGAATGAAACCTTTAGGAGAGTGATTTTTGGAACAAACGCAATCCAGGAGACTTGGAGTGGACGTCAAGGAAGCGTCGAGGAGGCCACGAGGCAGGGAGGCCCCCCACCCTCGTGGCTCCCCTGACCGACTTCTTTCGCCTATATATACTCATATACCCCGAAAACATCCGAGAGCACCACGAAACCCTATTTCCACCGCTGCAACCTTCTGTACCCAAGAGAACCCATATTGGGGCCTTTTCCGGAGCTCCACCGGAGGGGAATCGATCACATAGGGCTTCTACATCAATACCATAGCCTCTCCGATGATGTGTGAGTAGTTTACCACAGACCTTCGGGTCCATAGTTATTAGCTAGATGGCTTCTTCTATCTCTTTGGATCTCAATACAAAGTTCTCCTCGATCTTCTTGGAGATCTATTCGATGTAATTCTTTTTGCGGTGTGTTTGTTGAGATCCGATGAATTGTGGTTTTATGATCAACATTATCTATGAACAATATTGGATTCTTCTCTGAAATCTTTTTTGTATGATTTGTTACCTTTGCAAGTCTCTTCGAATTATCAGTTTGGTTTGGCCTACTAGATTGATCTTTCTTGCAATGGGAGAAGTGCTTAGCTTTGGGTTCAATCTTGCGGTGTCCTTTATTAGCGACAGCAGGGGCAACAAGGCACGTATTGTATTGTTGCCATCGAGGATAAAAGGATGGGGTTTATATCATATTGCTTGAGTTTATCCCTCTACATCATGTCATCTTGCCTAATGCGTTACTCTGTTCTTATGAATTTAATACTCTAGATGCATGCTAGATAGCGGTCGATGTGTGGAGTAATATTAGTACATGCAAAATCGTTTTGGTCTACTTGTCGCGGACGTGATGCCTATATACATGACCATGCATAGATATTCTAATAATTATGCACTTTTCTATCAATTGCTCGACAATAATTTGTTTACCCACCGTAATACTTATGCTATCTTGAGAGAAGCCACTACTGAAACCTATGGCCCCCGGGTCTATCTTCCATCATATAAGTTTCCAATTTATTTTACTTTGCAATCTTTACTTTCAATTTATATCATAAAAATACCAAAAATATTTATCTTCTTATCTCTACCAGATCTCACTTTTGCAAGTGGCCATGAAGGGATTGACAACCCCTTTATCGCGTTGGTTGCAAGGTTCTTATTTGTTTGTGTAGGTGCGAGGTGACTTGCGTGTAGTCTACTACTGGATTGATACCTTGGTTCTCAAAAACCGAGGGAAATACTTACGCTACTTTGCTGCATCACCCTTTCCTCTTCAAGGGAAAACCAACACAGTGCTCAAGAGGTAGCAAGGACTCCAAGGCGACTGTGGATGACGCGGCGGAGACCTCTCCTCTGTCGCTGAGCGAGCGTCTCCGTGGCCTCTTCGACGACGAAGCCGCCACCGAGCCCCCTAGTCGAGGGATCCCCGCGCTCCACCGGGATCGTCACAAGGTCTGGGGCCACCCCCTTGCAGAGGCTATGCAGAGCGACTCCGAAGAAGGGCGAGGTGGAATCACCTCTTCGATGCGACGCCCCAGCCTCGCCGTCTATCGCCACCGCGCCGAGGCCAATCACCATGCGCCCCGCCAATCCTCAGGGCACAATGAAGCCCGTACTTAGGAAGGTTGGAGGAGCCTTGGCCCCAGTTAGGAAGAGGGTGTACATCGCCACTGACGAGTGAGCATCTTACTTTACCCTTTGTTTGTCATCCTTGATGTCATGCCCATAACACTCCCCTCCTGGCAACCAGGGTGGAGACCGCAGTGAAGAAGAGGAAGGAGGAAGCCGGGATGCCAGAGCCAACACCGCCCACTGCGGCCATGGGGACCCTGGCGCAGTCAGAGGAGGTCGCCTCACGCTCCCCTGTGATGGAACAGGCCCTCAGAGCATCGCGATGGAGCCTCAGGGGGTTCGAGGTCTCGAGAGCCACCTGCGGCCCTTGCTGCTGTGGCGACGCCAGTCTAGGCACTGGTGCCGCCTCCTCCCCAGGCCCTTGCCTTGGTGGACTGCGGCCCCCTCGCCAGGCCCAGTGCTCTGGAGGAACCCTATGCCGCGCTAGACCAGCTTTGGAGCGACCTTCAAGGCGTCGACAGGTGCCTGGCGACGGGGCGCCTGGAGTCGATCTCTCGGTGGCTCCAGGCCGATGCATCTGTCAGGGCAACCTGGGGCCGGGTCGAGGCTGCCGCTGCAAAGGGTAGGAAGGAGCTCGGCGAGGCCATGGCGGCTCGCGACGTGGCGCTGGCTGACGCAGCATCCACCAAGGAGTGCTACAACACGGGGGAAGCCGGGCTAAAGGCCCTCCACGAGGAGCAGGCTGCCCACACCCGTCGGCTCCAAGAGCGGGAGGAGGAGCTCAAGGCCCAGGAGGTTGTGCTCGCCGACCGCGACGCCGAGCTGGCCCAAGCGGCCAAGGACCAGGCTGCGGAGCGGGGCCGCCTGGTCAAGCTGAAGGAGGATGTGGATAGCGCCCAGGCATCCCATGCCAAGCTCGTCTCTGAGGAGATGAACCGGCTGGAGGCCAGGGAGAAGACCCTCGCCGTCACCGAGGAGGCGGCAGCCACGGGGCGCGAAGCCTTCGTCTCCCTCGAGTTGAGGTCTAACATAGCGTCGCGTTCCCTTTACTGGGATGGGTACGAGGGGCGCTGGCGACTCCGAAAGACGGCCTTGTTGGGCTTCTCCTCAAGCTTGTCAAAGCGCTTGAAGGCGTCGCCACTGGAGTGGACTCCATGGTGGAGGGGGAATGCCACACGCTCTTCACCACGTCTGCGATGCGTGCCTTCAGCCACGTCCTCATTCGGGAGTTGAGCTTCGACCTCAGCACCCTGATTGAGCCCGTGGCTCCTGAGTCCCGCAATGCTGCCACCGGGGCCGTGAAGGAGAAGGTGGAAGCCCTACTGAAGAAGTTCCTCTGCGTCCCCGACCCCGCGGCTGCAGCGACCAAGGCCGACGGTGAAGATGGTTGCGGCATTGTCAACAACGGGCTCCCCACAGCGGGCGACAGCAGCAACCAAGGCGATGGCGGCGCTTCCTCCTAGTTTGACCATGCAACATTTACCGTGCCTCGTGGAGCCATGAGAACTTCTACTTGAATTTATGGGACATTTATGTTTTGTAATAACTTGCTAGGAATCCGTGATTTCCTTTTTGTGCTCGATTTCCTTTCTGTTTGCCTTAGCGTTCTGCGTTGGCAGGGCCCGGCCCCGCGCATACCTCAACCGCCATTGGGGCGTCCGGATCACTAGGACGAGACCAAGGGGTAAGGGGCTACGTGACAGTGAGGCCCCTGAGTCGCGATGCTCCAGAGTCCCCCTTGACATATGAACAACCCTCCTGAAGGAAATGTGAGCAGCGTCTGAGTTAATCCGAAGCCCCCATACCTTTCCTCGCCAGTTTTTGGCTGGGAGGGGGTGCGAGAGACCTGGTGAGGTGGCATGCGCCAGGCGTGACCTGGGCGCGGCCCTCCCATGGGGAAAGGGCGCGTTGAGGCCGGGCAGCGAGCCTAGTGGCCCTCCTGAGGTTACTCCAGCCACAAGGGTGCCCTCATTTGTTTATTCACCAGCGCAGAGCATGGTGCTTCCACTCTTGCATGGGCATAGCCGCTCCTCGACCGTGTCATCCGCCAGCGCGGAGCATGGGGCTTCCACTGGTGCGTGGGTGGGAGCTCCCTCTGAGGGGAGACTCCTGGGCGTGTACAACCCCGTCCTGGCACATGGCTAGCATGGCAGGACTGGAGGAGGTGTGTATGGGCGCCCGTGAGCCAGCGCGGGACTCATGAGGCCCTACCTCAAGGCGGGTTACGCCTGAATTTTGGTTCGAAACATTTGTAAGGATCCTGCAAGATGTTTAGGTGGCCTAGGCCGAGTGAATCTCAAGAGGACATCGCATGAGAAGGCTAAACACCAACGACCCCAGGAGGTGACGTGAACGGGGCCGGCCCGCTAGACAAAGCTCAGCCACTGGTTTTATCAATGCTACAGGGACAGACCTGAGCACAGACGTCGTGTCTAGTCTTCTCATGCAACAACCCTAAATGAATCGTCCACTCTCGATTAGCTCATGAGAGAACAAGGCACCAAGGACCACGGGAGGTGACGTACACGGGAGCTGGCCCGTGAGACAGAGCTCGACCACTTGGGTTTAGCGATGGCGCAGGGACAGACCCGAGCACAGACGTTGTGCCAGTCCTTAATCATGAGGCGGTCGTGGGCGGGTTTGTGAGGGCGCATGGGGTTCATGGTGGCGAGGCACCAGACATGCAGGTGATAATATAAAGCAACACATGAAAAGGTAAGGCCAGTTCTGATACATGCGCAAAATGATACAGGCTGCAGAGAATGGCCCTAATAACTCGAGGATAATGCAGCCCGAGGGGCGCCCACGATTGAACAAACCAAAAAGTAACCTAGCACCGTCGTTGAAGAAGCGTTGGGGCACCTGAAGATGCACGGTGAAGAGGTCGTTCTTCACGAGCCATCTGGCTCCTGAGCTTCGGGGGACTCTAGAGGTTCGGGAAGCTCGTGAGGGTCCAATGCCTCCCCCATCAGGATTGCCTGGCGCCTGGCCTCGTGAGCCACTAAGATGCCCAGCATGTAGCGCTGATGTGTGGCAACCATGTTTAGCAGGCCGGACGGCAAGAGGACATAGCTGCGGGGGTAGCCCCCGTGATACGTCTCCAACGTATCTATAATTTATGAAGTATTCATGCTGTTATATTATCATTGATGGGTGTTTTACAATCATTTTATAGCAACTTCATATCATTTTTTGGGACTAACCTATTGACCCAGTGCCAAGTGCCAGCTGCTGTTTTTTGCTTGTTTTTACAACACAGAAAATCAATATCAAACGGAGTCCAAACACCACGAAACTTTTTGGAGAATTTTTATGGACTAGAACATCCAGGATGGGCCAGAGAAGCACCTGGGGGTGCCCCAAGGGGGGCACAACCCACCAGGGCGCGCCTGGGGGCCCAGGCGTGCCCAGGTGGGTTGTGCCCACCTGAGTGGCCTCCCGCACCCCCTCTTTACGCTATAAATTCCCAAAAATTTCAGAAAGCCTCGGGGTTAACCTAGATTAGAAGTTCCGACGCCGCAAGGCTCTGTAGCCACCGAAAACCAATCTAGACCCTATTCCGGCACTCCGCCAGAGGGGGAATCACCTCCGGTGCCATATTCATCATCCCTACGGCCACCACGATGAGGAGGGAGTAGTCCACCCTCAGGGCTGAGGGTTTGTACCAGTAGCTATGTGTTTAATCTCTCTCTCTCTCTCTCTCTCTCTCTTGTGTTCTTGAGATGTCATGATCTTGATGTATCGTATGCTTTGTTAATATAGTCGAATCATATGGAGTTTTCCCCTCTCTATCTTGTGATGAATTGAGTTTTCCCTTTGAGATTTCGTTTTATCGGATTGAATACTTTTATGGATTTGAGAACACTTGATATATGTCTTGCAATTGAATACTCATGGTGACAATGGGGTATCGTATTGATTCACTTGATATATGTTTTGGCACTCAACTCGTGGATTCCCGAGGTGACATTGGAGTAATCTATGCATAGGGGTTGATGCATGTTCTTGTCTTTGTTTCTCCAGTAGAAATCTTGGGGCACTCTTTGAAATTGTTTGTGTTGGATTGAATATTATGAATCTGAATTTGCTTTGGTGTTATTTTAGTATGAACTCTTGGTTAGATCAATCGGAAAGAATAGCTTCGTGGTATTTTAGTACGAACTCTAGGATAGAATGATCGGAAAGAATAGCTTTGAGGTGGTTTCATACCCTACAAACAATTTTGCCTTATGTTCTTCACTAGATAGGAACTTTGGAGTGATTCTTCGTTGCATGTTGAGGAACGGTTATGTGATCCAATTATATTAGCATTGTTGAGAGATTGCACTAGTGAACGTACGGACCCTAGGCCTCATTTTCAAACATTGCAATACTATTTTTGTGCCCGTTTACTATTTGCTACCTTGTTGTTTTTATTTATTCAGATAAAAAATATATTTCTACCATCCATATTACACTTTTATCACCATCTCTTCATACACTTGAGGGAAAATTGCTACTGTCCTACAAAACTCTATGCTTGGAGGCCCAACACGTGTCTACAAGAATAAGGTTGCGTAGTAGACATCACCCCGCTCCGTCCAACGCAGGACAACCAGAAGAGCTCCTGAGAAGCGGCCCTATTGAGCCCTGGGATGTTGATGAAAGACGCGCAGCTCGCCACCCATGTCAGGGGCCGCAGCTGCACTGAGCGGTGCGGGGCGGCACTCGCCGCGCATGGCTTGCGCCTCCTGAAGCTCTTCGATTGCCTTGGCGATGAACTCCTGAGTGCCTGACGCCTCGTTCCCTGTTCACGGAAGTGCATGTTGAAGCACGCTTCCACATGGTGCCTGAACACCTCCCTCGTGACGCTGGCCAGGTCAGAGGCCCTCCAGAGGAGATCCCCCAAGCCCGTCCTGAGAGGGGTGCCATACGCGCCTTCCTATGCAAGAGAGGATGGCGCCCTAGCGATGGGCGCGGGGCTCGAGGCACGACCGTCGGATGCCCCAGCCTCCTAAGGGCCCCTAAGGAGGAGCTTCTTCTTCTTCTTCTTGGGAACGACCTCAAGTGGATGGATGGCACCCTCATCGTCTGAGTTCTCGACTGCTGCGGCCTGGTAGGCGCGCTCGAGGGAGCACACCGCATCCTTCTCGTCGCAGGCAACTGATACGTCTCCAATGTATCTATAATTTTGATTGTTCCATGCTGTTATATTATCATTCTTGGATGTTTTACAATCATTTTATAGCAACTTTACATCATTTTTTGGGACTAACCTATTGACCCAGTGCCAAGTGTGAGTTGCTATTTTTTGCTTGTTTTTCTAAATCACAGGAAATCAATATCAAACAGAGTCCAAACACTGCGAAACTTTTTGTGGATTTTTTATGGACCAGAAGACCACCAATGGGTCAGAGCAGCACCTGGGGGGTGCCCAGGGGGGCACAACCCACCAAGGCGCGCCCAGGTGGGTTGTGCCCACCTCGGTGGCCTCCCGCACCCCTCTTTGCCCTATAAAATCCCAAATATTCGAAAAACCCTCTGGATTAACCTAGATCAGAAGTTCCGCCGCCGCAAGGCTATATAGCCACCAAAAACCAATCTAGACCCCGTTCTGGCACCCTGCCGGAGGGGGAAATCATCACCGTTGGCCATCTTCATCATCCTGGTAGCCACCACGATGATGAGGGAGAAGTCCACCCTCGGGGCTGAGGGTTTGTACCAGTAGCTATGTGTTTAATCTCTCTCTCTCTCTCTTGTGTTCTTGAGATGTCACGATCTTGATGTATCGCGGGCTTTGTTAATATAGTCGGATCATATGGTGTTTCTCCCTATCTATCTTGTTGTGATGAATTGAGTTTTCCTTTGAGATTTCATTTTATCGGATTGAATACTTTTATGGATTTGAGAGCACTTGATATATGTCTTGCATATGAATACCCATGGTGACAATGGGGTATCATATTTATTCACTTGATATGTGTTTTGGCACTCAACTCACGGATTCCCGAGGTGACATTGGGGTAATCTATGCATACGGGTTGATGCATGTTCTCGTCTTTGTTTCTTCGGTAGAAATCTTGGGGCACTCTTTGAGGTTCTTTATGTTGGATTGAGTATTATGAATATGAATTTGCTTTGGTGTTATTTTAGTACGAACTCTTGATAGATCGATCGGAAAGAGTAACTTAGTGTTATTTTAGTACGAACTCTTGATAGATCGATCGGAAAGAATAACTTGGTGTTATTTTAGTACGAACTCTTGGATAGATCGATCGGAAAGAATAGCTACAAACAATTTCTTCTTATGTTCTCCGCTAGATAGGAACTTTGGAGTGATTCTTCATTGCACTTTGAGCGATGGTTATATGATCAAATTAGATTAGCATTATTGAGAGATTGCACTAGCGAAAGTATGGACTCTAAGAATCATTTTCAAACATTGCAATACCGTTTGTGCTCCGTTTTATCAATTTTCTACCTTGCTGTTTTTATTGTTCTTATTACAAAAATCAATATCTACTATCCATATTACACTTGTATCACCATCTCTTCGCCGAACTAGTGCACCCATACAAATTACCATTGTATTTGGTGTGTTGGGGACACAAGAGACTTTTTATTATTTGGTTGTAGGGTTGTTTGAGGGAGACCATCTTCATCCTATGCCTCCCATGGATTGACAAACCTTAGGTCATCCACTTGAGGGAAAATTGCTACTTTCCTACAAAACTCTGCGCTTGGAGGCCCAACACGTGTCTACAAGAATAAAGTTGCGTAATAGACATCAAGCTCTTTTCTGGCGCCGTTGCCGGGGAGGTGAGTGCTTGAAGGTATATCTTCAGATCTTGCAATCGAATCTTTTATTTTCTTGTTTTATCACTAGTTTGGTTTATAAAAAGAAAACTAAAGAAAATGGAATTAAGGTTGTCTCATATTATTCATCTCTATAATATCTTTCGTGAAAATGATGGAAAGGAAAATCGTGCTCAATTGATAGAAGAAGAATTCAATAGAATGTTTGGTATAAATGATGAGCATGATTGCAATGTTGTTAGTATGAATTCTTTGAATAGCCATGATGCTAATGATACGCAAAGTCGTAAGCTTGGGGATGATATGTTTTATGAAGATGATATTTTTAGTCCCCCGAGATTTGATGTGCAAATTTGTTATAATGATAGCATGCCTCCTATTTATGATGACTATATTGATGAAAGTGGATATGTAGAGGTCATGACTTTATTTAGTGATGAATCCACTATTTTGGAAGAGGTTTCAATTGATTGTGACAACAAAGTTGCTATCTATGATGATTATGGTGATGACATATATGTTATAAAGAATAATTATAAGAGGAATAATTATATGTTTCAATTGATTTGGGGAGCCTCGTGCTAGTTTATGTTTTTCCTTGTTTTTGCGTTTCGCAGAAAAGGAATATCAAACGGAGTCCAAATGAGCTAAAAATTTACGATGATTTTTTATGGACCAGAAGAAGCCCCGAAGCAAAAGAGTTGGGAAGAAGAGCCACGAGACCTCCACAAGGGTGGAGGGAGCGCCCTCCGTCCTTGTGGTTGACTTGCGGACCTCCCTGACTTGTTCCCGATGCCAAAAATTCCTATTAATATAGAAACCCCCAATAATAAACCTAGATCAGGAGTTCCGCCGCCGCAAGCATCTGTAGCCACGAAAAAACAATCGGCAACCCATTCCGGCACCCTGCTGGAGGGGGAAACCATCACTGGTGGTCATCTTCATCATCCCGACGCTCTCCATGACGAGGAGGGAGTAGTTCACCGTCGGGGCTGAGGCTATGTACTAGTAGGTATGTGTTTGATCTCTCTCTCTCGTGTTCTTGATTTGGCACGATCTTGATGTTCCGCGAGCTTTGCTATTATAGTTGGATCTTATGATGTTTCTCCCCCTCTACCTTCTTGCAATGGATTGAGTTTTCCCTTTGAAGTTATCTTATCGGATTGAGTCTTTAAGGATTTGAGAATACTTGATGTATGTCTTGCATGTGCTTATTTGTGGTGACAATGGGATATTGACGTGATCTAGTTGATGTATGTTTTGGGAATCAACTTGCGGGTTCTGTGACCTTGTGAACTTATGCATAGGGGCTGGCACATGTTTTCATCTTCACTCTCAGGTAGAAACTTTGGGGCACTTTTTGAAGTTCTTTGTGTTGGTTTGAATAGATGAATCTGAGATTGTGTGATGCATATCATATAATCAAACCCGCGGATACTTGTGGTTACATTGGAGTATCTAGGTGACATTAGGGTTTTGGTTGATGTGTGTCTTAAGGTGTTATTTTAGTACGAACTCTAGGGCTGTTTGTGACACTTATAGGAATAGCCCAATTAGTAGATCGATCAGAAAGAATAACTTTGAGGTGGTTTCGTACCCTACAATAATCTCTTCGTTTGTTCTCCGCTATTAGTGACTTTGGAGTGACTCTTTGTTGCAAGTTGAGGGATTGTTATATGATCTAATTATGTTATCATTGTTGAGAGAACTTGCACTAGTGAAAGTATGAACCCTAGGCCTTGTTTCCAAGCATTGCAATACCGTTTTCGTTCACTTTTACCACTTGCTACCTTGCTGTTTTATATTTTCAGATTACAAAAACCTATATCCACTATCCATATTGCACTTGTATCACCATCTCTTTGCCGAACTAGTGCACCTATAAAATTTACCATTGTATTGGGTGTGTTGGGGACACAAGAGACTCTTTGTTATTTGGTTGCAGGGTTGTTTGAGAGAGACCATCTTCATCCTACGCCTCCCACGTGTTCATAAACCTTAGGTCATCCACTTCAGGGAAAATTGCTACTGTCCTACAAAACTCTGTGCTTGGAGGCCCAACACGTGTCTACAAGAATAAAGTTGCATATTAGACATCAGCGACTGTAATGATGCCGCCGCTTCCTGGCATGTTGAGAACGTTGTAGCCATGTATAGTCACCGCCATAAACTTGGAGAGGGCCAGATAGCCGAGGATGGCATTGTATGGGAGGCGAATGTGGGCAACGTCGAAGTCGATGAGCTCGGTGTGCTAGTTGTCGCATTTGCCGAAGGTGACAAGAAGACAAATCTGCCCCAGGGGAACAATGGAGCCGTCGGTCACCCCTAAGAAGGGCGTGGTGGGGAGGAGTTGGTCGTAGGGCACCTGGAGCCTTTCAAACGTCTCAACAGAGAGGACGTTGAGCCCCGCTCCACCGTTTATGAGTGTCTTGGTGACGAGAACATTGCTGATGGTCCTCGAGCAAAGCATCGGGAGCGCACTCGCGGTGGCTGAACACTTGAGCTAGTCCACAGAGTCGAACGTGATGGCGTATTTGGACCACCTGAGGGGACGCGATGCCTCGAGCTTGGGAAGGGCCGCGTTCACCTCACGAGTGAACTGCTTGAAGATGCGATGAGAGGCGGGAGCCTGAGCGCCACCCAAGATGCAGGCAATGGCGTGAGGCTCTTGGAAGCCCCCAGCCCCATCATCTTGGCGGTGGTCGTTGTTCCTTCTTGGCGGCGACGACAACGGAGGAAGGCCATCGTTACCCTGAGGACGATCCTCATGAGGCTGGTCCCTCCAGGGGCCGTCGTGAGGCTGACCTTGCCAGCGGTCCTCACATGGCTGATTGTGCCAGCCCTGGTGGGGGTCGCGGTTGTCCCAGCAGCCTCCACCATAGCCTCTTCCGCGGCCGTAGCCACGACGTTGTGCTCGCGATGGCGGCCAAGGTGCCCGTCGCGGATGGCATTGAGCTCTTGGCAGTCATTGGTGTTGTGACTGTGGACGTTGTGGAAGACGCAGAAAGGCGGCTGCCCCTGGAGGATTCGGGGTGGTCGTCGCCGTGCTTCATCTTAGGTTCGGCTGCGAGCACAGCAGGACCCTTGCGCTTTGCGTCCTTAGCCTTGGCTTTATTGTCTTTAGGATCGACCTTGGGGAGCTCCGGGAGGGAGAGGCGACCTTCCTCTACCCCCGCGCACCTGGTTGCCATGTTGAACATATCCAGAGCTGAACACAGGTCTTCATGTATGGCGAGCCTTCCTTCATCTTAACGTCCCGGACGCCATCAGTGAACGCCAAAATAATGGCCTCATCCAACACCTTCAGGATCTTGAGGCGAACGTTGGTGAAGCGCTGTATGTACTAGTGCAAGGTTTCGTCGTCTGCTGCTTGATGAGCTGCAGGTCGCCTGCCACGGGAGCGCGGTCACGAGTGCCCTGGAAGTTAGCAATGAAGCGCTCGTGCAGCTCGTCCCAAGAGGAGATAGACCCCACCAGGAGGTTCAGGAGCCACGAGCGTGTGCCATCCTTGAGCGCCATGACCTTGTTGCCATGGGAACTCAGCAGGGTCAAGAGTACCATCGTAGCGCGGAGGCAGATCCGGCTTGAACTTGTCGGGCCAAACGACGCGGCGCAGCTCCGGAGTGAAAGCACGACAATCCGCCCCACACACAGGGGCCAGACGCAGCGGCGGAGCTTGATTTTGGCGCGCGCGCCACCGCCTCTGGTGGCGTGCGGTCTTGACGTGGTGGAGCTAGAAGCGCCGCCCCACCCCCTGTGGCTCCTGCACCACCAGGCAACTTTCTTCATCGCATGCCGCGATCCTGCATGGTGGGTCGCGTTGGGATGCCTCGTGCCTTGGCTCGGGACCCATGCCGTGTATGGGAGGAGGAGGCGCGCCGTGACCCACGTCGCCCGCAAGGGGTGGCGGAGGACGCGGCGAGCGGGATGGCGCCGGGGCTTCGCCGACGGTGTTGTCGAGCTCAGTGATGCGGGCAAGCCAGTCGTCATGAGGAACGCAGGCTGCACGCTCGCTAGCCCACGACGACCGTGAGAAGACGATGCCGCATCCGGAGTGGGTGATGAAGTTGCGGTGCGGCCGTCGTGCCGCACGGACAGTGGCAGCAACAAATCCTGCTGCTCATGGGCAGCAGGGTCAGTGGCGGCGTTAGCCACCGGGGAGGGAGAGTGGCGAGGGACGCGGTCACCCACAGGTGCCGTCTGGGCGACGCGAGCGGCCCGGCGCTCGGTGCGGACACGTCGGGCTCCAGCTATAGGAACGTCGGCGGAACGAACGGTGGAAGAGAAGCTTCGACACACCCCTACATGTCGCGCCAAATGTCGAATTCAGGGCTCCGCAAACACAAGAAAGGTTCGAACTCTGGGGCGTGTGCGAAGAACTCAACCTCACCAGTCAGCGAGTTCGTCGCTCCCACGGCCTAGCTCAATGAACAAGGAAGAAAATAGACACAGCAGTTTACCCATGTTCGGACCACCTTGCGGTGTAAGCCCCTACTCCTGCTTTGTGGTGGATTAGCCTCACGGGGGGCTGAGGATGAACTAGTATAGAGGAAGAACAACCTCATGAGGTCTATTCAAGTGCGGGTGTGAGCTAGAGAAGTCTCTCCCCTTCTATGGTGGTGGCTAAGCTATATTTATAGTGGCCTTGATCCTCTTTCTTCAAACGAAGGAGGGAAGGGATTGCATAGTGGCCAATTTTGAAGGGGACAGGAAGTACATCCTATCCTGATGAAAGGTGGTATTTGCCTGCAAAGCTTCTGGTCGTGACGCCGCGGTGGGCTCGGTGATGATGTCCGTCCTGCCGTCCTGGTGGTCTTGGTCTTGTTCCACGGGAATGGAAAGCTTTGGGTGATTCCTCGGGACCCCACGTCTGCGCTTGCCTCCTTAGAACCAAAGAGGAACCCTGCTGCTCTGCGCCCGCTGGCGCCCGCCTGGCCTTGGTCGTCATGGTTGGCGTCACCTCAACCTCATGGGGTGGGCACCTGCATAGGAATCTCCACTCCTCGGGAGCCAACCTGAGGAGTCTGCTCCCCTCCGGAGGTCTTGATGTCATCCGCCTCGTGAGGCTTGGCCCCTCGCGAGGGTCTTGTCTTGAAGGTGCTGAAGGTGGGCCATACCAGGCCGTCGATAGGGCCATGCCGTGGGCTGCAGGCAGGCAAGTCTAGGTACCCAAGTTCCCAGAACACCGTCAGCTATGGGCAGTCGACACCTTGCCTGTCAGTGATGGTGGTTGAGGGTGAACGGCTAGGCAGAGAGGAAGAGGCGGCGTGGCATGGCACAGTGGTGATTGTGGCGTAGAGCACCGCCACACATGGAACAGCTTTGGGCAGGGGATAGGAGTGGACGGGAGGCAGTCAGGCTAGGTTTAGGTTTAATATAATTAGGTCAGGTTAATATGGTAGAAGATTAGGAAACTTGGTCTAGGCTTTTGCATTTTTGTGAATCTAATTTGTGGATAGTCTAGTGTCACTAACGTATGGGCACACATATCATATGGGTATCCATTGGATATCCATGGAGCAGAAAATAAATATAACCATGCCTAATGCACCTGTTCACGGGTATCCAGATCTATGGATCCACGAGCAGAAAGGCCCTCCGTACCCTTACCCAACCTTGTCGGGTATCCATGGGTACCCGAATCCATGGATAAAATTGTCATCCCTATCTAGGAATTTCTTTCTCTATAGGGAATGAGGATGGGACTCAATCTTGGTTGGACCCTTGGATGGGTACCAAGCCACTTAGGGTGACATTTTGGGCCTATTTTCTATTTGCACGGACTCACTTCTAATTGTCTCCACGGCCTCTAGATCTGGCCTGTGGGATATTTGGTTCCATCGTACTTTTGGGCAGGCAGAGAGTGACGAGTGGACTAGACTACAGGTTGCCCTTCCATCGGTGTTGCTAGAATATCCGAACACTGTGTCCTGGCACCTATCACCAATGGGTGAGTTCTCAGTGAACACGACATATCAGGAATCATGCCAGTCACCTACAATCGCATGGCTTTCCCCCTTGTGGAAGGCGCCTTTACCTTTCAAGATTAAGATTTTTGTGTGACAACTACTACGAGATTGCATCCCTTCAGGGACCAAGGTACTTAAGAGGAATGGGCCAAGTGATGGCTTGCGCCCCTTATGAGTTGTACCTGAGACCGGGACTCACACCCTATTCTCTTGTGTGGTTCCTTCGGTCCTGTGGACATTCGTCCGCAATCCACTAGGTCCCGACTGGGAGGCCTAGGACCTCCGGAGTTCCTTCAGACCAGGGCTACCCACCCTGGGTATCATCGTTGGTTATTCTGGTTTATCTTTGGGGCAATGTCATGTACTTCATGGAGGACGCGTAATAAAATGGTGATTGAGTGGGTTTTCCCGAGGCAGGCGTGTGACACTAGCACTCGCTGTCTAGGTGGCGAGGCCGAGATCGTCTGGGGCTCATGTTGGGTGCGCTACTGGCTACAGCGCGTCGACTTGTGTCTTCATAGTGCCATGTGTTGGCATCCACTAGTTTTTTTTCTTATTTCTCTTCTATTTGTTAGACATCTATACCTACTATTAAAGGGAGGTGGTATTCTTGGTTTGGTCTGCTTCGTTTGGTCCCACTTCAATTAATTTCACGTGTGCTATTTGGTTTCTTTACTTGCCACCTGTTTTAGCCCAACGAAGGAAGCCCATCTGGTGACGCACTGTGGCCCAGGTCCAGAGAAAAATAAAAAATACCGCCAATGGGAGGGTTCGATCTCATAACCTGCCAACCGACCACGCACAGTTTGTCCAACCGACCCAGCTAGAGATATGAGTGGATTTTTCTCTCCCGTTGCAATTCACGGGCCTTTTTGCTAGTGGTTGTGTTATTGCCTCAGTCATTGTTCATGATTCAGAGGTTGGATGTTGGTTGTATGGACCATTGCTTTATCTATAAAGCGGGCAAAAGCCTATTTCGAGGAGTCTAGACACGCGAAACATCGCTCTCTATCCCTGGCCCACACAAAAAGAAGGCATAGCCCGTGCTTTTGGAGCATCCGGCATTGTTTCCCGTGCCAAAATCCCCCACTCTCTTCTTCCATCCCCGCCGCTCTCCACCAATTCCCGCTCTTTTCTCCCACCCTCTCCTTTCTCCTGCCGCCGATGCATGGAACCGTTGGAGAACCTATCGAAGATGGAGCCAGCGGTGGTGCCGGAGGATTTAAGCATCACGCTCACCCAAAAGATCAGCTCGGCGACGCGGAAAAATTTCCATGTTAAAGCAAAGCCCGCAAAGGTGGAGAAGCTCGAGAAGCTTTTGGCCACTGGTGGGCCTAGTGGTGGTGTTGGGAGTGGAGGTCATCGTGGACGAGGTGGTCATGGTGGACACCGTCAGACTGGTGTGCCCACAATACAAATGGTGCTGTGGCTAGAGCCTTACAAGCCTCCGTACTACTACGCCACCAAGCAGCTCGGAACCCCTGCCGATATGGTGCCTTACATCATCAACGTTAATGCTGCACCACTATTATTTGAGTATTCTTCACTGTAGCTTATCCGGGTGCTGGTGGCGAGCAGGGAGCAGATGGGTGCCCGCATGCTGTTGGCTGCAATGCCTAGAGTGGGGGAGCTAGGGTACGACGTAGATAGGGAGATGCTCGACATCGTCCACGATGGAGGCGAGGGAGTAGGAGGGGCCTATGAGGACGGAGAGGTGGAAGAATCGGATCCCACCCAGTTCGACAACTACCAGCAGTAGCAGTCCACCCAGACGTCCATGCAGCAGTCCTACACCCGGATCGGCGATGGCACATAACAACAACCGCATTGGGCCACCAGACATGGAGAGGATGAGGAGGAGGGTGAGCACGATGATCCGGATGATACAACCTATGATCCGAAGAAGGGTAGAGGAGGAAGCTTCAACATGCATGAGGACAAGTTTTTGTGCGATGCATGGTTGGCCACTAGCATTGATCCGATCCATGGCACGGAGCAAAAGGGCACAAGCATTTCACGCCCTACTCTGACGTGGTCATCTGCAACCGTGAATGGAAGTCCCTCAACCATCGATGGTACATCATTGATAACCCACAAGTATAGGAGGGGTCAATTGTAGCCTTTCTCGATAAGTAAGAGTGTCAAATCCAATGAGGAGCTAAAGGTAGAATTTATATTCTCTTCAAGTTCCATCAACCAATGATACAACTCTGTGCACACTTAACGTTTGCTTTACCTAGAACAAGTATGAAACTGCAAGTACTTTGTACGTATAATAGGATAAGTTTGCGAGAATGAAACTAGGAGTACTTTGCGATAATAAATCTACGAATAACTTGCAAGATAATAGAAGTTAGTTTGTTTAGTGAAAGCTTTTTGTAACACAAGAGAAGGATTTGTCCCTAGGCTATCGATAACTGGACCGGTAATCATTATTGCAATTTTATATGAGGGAGAGGCATGAGCTAACATACTTTCCGTACTTGGATCATATGCACGTATTATTGGAAGTATAGCAAGCATCCGCAACTACTAAAGATCATTATGGTAAAACCCAACCATAGCATTAAGTAACAAGTCCTCTTTACTCCCATACGCAACAACCCCCTTACTCGGGTTTAAATTTTTGTTACTCTCGCAACCCACTATAAGCGAATCATGAACGTATCGCAACACCCTGCAACGGGAATCCCCCATGTGTGCATGGCACGGAAGGCACCATAGGACAACACCAAAATAAAACATACAACTCAAACCAATCACGATCATTAATCAACCCATAAGACAAAACGAATCTACTCAAACATCGCAAGAATTCCACATATCACTGGATAATAATATATAGCGTTAAGCACCACGTTCAAGTAGAGATTACAACAGGGAGAAGAGGTGTTACACCATTGCATAGAGGGGGGGGGGAGTTGGTGATGACGCAGCGAAGTTGTTGGTACGGATCGTCGTCATGATGATAGTCCAGTGGCGTTTCGGCGCCACCGGGAGAGAGCGGGACAGAGCTCCCATCCTTCTTCTTGCTTGGCCTCCCCCCTAGATGGGAGGAGAGTTTCCCCTCTAGTCCATGGACTCCATGGCTCTCAGAGGGCAGGAGCCACTCCGAGATTGGATCTCTCTCTTTGTTCTCTTCTATTTCGCGTCCCTACTTTCTGGCCGAAAACCGTTTCTTAAATTCCTGGATCCATAACTTCAATTGTGCTGAAATTTTGAGGGGATTTTTATCTAGATATTATCTTTCTTGCAGCCAAAGGACACCTCCAACCAACTTAAAAGGGCCCCACAAGCCTATCCAGTGCGCCCAGGGTAGGGGGCGCGCCATCTGAGCTTGTGGGCCTCTCATGTTGATTCTTTTTCCCAGAAACCACATATATTCAAAAATAAATACCCGTAAATTTTTATCTTGTTTCGACTTCGTTTGATATGGATATTCTGCGAATCAAAAAACATGCAACAAAGTGGAACTGGCATTGGGCACTGGATCAATATGTTAGTCCCCAAAATAATAGAAAATGTTGGCAAAAGTATATGAAAGTTTTAGAATATTGGCATGAAAAAAATAAAAAATTATAGATACGAAGGAGACGTATCAAGCATCTAAGAGGCCGTGTCCAAGTATTGTGGGCATTTGAAGCATCTCATCGCATGGTGGCCTAGCGGTGCACAAATCACCGAGCGAGTTGATCAATAGTCGGATATGCTTAGTTTTGTTGATCACTAGTCACACATGTATTGTTTTGTTGCTCACTAGATGGATATGCATTATCGACAATGTTTCACTTTGTAGCCTACTCATGCTTGTGTGGTGTACAAGAAGTTGGAGAATAAGTCCTTCACTATCATGCATCGTTGGTTGAATTTGAATGGGCAACTGAAGTGGAACCTTTTCATAGCTAAGACCGCCGCCCAAGCCAGCGAGGAATAAACAAGTGACCCTACCAACCCAACCCAAGAACCGCCAAAGAAGGTTTGAAGAAATTTACGAGGGAAGAAGTGGGAGGAGGAAAGGGCGAAGTGAGAAAGTGTGGCGGCCAAGCTCAGGGATAGGTTCGAGGACATCTTGGCAAAGAAGGAGGAGGCATGCAAGAAGCACTCAGACATGAAGGAGGAAAAGAAGGCCGAGAAGTTCAAACTATTGATGGAGGCGATGGACAATAAACTCAAGCTCAAAGAGAGGAGACTGCAATCAAAGAAGGAAGGCCGCGCTCAAGGAAGAGAAGTTGAAGATCACCGCCAATGCGAAGGCCGCCAAGAAGTTCACCTTGAATGTGGACTCTTTGGATGTCGATGCAAGAATCATCGTGCAGTCCGTCCACTAGATGTTGCAGTGGCAGAAAGATCAGTTAGCGGCAACAAAGAATGAGGACGCGGCAGAGTCGTATGCGGACGCGGAGACAGAGGCTGCCTACGCGGCAGCGATGGCACCACCTTGATCGGGGAGCACACGGCTGGGATTGCTAGTCCAGCAGGGAAGAATTGCACGGACTGGTGTTCTTTTAGATTCGGGCATGTAAAAATAATCATATTTGCCTCTTTTTTGTTGTGATCAGGCATGCGATCCGACACTGGTGTGATTTTGCGTGCTGTGTGGATCAGAGTGCCTTTGAATTTAAATTTACTGGCGGACATATATAGGACAGCGTTGGATGGCGGCCTCCCTCACGAGTGTACTCGGACTGGTCCCTCTCTGTCCATGGACTAATGCCGGAGGAAATTTGCGGGTCTCATTGGAGATGACCTTACTTCCTCCTCAAAATAGGTTTTCGCCCCGCTTTTTAGATAAAGCAACCATCCATACAAGTAACATACAAATGTCATAGAAAATATGATGGCTGGGGCAACTACACAACCACGCCCAAAGAAAGCATAAGAGAAACAAGAAAAAAGACACTGAGTGGTGGCCAACATGCGGTCCTACGAAGAAGATAAGCGGCACACAATAGCCAGAAGCGCATCTAGTATGATCCCGAGCCGGTCGTGGTCGCGCTACCTAGAGAGAGGGTGCAAGTGCTGCATCAAAATAAGGAATTTGAAGAATGGGTAAGAGGCTTGCCACGGAAAGACCCGCTCAATCACCATTTTATTACGTGTCATCTATAATGTCCACGACATCGCCACAAATATTAACCAAAATAAGTGATGATGCCACTCAGGTTGGGTAGCTCTGGTCTCAAGGAACTCTGCAGTGCCTCCCATTTGGGCCCCAGTGCCTCGCGTATGAAAGTACAGAGGGCCCGTGCTCCCATTCACGAGAATAGGATGTAGGTCCTGGTTTATTGGACCATGCATAGCGGACAAAGGCCATTACCCTGGTCGTGCCTCTTAAGCACCTCGGTCCTCGAGGGTAGGCATTCTCTAATAGTTGCAACACAAAAATCTTAATCTTCAAGGGCAATGGGGCCTTCCACAAAGGAGAAAACTAGGGAATGGTGGGCTAACGACATAGTGTCTGATATGCTGAGCTCACAGAAAACTCACCTGAAGGAGTGAGGCTCCAAGAAACGGTGTCTAGATATCACGACGACATGGTTGGGAGGGCTGCCCGCGGTCTAGCCCACTCAACATTTTCCTCCTGCCCAAATGTGCGATGGAACAAGCTGTTCCACTGCCCATATTAGGAGGCCGTGGAAACCAGGAGCATTGAATCAGCGTAGATAGCGGACAGACTAGGGAAACTCGCCTGAAGTGGCTCGCCACCTGTTGGTGTCAAAACCGGCAGATCTCGGGTAAGGGGTCCCGAACTATGCGTCTAAGGATTGAAGGTAACAGGAGACAGGGACACAATGTTTACCCAGGTTCGAGCCCTCTTGATGGAGGTAATACCCTACGTCCTGCTTGATTGACTTTGATGAGTATGAGGGTTACAAGAGTTGATCTACCACGAGATCATAATGGCTAAACCCTAGATGTCTAGCCTGTATGATTATGATTGCCTCTACGGACTAAACCCTCCGGTTTATATAGACACCGGAGGGGGCTAGGGTTGTACAAAGTCGGTTTACAGAGGAAGGAATCTTCATATCCGCACGCTAAGCTTGCCATCCACGCAAAGGAGAGTCCTATCCGGACACGGGAGAAAGTCTTCTATCTTGTATCTTCACAGCCCATTAGTCCGGCCCATGTTACATAGACCGGACGCGCGGGGACCCCCTAATCCAGGACTCCCTCAGTAGGCCCCGAACCAGTCTTCAATGACGACGTGTCCGACGCGCAAATTGTCTTCAGCATTGCAAGGCGGGTTCCTCCTCCGCACATATCCAAGCATCTGAACCAAAGGACTGTATTCGGTTTTACATCTTCGGTCTTTGGTCTTCAACTTTACATTAAATGTTATATCTCTCGTCTTCTGCGCCATCACCACTCCAGCTCCCACGTGTCAGACAAATACGAAGGGTCCAAGCATTTTTCCACATAACACCAGGGCCGTGCAGGGAAGGCGTCTATTTAAGGAGATTAAATCTCAGATGCCATTCCATACCAGGCAGAAAATCCTCAGAGCTTGCCACAAGAAACAACGCAAACATGCTAGTGCTCCCAGTTCTTCTTCCCGCCCCCACGGCCTGCAAAAAGGCGATTGGGAGAGCTGTTCTGTATCCCACGCCCAGCTCACCAAGCTCCAGATGCAGGGATATCTCCCCCGTGCGGATCTAGTCCCCGTTCGGGCGAGATTGACCTCTTTTACTAGCGAAGCCTTGGCAGAAAATTTCCCTAATCCTTCATAAGGGGAGCAGGTGTGCTTCATTTCCTTTTTATTAAGAGGCGTTGGATTTCCTATCCATCCTTTCCTCTGAGGTCTCCTGGAGTACTATGGCCTCCAACTGTACAACCTTACGCCAGGCTCCATTCTGCACATCGCGGGCTTCATCGCCCTTTGCGACTTGTTCCTAGGCTGTGAGGCCCATTTTCAATTATGGAGGAAGCTTTTCTGCCTCGTCCCTCGCTCCCAAAAGGGATCCATATTTGAGGTGGGCGGCGCCGAAGTGTGGCGTATAGCCAGGACAGGATACCTATTCGGCACTCCAAAGAAGGCATCCGAAGAGTGTCCATCAGAGAGGTTTTATATTGAAGATGCCTTTCTATCCGACCTAATCCGACGAGGCCTACCTGCGTTTTCCAATGCTCCATTAAAGAAGCGCCACAACTGGCGCCCCCGAAGCCTCGAGGAGGAAGACAGTGCGGAGGTTCAGAGGCTAATGGACAAGAAAAAGGCACTTGCCCAATCCGGACTATCCATTATTGAGTTAATGTCAATTTCAATAACGCGGGGTGTTCAGCCACTCCAATCCAAAGGACTCCCCATGTGGTATTACAGCGGAGAAGACGACGCATCACGTAGCGGATGCAAAGGTCTGGACAACTTCGCCGCCTTGGCCGCCATGCTGTCTGATCTTTTTAAGGGGGAGAAAGAGGAATTCACTCGCCTTAAGTGCCGAGATGGCTTTTCCATGTACAACCCTCCCAGCTGGCTAAGCCTTCGCTCGGTAATTCTACTTAATACTCCTTTGGAGCCCTGCCTGATACGTCTCCAACGTATCTATAATTTTTGATTGCTCCATGCTATATTATCTACTGTTTTGGACTATACTGGGCTTTATTTTCCACTTTTATATTATTTTTGGGACTAACCTATTAACCGGAGGCCCAACCCAGAATTGTTGCTTTTGCCTATTTCAGTCTTTCAGAGAAATAGAATATCAATCGGAGTCCAAACGGAATAAAACCTTCGGGAACGTGATTTTCTCACCGAACGTGATCCAGGAGACTTGGACCCTACTCCAAGGAGTCAAAGAGGCGGTCACGAGGGTGGGGGGCGCGCCCACCCCCTAGGGCGCGCGCCCCCTGCCTCGTGGGCCCCTCGGTGCTCCACCGACGTACTCCTTCCTCCTATATATACCTACGTACCCCCAAACGAACAGATACAGAGCCAAAAACCTAATTCCACCGCCGCAACTTTCTGTATCCACGAGATCCCATCTTGGGGCCTATTCCGGAGCTCCGCCGGAGAGGGCCGTCATCACGGAGGGCTTCTACATGATCATAGCCTCTCCGATGAAGTGTGAGTAGTTTACCTCAGACCTTCGGGTCCATAGTTATTAGCTAGATGGCTTCTTCTCTCTTTTTGGATCTCAATACAAAGTTCTCCCCCTCTCTCGTGGAGATCTATTCGATGTAATCTTCTTCTTTTTGCGGTGTGTTTGTTGAGACCGATGAATTGTGGGTTTATGATCAAGTCTATCTATGAATAATATTTGAATCTTCTATGAATTCTTTTATGTATGATTGGTTATCTTTGCAAGTCTCTTCGAATTATCCGTTTGGTTTGGCCAACTAGATTGGTAGTTCTTGCCATGGGAGATGTGCTTAGCTTTGGGTTCGATCTTGCGGTGTCCTTTCCCAGTGACAGAAGGGGCAGCAAGGCATGTATTGCATCGTTGCCATCGAGGATAACAAGATTGGGTTTATTTCATATTGCATGAATTTATCTCTCTACATCATGTCATCTTGCTTAAAGCGTTACTA
This sequence comes from Triticum dicoccoides, assembly GCF_002162155.2. Taxonomy (NCBI): domain Eukaryota; kingdom Viridiplantae; phylum Streptophyta; class Magnoliopsida; order Poales; family Poaceae; genus Triticum; species Triticum dicoccoides. The sequence continues at coordinate 469,897,210 of NC_041386.1, forward strand.
TGTTTTTAACTTAATACTCTAAATGCATGCTAGATAGCGGTCGATGAGTGGAGTAATAGTAGTAGATGCATAATCGTTTCGGTCTACTTGTCACGGACGTGATGCCTATATACATGATCATGCCTAGGTATTCTCATAACTATGCTCAATTCTGTCAATTGCTCAACAGTAATTTGTTCACCCACCGTAAAATACTTATGCTCTTGAGAGAAGCCACTAGTGAAACCTATGGCCCCCGGGTCTATTCTCATCATATCAATTTCCATCACTTTAATCTTGCTTTGCTTTTTTACTTTGCCTTTTACTTTTCACTTTGCATCTCTATACCAAAAATACCAAAAATATTATATCTATCAGATCTCACTCTCGTAAGTGACCATGAAGGGATTGACAACCCCTAATCGCGTTGGTTACGAGTAGCTATCATTTTGTGCAGGTACGAGGGACATGAGCGTGGCCTCCTACTAGATTGATACCTTGGTTCTCAAAAACTGAGGGAAATACTTACGCTACTCTGCTGCATCATCCCTTCCTCTTAGGGGTAATCCAACGCAAGCTCAAGAGGTAGCAAGAAGAATTTCTGGCGCCGTTGCCGGGTAGTCTATGTAGAAAGTCAACATACCAAGTAGCCATCACAATCCCTATCTCTCGCATTACATTATTTGCCATTTGCCTCTCGTTTTCCTCTCCCCCACTTCACGCTTGCCATTTTATTCGCCCTCTCTCTTTCTATCCTCCCTCTCTTTTTCTGTTTGCCTCTTTTCCCTCGCCATGTCAGAACCAAAAATAATTGGGGATTCTCTTCCAAGTTGTAGTGCTTTAGACAATCCTGCTATCTTATCTATACTCATAAATCGGAATGCTATGGAACAACTTGCCGGAGTTATCAATGAGAACCTTAGTAATTTTGACGAAGATGATTCTGGAATTTTTCGTTATTTACTTGATGAATCTTTAAAAGATGCTTGGGATAGGCTATTAAGGATCCGGGCTAGCTATGTACCCCAATATCAAATTGAGGTTTACTTAAAAAGCTTTTATGTTGGGCTACCCGCTTCGTTCAAACAAGTTTTAGATTCTATTTTCGAGGGGGGTTTTCTTGAAGGGGACCCCATGGATACCTATGAGAGGATGAAAACTATATTTGGGCACCCCATTAATGAGAAAGCTGAAATCACATCTCTCTTGCTTTCTTACCAAAACGGATCTATTAAAGAGATAAAAGCTAGCCTAGATGCCAATTTCCGCAACATTCTTAATCTTTCTTATACCATTAATGGACATGTACTTTGCAAAAATAGAAAGATTAATTCCATAGATGACAAGTTTGCTCTCTTTTTCTCTAAAACCAAATATGGCAATACCTAGATCTATCCTCGCTTTTATGCCTAGCTAGGGGCGTTAAACGATAGCGCTAGTTGGGAGGCAACCCAATTTTATTTTTATTCCTTGATTTTTGCTCCTGTTTAGTAATAAATAAATTATTTAGCCTCTGTTTTGGTCGTGTTTTTTGTGTTTAATTAGTGTTTGTGCCAAGTAGAACCATTGGGAAGACTTGGGGAAAGTCTTGTTGAACATGCTGTAAAAAACAGAAACTTTAGTGCTCACGAGAACTGCTGTCATTTTTATTTGGAAAGTGCAATTTAGTTAATTCTTTTTTCAGATGATTAATAGATAAATTCCTCACGTCCAGCAATTTATTTTAGAATTTTTGGGGTTCCATAAGTTTGCTTTAGTTACAGATTACTACAGACTGTTCTGTTTTTGACAGATTCTGTTTTTCGTGTGTTGTTTGCTTATTTTGATGAATCTATGGCTAGTAAAATAGTTTATAATCCATAGAGAAGTTGGAATACAGTAGGTTTAACACCAATATAAATAAAGAATGAGTTCATTACAGTACCTTGAAGTGGACTTTTGTTTTCTTTCTCTAACGGAGCTCACGAGATTTCTATTTGAGTTTTGTGTTGTGAAGTTTTCAAGTTTTGGGTGAATTATTTTGATGGATTATGGAACAAGGAGTGGCAAGAGCCTAAGCTTTGGGATGCCCATGTCACCCCCAAGATAATCCAAGGACACCAAAAAGTCGAAGCTTGGGGATGCCCCGGAAGGCATCCCCTCTTTCGTCCACTTCCATCGGTAATTTACTTGGAGCTATATTTTTATTCACCAACATGATATGTGTTTTGCTTGGAGCGTCTTGTATTATTTGTGTCTTTGTGTTTTAGTGTGCCACAACCATCCTTGCTGTACACACCTTTTTAGAGAGCCATACATGAATTAGAATTTGATAGAATACTCTATGTGCTTCACTTATATCTTTTTGAGCTATGTAGTTTTGCTCTATGTGCTTCACTTATATCTTTTGAGTGTTATAATTTTGCTCTATGTGCTTCACTTAGATCTTTTAGAGCATGGTGGTGGATTTGTTTTAAAGAAACTATTGATCTCTCATGCTTCACTTAAATTATTTTGAGAGTCTTAATAGCATGGTAGTTTGCTTAATAATAACATGCTTGGCATTCAAGATTTGTGAAACTTTCTTTTGAGTGCATTGAATACTAAGAAAAGACTGAAGCATGATAATTGTTTTGAGATATGGAGGTGATAATATTAGAGTCATGCTAGTTGAGTAGTTGTGAATTTAAAGAATACTTGTGTTAATGTTTGTGATTCCCGTAGCATGCACGTATGGTGAACCGTTATGTGATGAAGTCGGAGCATGATTTATTTATTGATTGTCTTCCTTATGAGTGGCGGTCGGGGACGAGCGATTGTATTTTCCTACCAATCTATCCCCCTCGGAGCATGCACGTAATACTTTGCTTTGATAACTTCTAGAGTTTTGCAATAAGATATGAGTTCTTTATGACTAATGTTGAGTCCATGGATTATACACACTCTCACCCTTCCACCTCTGCTAGCCTCTCTAATATCGCGCACCTTTTGCCGGTATCATACACCCACCATATACCTTCCTCAAAACAACCACCATACCTACCTATTATGGCATTTCCATAGCCATTCCTAGATATATTGCCATGCAACTTTCCACCGTTCCGTTTATTATGACACACTCCATCATTGTCATATTGCATATCCCGGTACACCGCCGGAGGCATTCATATAGAGTCATATTTTGTTGTAAGTATCGAGTTGTAATTGTTGAGTTGTAAGAAAAATAAAGTGTGATGATCATCATTTTTAGAGCATTGTCCCAAGTGAGGAAAGAATGATGGAGACTATGATTCCCCCATAAGTCGGGATGAGACTCCGGACGAAAAATAAAAGAGGCCAAAGAAGCCCAAAAAAAGAGAAAAAAAAGAGGCCATAAGAAAAGAAAAAAAAGAAAAGGCCCAAATAAAAATAAAAAATGAGAGAAAAAGAGAGAAGGGACAATGTTACTATCCTTTTACCACACTTGTGCTTCAAAGTAGCACCATGCTTTTCATGATAAAGAGTCTCTCGTTATGTCACTTTCATATACTAGTGGGAATTTTACATTATAGAACTTGGCTTCTTTATTCCAATGACGGGCTTCCTCAAAATGCCCTAGGTCTTCGTGAGCAAGCAAGTAGGATGCACACCCACTTAGTTTCTTTTGATGAGCTTTCATATACTTATAGCTCTAGTGCATCCGTTGCATGGCAATCCCTACTCACTCACATTGATATCTATTGATGGGCATCTCCGTAGCCCATTGATACGCCTAGTTGATGTGAGACTATCTTCCCCTCTTTTTGTCTTCTCCACAACCACCATTCTATTCCACCTATAGTGCTATATCCATGGCTCACGCTCATGTATTGCGTGAAGATTGTAAAAGTTAGAGTATGAAACAATTGCTTGGCTTGTCATCGGGGTTGTGCATGATTTAAATACTTTGTGTGGTGAAGATAGAGCATAGCCAGACTATATCATTTTGTAGGGATAACTTTCTTTGGCCATGTTATTTTGAGAAGACATAATTGCTTTGTTAGTATGCTTGAAGTATTATTATTTTTATGTCAATATAAACTTTTTTGTTGAATCTTTCGATTCTGAATATTCATATCACAATTAAAAAGATTTGCATTGAAATTATGCCAAGTACCACTCCGCATCAAAAATTCTCTTTTTTTCATTTACCTACTCGAGGACGAGCAGGAATTAAGCTTGGTGATGCCTGATACGTCTCCAATGTATCTATAATTTTTGATTGCTCCATGCTATATTATCTACTGTTTTGGACTATATTGGGCTTTATTTTCCACTTTTATATTATTTTTGGGACTAACCTATTAACCGGAGGCCCAACCCAGAATTGCTGTTTTTGCCTATTTCAGTCTTTCAGAGAAACAGAATATCAAACGGAGTCCAAACAGAATAAAACCTTCGGGAACGTGATTTTCTCACCGAACGTGATCCAGGAGACTTGGACCCTATTCCAAGGAGTCAAAGAGGCGGTCACGAGGGTGGGGGGCGCGCTCACCCCCTAGGGCGCGCGCCCCCTGCCTCGTGGGCCCCTCGGTGCTCCACCGACGTACTCCTTCCTCCTATATATACCTACGTACCCCCAAACCAACAGATACGGAGCCAAAAACCTAATTCCACCGCCGCAACTTTCTGTATCCACGAGATCCCATCTTGGGGCCTGTTCCGGAGCTCCGCCGGAGAGGGCCGTCATCACGGAGGGCTTCTACATCATCATAGCCTCTCCGATGAAGTGTGAGTAGTTTACCTCAGACCTTCGGGTCCATATTTATTAGCTAGATGGCTTCTTCTCTCTTTTTGGATCTCAATACAAAGTTCTCCCCCTCTCTCGTGGAGATCTATTCAATGTAATCTTCTTCTTTTTGCGGTGTGTTTGTTGAGACCGATGAATTGTGGGTTTATGATCAAGTCTATCTATGAATAATATTTGAATCTTCTTTGAATTCTTTTATGTATGATTGGTTATCTTTGCAAGTCTCTTCGAATTATCCGTTTGGTTTGGCCAACTAGATTGGTAGTTCTTGCCGTGGGAGAAGTGCTTAGCTTTGGGTTCGATCTTGCGGTGTCCTTTCCCAGTGACAAAAGGGGCAGCAAGGCACGTATTGCATCGTTGCCATCGAGGATAACAAGATGGGGTTTATTTCATATTGCATGAATTTATCTCTCTACATCATGTCATCTTGCTTAAAGCGTTACTCTGTTTTTAACTTAATACTCTAGATGCATGCTGGATAGTGGTCGATGAGTGGAGTAATAGTAGTAGATGCAGAATCGTTTCGGTCTACTTGTCACGGACGTGATGCCTATATACATGATCATGCCTAGATATTCTCATAACTATGCTCAATTCTGTCAATTGCTCAACAGTAATTTGTTCACCCACCGTAAAATACTTATGCTCTTGAGAGAAGCCACTAGTGAAACCTATGGCCCCCGGGTCTATTCTCATCATATCAATTTCCATCACTTTAATCTTGCTTTGCTTTTTTACTTTGCCTTTTACTTTTCACTTTGCATATCTGTACCAAAAATATTATATCTATCAGATCTCACTCTCGTAAGTGACCGTGAAGGGATTGACAACCCCTAATCACGTTGGTTGCGAGTAGCTATCGTTTTGTGCATGTACGAGGGACTTGAGCGTGGCCTCCTACTGGATTGATACCTTGGTTCTCAAAAACTGAGGGAAATACTTACGCTACTCTACTGCATCATCCCTTCCTCTTCGGGGAAATCCAATGCAAGCTCAAGAGGTAGAAGTGCCCAACTGAACTTAACCCCACCATTTCTTGTCAGGAATGGAGGAAAGTTGTCGCAGAGATCTATAGCCCCGCCCCACAGCCGGAGGACCATAATCGGGGCCTGGATCCCGGTTTTGAAGAGGATCCGGATATACCCGTAGAGCTCAAGGAGGGGGTTTTCTACCAAGCGAGTTACGCTGGCTTGGAAGTTGCCATTATAGCCGATTACCCCGGCCTCCTACCTTCCTCCCACGTAAGTACCATGAAGACGCCTCCTCAAACAGAGTTTTCTCACTGCGCTTCACCCACTGCACTGTCTTGTATTTTAAAGGGGCGGCACTCGTCTCGCCACTCCGTACCAGAGGTATCCCTTAAAGGGGGGGGGGAGCGCACGAGGCGGGTCTTCGAAAAGGAGGGTGGATGACGATAATGTCTAGCCTTCATCGAAGAGGTATGGTTTCTAATATGCCTCATGGCAATCATACCGAATTGTGATGTTCCTTAGTGCACCATATTTTAGGAAGAGCGTTCGCCGGGCTATATCCGGAGACGTCGCCGGACATACGCCCAATAATCCGACCCCGGACCTTGCCTCCAGGGCTAGAGCTGACGCGGAAGAAATGTCGGATTGTCCTCTCTTCGAGGATTCGGATAATGTATCTATCACCAACTCCAAAGTGGAGTGTGCCATGAACCATCAGCGCCGGAGGGCTGCTATGCGCGCCCCCTACTTTACTGAAGAGGCACTGGTACGCGTTGGTCCTAAAGAAACAGTTTTTAACCCCTTTCTGCGACGGCATTTGCAACCGTCGCCAAGTGAGTGTGTGCGATAGGGTGTCCTTTCCACACGACCCAGAAACCGTCGAGGATATGGAGTAGTGATCCAGAGGCCTTCCAAAATGTAATCATGTGTGATGCAGCACACACTAAATTGTTTCGCACATGTCGTATCGGTGATTAAGCGTTTCTAATGACGCAGTGAAACCATACGGTTTGTCATAAGGAATCGTTTGGGAAACAGTATGTATGGCACACGGGCCAACATATGAACTGTGTGCGATTTGTGCCCCATCGCACATGAGTTTTCTGTGTAACCCGTCTGCCATGCTAGAGTTCATCGCACACGTTTTCCAACAATTACCGTCTGCGATAATGTTCTATCACAAACGGTTCAGGAGCCCCTTTGCACACATACAAGTGCTATAGACCGTTTGTGATTTGTTAGGTATCACCGACGGTTGCCACAAGAGTGACATGTGCTTTTCGTTTGGGATCCCACACGTTTCCAAAAAAATTACGACTGGGATTGTATTTTGCATTGGGCACGGTTTACTCCCAGTTCTCGTGTGCGATAACACGATTATCACAAACGGTTCCGGAGAACCTACACACACGTAGTAGCGCTGCAAATCATTTGCGATCTGTTGTGTATCACTGACGGTTCCGCTACGATTGACGTATGCTTTTTGATGTGGATCACACACACTCATTTAGTTGAACCGTGTGCGGAGCAATTGCCAGGTTAAAACAAAAATATCCCATTTTGAATCGACACGCAAAAAGCAAATTCGCCACAATATTCAATTGAACAAATAAACAAAAATATCCCATTTTGAATCGGCACGCAAAAAGCAAATTCGCCACAATATTCATTTGAAAAAATAGTGTCCACAGGAAGAACATTCATCAGATTTCACAACAATTGCAATTGAACATATGGTAGCTAAATTCCAATGATTTGTCCACACATATATGCATTACATAATTAATCATAGTGTACGAAATACGAAGACCTCATCAGATGGAAAACAATGGATCCGTGCGCTATATGTTTAGCGGCTAACTCTTACTCAATGTTTCAGGAGAACGCATGCTAAAATCTTCATTATCACCAGTGGGATTGATGTAGTGATCCAGGAAGAAGTCGCTGATAAATCTCCGAACCATCAGCAATTCACCATCCGGGAGCGGTTCAGGGGTCCTCGGTTTTAAGATGAGCTGCAGTATTTTTAAGATCAGAATGTGCCATATGAGTGGAGTAGAATATATTAATTAAGATAGACTTACTGGTACTAATTCACGAGGATCGTCACAACTATCAGCAGATTTGCAGATGGAGATCATGTGTCTGCAAACATAGTATCCGGAAAGGTTGGTCCCTGCTTCTTGCTGAGGACACTTAATTTTTTTGTACAAAATTAGTCATGTATTTGTCTTGTTAGGAACAACCTAACCGATGTTAGATGTATTATTTTTCTTTGTAGCCTCTTTCGACAAGTAAGAGTGTCAAACCCAACGAGGAGCTAAAGGTAGAACAAATATTCCCTCAAGTTTTATCGACCACCGATACAACTCGACGCACGCTTGACGTTCGCTTTACCTAGAACAAGTAAAAACTAGAAGTACTTTGTAGGTGTAACGGGGTAGGTTTGCAAGAATATAAAGAGTACGTAAATAAAAAGTAGGGGCTGTTTTAGGTAAAGAAGCAATAAAGTTAGTATAGCAAGTGTGGAAAAGTGGTGGTAGGAGTTGCGAAATTGTCCCTAAGCAATTGACTACTTTACTAGACCGATGGCAAGTTTTATGTGGGAGAGGCCACTGCTAGCATGTCATCCCTGACTTGGAATTATATGCACTTATGATTGGAACTATTAGCAAGCATCCGCAACTATTAACGTTCATTAAGGTAAAACCCAACCATAACATTAAGATATATTGGTCCCCCTTCAATCCCGTATGCATCAATTTCTATGCTAGGTTGAAGCTTCTGTCACTCTTGCCCTCCAATACATAGTCCTATAAACATACAACTAACCATGTGGTGTGATCCACATGCGCGAGCATATGATGGGCACCAAAGGATAGCAACATAACCACAAGCAAATTAAACCAATCATAGCAATTCACCAATTACCAATAGGACAACGAAAATCTACTCAGACATCATAGGATGGCAACACATCATTGGATAATAATATGAAGCATAAAGCACCATGTTCGAGTACAGGGTGCAGCGGGTTGTGGGAGATTGGACCACTGTAGATAGATGGGGGAAGGTGATGAAGATGTTGGTGAAGATGACGGAGGTGTTGGTGTAGATAGCGGTGATGATGATGGCCCCGGCGGAGTTCCGGCGCCACCGGAAGAGAGGGGGAGAGGGCCCCCTTCTTCTTCTTACTCCTTTACGTTCTCCCTAGATGGAAGAAGGGTTTCCCCTCTGGTCCCTAGCCTCCATGGCAACAGAGGGGCGAGAGCCCCTCCCAGATTGGATCTATCTCTCTGTTTCCTTCTGTTTCTGCGCTACAGATTCTGGCCTTTCACCATTTCTTATATTCACGGAGATCCGTAACTCCGATTGGGATGAAATTTTAACACGATTTGTATCCGGATATTGGATTTCTTGCGGCGAAAGAAGGGCACCAACTTCCTTACGGGGTGGCCATGAGGGTCAGGGGCGCGCCCACCCCCTAGGGCGCGCCCCTGCCTCGTGGACCCCTCGGGCATCGTCTCGTGTTGATTCTTCTTCCCAAAAATCACATATATTCCAAAAAAATCTCCGCAAGTTTTTATCCCGTTTGGACTCCGTTTGATATGGATTTTTTGCGAAACAAAAAACATGCAACAAATAGGAACTGGCACTGGGCACTGGATCAATATGTTAGTCCCAAAAATAGTATAAAAAGTTGCCAAAAGTATATGAAAGTTGTATAATATTGGCATGGAACAATCAAAAATTCTAGATACGACAAAGACGTATCAGGCGTCACATGCGTCTTCAAAGTAATAAGTTTCGTCATCACGCCTCTTTGCACGTGCCCGCAAGTAGTCTCTGGCGTGTTCGCCCCTGATTTCACTAAAGGCTGGATTCCCACCCACCGCTACTGCTTCTTTGTCCTCCTGTTCCCATATCAGTTTCATGCCGTAGTATCCCGCCACCCCCATATGGTGGGTGTCGGTGTCAAAACCGGCGGATCTCGGGTAGGGGGTCCCGAACTTGCGTCTAAGGCGGATGGTAATAGGAGGCAGGGGACACAATGTTTTACCCATGTTCGGGCCCTCTTGATGGAGGTAAAACCCTACGTCCTGCTTGATTTATTCTTGATGACATGATTATTACAAGAGTTGATCTACCACGAGATCGGAGAGGCTAAACCCTAGAAGCTAGCCTATGGTCTGATTGTATGTTGTCCTACGGACTAAAACCCTCCGGTTTATATAGACACCAGAGGGGGATAGGGTTACACAAGGTCGGTTACAAAGGAGGAGATATCCATATCCGTACTGCCTAGCTTGCCTTCCATGCCAAGTAGAGTCCCATCCGGACACGAGACAAAGTCTTCAATCTTGTATCTTCATAGTCCAACAGTCCAGCCAAAGGATATAGTCCGGCTGTCCGGAGACCCCCTAATCCAAGACTCCCTCAGTAGCCCCTGAACTAGGCTTCAATGACGATGAGTCCGGCGCGCAGTGTTGTCTTCGGCATTGCAAGACGGGTTCCTCCTTCGAATATACCACGGAAGAATTTGAATACAAGGATAGTGTCCGACCCTTTAAAATAAGTTCCACATACCCCCGTAGAGAGAATAATATTTCCACAAATCTAATCTGCTGACATGTTTCGGCAACATGACATCATGACGTGGCCCGGTGATTATTCGAACCGTTTCTTTTAACTAGCCCCCCACATAACGCGAGGCAGTTTCTTGACACATCTTGTCAAAGCAGACATCATGTCCCCCATATTACGGGATTCTCATCAATATGGGTGTGGATAACCCAACCGTGCCTAGGACTCCTAGATTTTAGGAAAGTCCCAAACGGCCATGAGGAGGATGCTTGATATTCACCCTCTTTATAAAGGGACAAGGCTTTTACTTTTTTCCTCCCGTGCTCAATCAAATCCTTCCCCCGCCTCGAGTTCTAACACCCAAAGCCCAGGTCAGGTGCTTCGGACCTTCAATCATGTCCAGATCCAGCCTCCAGGGCCAATGGATGCCCTCCTACGTCACGGAAGAGGATATCAAGAAGTTGAGGGAGGCAAGATACTTGACCGCCGAAGTTTCACATCGCCTGCCTGCCCGAGGGTAGGTCGTCCCTACTCCTGAACCCAATGAAGACGTCGCGTTCATCTCCCACTTCCTACGAGGACTAGGCCTCACTCTGGATCCCTTCTTAGGGGTTTCATGTTCTATTACGGGCTTGATTTCCATGATCTAGCCCCAGATTCCTTTCTCCACATCTAGGCATTTATTGTCGTATGTGAGGCCTTCCTCCGCATTACCCCTCACTTCGGCCTGTGGCTCAAGACCTTTGATGTGAAGCCGAAGAAGGTTGAGGGGCAGCATGCAGCGTGCAGAGGTGCATTAATAAGAAAGATCGCTGGAGCTCTGTGGCCAAAGGGTTCCTTTCAAGAGGTGTCCGGATTATGGCAGCGGGAGTGGTTCTACGTCACCGTTCCCAGAAGTGACAAGTGGGTAGCTTCCCCCGCCTTTCGCTTGGGCCCTCCACCACAACTGATATCATGGATCAGCAGGGGGCTGAGCTGGGGTCCAGCCAAGGATGTGCCCACACTATAGAGCCACATCCGAGACCTCTTCGAGGTAGATTTTAGTTTGATTATGGTAGTGCAAGTTATGCTGGTTCGTCGAGTCCAGCCTTGCAAACGCCGACCCCTCCGCTTGTGGGAATTCAACCCTAAAGGACCGCGCGCTATTCAGAATTTCCTTGGCCTGACGCACGAGGAGATGTACAAGTCGTTCTTTGGACCCCAAATAGAGTGTCCGGACACCACCGAGGACGTGGGCCTGAGCAGCAACCGCACCGCGGCCCAAGTAAGTAATCCCCTAGTCGAACGCACTATCTTTCTTTTATCATCACATCATTTTGAAGAATCGCACTTTGACCAGGACTGGATAACAAAGGCGAAGATGATCCGGTGTTTGGCTCCCCTTCCCGAAGGCTTGGACAATCCGGTGCTGGAAAAGATGCTCGAGCCAGCACCTTGCCCAGTGCCCTCAAGGGAAGACGAAGGGGAGAATAAAGGGGGCGAAAGAGAGCCTCCACTGCTACCTATTCCAACCGAGGGAACGAGTGCCTCCGTGAGGGAGGATAACCAAGGGGAAGAATCTGACGTTCCATCGCCCCGGGGGAGGAAGAGGACTACCTCTGAAGATCCAGAAACCAAGGTGTCCAAACGGGAGAAGAAAACTCCACCAGAGGGTCCTGCCTCGGAGGTGCTCTTGCCGCACAAAGTCCATGCGGGGATCAGCCCTATAACGAGCTGTAAGTAATAAAAAAGTACTTAATAGCGAAGGTATACTACCTTACTTCTAAGAAAAATAACCGAAGCATTGATCTTGCAGTTCAGATTTGAGCCCTTCTCAGCAGAGCTCGTCTTTGGGAGATCTTGTTTCGGAGATGATCGAGAGCGAAACGCCTCCCCCGGACTCCCCAGCTCAAGAAGCAGGCAACCTTGAAGTGTCGTCGCGGAGGGTAACCCCGGATCTGGTGAGGCCTGAAGATAATCCTATGGTCGCCCGAAGTCCCCAGTATCCGGCTCTTGAAGAGAGCAACCAAAAGAATCCGTCACCGTCTGGTATGCGGTCGGATGCACTGAGGGATCTGCTAGGGCGAGCCACTATCTCAGAAGAGCACCGTACATTAATGGGTACGGTGATTGAAAGGATTTCGTCCGCCGAAAGCGGGTTGCATGAAGCCTTTATGAGTCTACTGACGGGCTTTGAGGTATGTGAAATGATATGCATTTGAGGTAGAACCGCACATTTTTAGGTGTGCCCTGTGTAGATAGTAGCCCCTGAGACTCTGGTTGTCGTCGAAAACGGCAGTGAATAGAGGATCGTAGTCCCAGGTAATAACCAGACCGCCTTTATGTGCAGGTGTCTGAAGCTCCGGTGGCTAGCCGAACTGATGGGGTTGCCGAACTAAAGCGGCGACTGGGTGCGGCAGATGCTGATATCGAGCTTGTTAACAAGCGGCTTGACGAGGCACAAGGTAGGTGATGTTTATAGTGAATGTCACGTAGTAAGAGCCGCGTGATGCCAGTATCTTTAATATGTTGTGACTGCAGATGGAGCTGCCACCGTGGAGGCCCTGCGGGCGGAGCTTGCCCGAGCCAAGGAGTAAGCAAGGAGTAGTAACGCGGCCACTTTGAAGGCGGCCGAAGAGTTGAGAGCCGAGAAGACCGCGCATAGCGAGAGCAAAGAGAAAATGGCCAAAATGGCTATGAAGTTAAAAGACACTGCCGACCGCTGCCAGTTTCTTGAAGAAGAAAGCCGGGCGAAGGCTACGGACCTCGAAAAGGCCACAATGGTGACCAAAGACACCCGCTCTGCAATGAGATCAAAGAAGGAGGAACTGCGTGAAGCCGGGGATATTGTGGCTGGGAAGCCCTTTATGCTGCAGAGGAAGTTCGGCGATCCGCGGTATGCCCCTCTGGATCGGCTGTGGAGTTTGGCCGACGCATATCTGGACTTGGCAGCGAGCGCTGTCGATGCGGCCGAATACTTCCGAGATCAAACAGATCGTGAATTGGACAAGCTGTTCTGGTCGCAATTTAACGTTCCAGAGCGTCTGCTTCCATTGACTGATCAGCTTGCCGAATGGGCCGAACTCAATAGATTGTCCGGACTCGCCATGAGGTCTGTCGTGGATAATCTGTGGCCGAAAAGCCCAAAGCTGAACAGCTATTTTAGCTTGGTGCAACAGTTCCTTGGTGCGGTGCCACGCATTAATGCGATGAAGAGGTCAGCGTGCATAGAAGGCTCGCGGATGGCCCTTGCCCGTGTCAAAACATACTGGGCGGAGATGGATGCCACCACTGTTGCGGCGCAGGGTTCGGCCATAGGCCGAGTGGCTGCCGAGCACTATTTTGAAGAAGTTCTTGAGGGCGCTCGTTCGATAGAGGCCCAGTGCTCGAAGAATGTTATATTTGAGTGACATGTATTCCCATTGTAAAAACAACGTTTTATTGAATTTATCAAGGCTGTATTTATACTTTTGCATGAAAGTATTGTGATGCCTCCTGTGCGACCATTTATGTATACATGTATATAACCTGAAAGATTACAGTCGTCGGCTTCAGCCCCCACACATATAATGCGGGGGTGTTCGCAGAAGACGCGTATTCACACTTAATCCAACGTCTTGGTCCTAATAAGGAGGTGATAGCGCAACGAACAAGGCAACCGGACTATAATGCTTTAACACTTTCACTTAGCCATAGGAGTTTGACAATGGGGCTACTATATAGTCCCTGGTGGCTCCGCACTCGTTCAGATTCGAGGTGCGTACATGCCTGGCCGGGAAACGGCCCTTCGTTAATGCGGAGGAATCCCGAAGATTCCAATAAGTCATCGAGTGGTTGATCAGTCTCACGCTATATCATGACAGTCAATTTTCAGCTTTCTCTACTGAGGTGCTCGTCCGGATGAACCAGGGCACAATCGCAGTAGTTCTCCTGGTGCCGCCTTAGCCGATAGAGTGGAATGTAAGGCAGCAAAACACAGGAGCCAGGAAAACCCAACATTTGACCAAAGACATGATTCGGAGCTGATGCATATAAGGCCAAACTCGCGACACCGAACACTCCCTAAGGTATTCGGTCTTTATGGTGTAAACCGGGTCTAAACAGTACCCTTTGTAATAAGCCCCTGGTGTCCAGGTACGTGCATTATTCTGGCGTGGCCACATGCCAAGACGTCAGCATCCTTCTCGGTTGTACTGAGAATCTGAGGGATGTAAATCAACAAGAGACAGTAAAAAAGGTTTACGCAGGGTCTTAATCTACAAAGAATCCTTGGAACGGGTCCATGCTGCACGTCTGCGCCTGTGTCTTCGTTGTGCCGTATCCTGGACGGGTGTAGCACGATGGTCATCTGAAAAAGAGAGGAACTTAATTGAAAAGTTGCCGTGCAAAAGTTAAGTTATACTAAATAAACAATATATAGTTGAAAATGAGTAAAGGTGAGCCTTATTGCCACTTTTGCACGCGCGTTCAGCCCCTTGTATTGTAATAGGGGTATAGCCATCAAACATGTATTAATTACATATAGCTGAGCCGGACTCGTCTAGCCGTGTCTGTGGTCTTAACGACCTGTCAAATGCTTGAGTTGGTGAGGCCGTTTAGTGTGCGGTGGCCAAGGCGGCCGCATCGTCTTTGGCGCGCAAGGAGCGCTCAATATTTCCATTTACTATAATGATGCAACGTGGACCGGGCATCTTGAGCTTGAGGGAAGCGTAATGCGGTATTGCATTAAAGCGAGCGAAAGCTTCGCATACGAGTAGTGCTTGATAGCCACTTTGGAACGGAGCGGCGTGGAAAGTTAAATTTTTGCTGGGGAAGTTAGCGGGGAAGCCGAATATAACCTCTAGTAGTAGGGAGCCCCTGCAGTGAGCCTCCGGGTCTGGCATTACTCCTTTAAAGGTAGCATTGCTGCGACAAATTTTTGTTGGGTCTATCCCCATTTTGCAGACTGTGTCCTGATATATCAGATTTGAACTACCGCCGCCGTCCATCGGGACTCGGGTGAAGTGGTATTCGTTAATTATTGGATCTAATACGAAGGCAGCCCATCCTGCACGCCGCATACTTGCCGAGTAATCCCGATGGTCGAAGGTGATCGGTTGGGACGACCAGTGGCGGAGCTCCGCGGTGATAGGCCCTGGGGCATGTTCCTCTAAAGGTGCCGCTTTGTTTCTCCCTTTTATCATGTGTAACACGTTGACTGTTTTGACTTCTGGTGGGAATTTCTTCTGTTCCCCTGTGCTTTGCTTGCGAGGCTCGTCCTCGTTTTCACTTGGTGTATCCTGCACCTTGTGTTCGGCGTTGAGCTTGCCGGACTGTTTGAAGACCCAACATTCTCTGTGGGTATGATTTGCAGGTTTATCCGGGGTGCTATGGATCTGACATATTTGGTCCAGAATTTTGTTTAGGCTGGACAATTCGTCTCTGTTGCCTTTGGAGGGCGGCTTCTGCTGCCCTGGCCGAGAGCTTCTAAATCCGACGTTTACCGCCGTGCTCTTTGGGCTATCTTCTTTATTCCGATGCTTATTCTTGCTGTGTCGTGATTTCCCATTTCCATCCCTGACTTCGGATGTACTTGGGTCGCTGGTTCTGCATCGGGCTAACCAGCTGCCCTCACCCGCGCAAAAACGGGTCATGAAGTTTGTTAATGCTGCCATTGTTCTCGGCTTTTCTTGACCGAGGTGTCTGGCAAGCCATTCGTCTCGAACGCTATGCTTGAAGGCTGCTAAGGCTTCAGCGTACGGACAGTCAACTATTTGGTTCTTTTTACTGAGGAATCTGTTCCAAAGTTTTCGGGCTAACTCACCGGGCTGTTGAGTTATATGACTTAAATCGTCTGCATCCGGTGGTCGGACATATGTCCCTTGAAAATTTTCCCGAAAGGCGTCTTCGAGCTCTTCCCATCTTCCGATGGAGTTTTCGGGGAGGCTTTTAAGCCAGTGCCGAGCTAGCCCTTTGAGCTTGAGGGGTAAGTACTTGATGGCGTGGAGATTGTATCCTCGAGCCATATGGATGTGGAGGATGTAGTCCTCAATCCAGACCCCAGGGTCTGTTGTTTCGTCGTACGCCTCTATGTTTACGAGTTTGAATCCCTCTGGAAATTCATGGTCCAGCACCTCGTCGGTGAAACATAGAGGGTGTGCGGCACCCCTGTATTGGGCGTACCGTGGTGTTCGGATGCTTGTTGTGTTGCATTGTATGTTGGAGCACGCCTGCGTGGTCCATAGATGGATCTGGTTGCGCCGTCCTTTTGATGCGAGCCCTTACGCGGATCGCGTACTAGTTTATGTGCGGCGTCGTTTGCCGCTTTATGTTGGCTATGAGGTTGTCTATGCGATCGGATGGCCATTTTATTTTTTAATTGTGGAGGATCTATGGCCTCCTCATCAAATTCAGGTAGCAACTTTCACTTCGGATAGCTCTTGGTGTGGCGATTACTGCCGTACGTCGCTGCAGTGTTGAGTACTTCACTCCATTTGATTTTGAGTGTGTCTTGTGCAGCCTTGAGCCTTTGCTTCTGTTTTTTTAGACTCCTCGCCGTGGCAACAAGCCTTTGGTGGGCATTATGTTGCTCCTGGCGCCTGTCTGGTGTGATGTCATTCGGACTGTTATCTTCGACGGAGTTGGGTTGTTCGGTTTGATTCCCCGTGTTGCCCTGGTCGGGCGATGGTTCACCCTGCTCTATCGCTGGGTCTATATGATTGTTATTTCTGCCGAGGCGGGATTTGGAGCGGCGTTTACACCGCCGATTTGACTGCTTCTCGAGGGAACAACCCTTTGCTGCGTCCTTCCGTTCCTCGTCGTTGTTTTCTTTGGGTGTGTCCACCATGTATACGTCATGTGACGAAGTGGGCGTCCAGTGCCCTGTGGGCAGTGGTTCCTCTTCGCCTCCCGCATCGTCGTCCATACCGTCGATGCCTTCGGAGTCGAAGTCGAGCATGTCGGTTAAGTCATCGACAGTGGCTACTAAGTGGGTGGTGGGTGGGCGGCGAATTTCTTCGTCATCCGCATCCCAATCCTGCCGGACGTAGTTCGGCTAGGACTCTCCTGACAAGGAGAGTGACCTTAATGAGTTCAGTATGTCGCCAAAGGGCGAGTGCTAAAAAATATCCGCAGAGGTAAACTCCATGATCGACGCCCAATCGGATTCGATAGGAACGGGCGCAGGCGGTTCGGAGTCCGTGGCTGGAGAAGGATCAGGCAGTTTGGCAACACGGCTCTCGTGAAGGGTAAGGTCGATATTCGGCTCGATCGCCGCTGAGGATACGGCCTCCGTGACGGGGTCTATCCACCCGTCCATGGATGGCGCAACTGGCTCCGAATTGAGGCTCGGAGCGGCTGCCGGTGCGATCTCCTAAATACGGTCCGATGGTAGAGCTAAATCGTACTCATCGTGACCACGTGGCGCACAAGGAAGGGGCTCGAATCCGTCGAAGTTCAAGTCTCCGCGGATATCGGCCGTGTAATTTAAGCTTCCAAACCTGACCTGGTGGCCAGGGGCGTAACTTTCAATCTGCTCCAGATGGCCAAGCGAGTTGGCCTGCAGTGCGAAGCCGCCGAACACAAAGATCTGTCCGGGGAGAAAAGTCTCACCCTGGACTACATCGCTATCGATGATAGTAGGAGCCATCAAGCCTAACAGCAACGACACAGAGGAACTCTCAATGAAAGCACCAATGTCGGTGTCAAAACCGGCGGATCTCGGGTAGGGGGTCCCGAACTATGCGTCTAAGGCGGATGGGAACAGGAGGCAGGGGACATGATGTTTTACCCAGGTTCGGGCCCTCTTGATGGAGGTAAAACCCTATGTCCTGCTTGATTTATTCTTGATGATATGAGTATTACAAGAGTTGATCTACCACGGGATCGGAGAGGCTAAACCCTAGAAGCTAGCCTATGGTCTGATTGTATGTTGTCCTACGGACTAGAACCCTCCGGTTTATATAACACCGGAGGGGGCTAGGGTTACACAAGGTCGGTTACAAAGGAGGAGATATCCATATCCGTACTACCTAGCTTGCCTTCCATGCCAAGTAGAGTCCCATCCGGACACGAGACAAAGTCTTCAATCTTGTATCTTCATAGTCCAACAGTCTGGCCAAAGGATATAGTCCGGCTGTCCGGAGACCCCCTAATCCAGGACTCCCTCAGTGCGGGTGTATGTTCTTCTTCTGAAGTTCCGATTGCTTGAAACTCTTCTCAGAAAACTCTGGAATTGCCCTGACCCTTTTGAATTCTGTCGAGTCTGCCTTTGTAATTTGGGGTTTTGCGGGGATTGGGTCCTTGCCTTCACTCAAGTACTTCTTGTACAGCACGTGCTTCCAGTTTCTCCAATCATCCCTAGCCTTCTTCAGTGCAGCGTGTTCCACCTGCATTCTCCACTGCTCTGGAACGTTGAAGTGATCCATGATCTCCCGGACTATCCTTCGCCGTGTTTCTGGGTCAGCCTTCTGAAACCCAGGCAGATTAATGTTGAGGCTTTCCCTGCCAACAAATCCACACAGACTCCTGAACCTCATGCGTGCTTTATCTGGTTTAGTTGGATCCTAGGAGTTTAAATCAATCTCGGTTACTTCATATACACCTTTAGGCTGGTGTGTGGCTTCCTTGGAGCATTCCTCCGTGTCCTGACCGGAAGGGTAATTGCTGCAGCTCTATCCCATTCAAGACTACTTGATCCCTCAAAATCTGCTGAAGACCCAGGGTTGTCCAAATCAGATGAAGATACATGGCCTGAATGAGTGTTGTCGCTGCTACTCGGCATCTACATAGAACACATGGAAAACTCAGGAAAGGAGGATAAGCATAAAACTAACAACTTGGTATCAAGCTTTCTAAACATGACATGCAATAACTTAGAAAATGTACGGCTAATTTGTTAAGTTTGTGTGACTCGGGCGCCTGCGATCTATAAATACGCAGTAACTTATTGGAACAAATACAACTTATATGTAGTAAGGAAGGTAGATAATGAACATATATATGCTCTCCGTTATTTTATAGCCAATTTGGGAACATACAGAACAAAATTGGTAGAGGGATTGCGAGGAAATATGCCTCACCACGATGGAGAGCAGTAACTAACATGATTCCTAATGCAAACCCGGCCGGACCACAGGAGAGGCGAGGGTTACTACATCGATATGCTCGAGGGTGGATGACTAGCAAACGAAGACGGCGAGGCGCGGGCCGACGTGTGTTGGGAACGGAAGTGGATGTAGTCTTGACGCCGAAGAGTGGGCACACGGCTGGGGTGAGCACAGCTGCGCCGGAGAGGGTTCTGCTGTAGATTTGGTGGGAGGGAGAGCTGGCGAAGGAGATTGGGTGGACTAGTTGAGTGAAATGCGGGCAGATGGTGGGGGAGTGTTGGGGACTCCGGGTGTTGGCGGCCTAGGTGAAAAGGGTGAAAAATATCCCCGACCGCCACGTGCACGGAAAGGCCTATGCAAACGGTTGCCTCTAAGCGCCCGTGTGCACAAACATAATAATTTTGTTTGAAATGAAGACGTGAGTTCATCGTTTTGCCTCTAAATTTTCCTACGTAAACCAATCACAATTTTACCACGGGTTTGATTTGCTGGCGCATTTCAGGTCTCGTGTGCTATATGTAAGAAATTTTTTGGCATTTACCGTGCATGTTGGCATATAAATCAATTCCTAGCCGGAGTGCATTTCCTGTCGAAAGGGATGAGGATTGCCGTTCGATCTGGAAGCATCCAATGGTGCGGACATACGATCCGTGGGGTTTGGGTTCTGGCCAATCAGAACGCACGACTCAGATCGTGCGCGCATCGAGGGGGGCATCGGCCACGGTTTGGTAGACACACGGCTTTGGTGTGTGAACCGTGTGCTATTTGAAAACATTTTTTGGGAGGGGCTATTTGAAAACATGTACATGTGTTGTCGAAAGGGATGAGGATCGCCGTTTGATCAAGGAGAATCCAATGGTGCAGACGTACGATCCGTGGGGTTTGGGTTCTAGCCAATCAGAAAGCACGATGTCGGTGTCAAAACCGGCGGATCTCGGGCAGGGAGTCCCGAACTGTGTGTCTAAGGCTGACGGTAACAGGAGGCGGGGGACACAATGTTTACCCAGGTTCGGGCCCTCTCGATGGGTACCCTACTTCCTGCTTGATTGATCTTGATGATATGAGTATTACAAGAGTTGATCTACCACGAGATCGTAGAGGCTAAACCCTAGAAGCTAGCCCATGATTATGACTGTTGTTCTCCTACGGACTAAACCCTCCGGTTTATATAGACACCGGAGGGGGCTAGGGTTACACAGAGTCGGTTACAAGGGAGGAGATCTACATATTCGATTGCCAAGCTTGCCTTCCACGCAAAAGAGAGTCCCATCCGGACAAGGGACGAAGTCTTCAATCTTGTATCTTCATAGTCCAACAGTCCGACCAAAGTATATAGTCCGGTTGTCCGAGGACCCCCTAATCCAGGACTCCCTGAGTAGCCCCTGAACGAGGCTTCAATGACGACGAGTCTAGCTTGTAGATTGTCTTCGGCATTGCAAGGCAGGTTCCTTCTCCGAATACTCCGTAGAAGATTTTGAACACAAGGATCGTGTCCGGCTCTGCAAAACAAATTCCACATACCATCGTAGAGAGTATATTATTCCAGAAATCTAATCTGCTGACAACTTTTTATAACGTGATGCCCTGCCATGGCCCGGTCATTACGAACCATTTTTCCCTGCCTGCCACAGCACGTGTTGCGAGGCGGTTTTATTGGCACGTCTTGTCAAAGCAGAGATTGTGTTCCCCTTATCACGGGATTCTCATCAATACGGATATGGGTAACCCAACCATGCCATCAATCGCGGTGCTTGGGGAATAAGCGATTTTATGGGGCAAGTAGGGAGGCGAACAGTTTCTATCATCTTTTCCGCAAAGCCATTCCAAACATGTCCGAAGTGGGAGGCAAGTGGATCGTCTCCTCCGTAATGGAGGAGAACATTATGAAGCTCCGGGAAGCCAGATACCTGGCCGCAGACATCACGCACCGGCTCCCAGACGCGGGGCAGATCGTCCCTACTCCAGAACCCCATGAGAGGGTTTTATTCCTCACCCACTTCACCCGCAGACTGGGATTTCCCCTCCACCCATTTGCCCGGATCCTGTCAGGCGACCCGTCGCTAAGGGGGGCGAGCCGTCTGTGCTGATGGCCTTTGTCCATCCAGAGGCATCGGACAACTTGCTGGAAGCGCTTCATGGCGCTTCCATTGACGAAGAGCACCGCACTATCATGAGTGCGGTGGTCGAGAAGGTTCGGTCCACCAAAAGCGGATTGACCAAAGCCCGTGCCAGCCTCCTAATAGGCTTTGAGGTAAGTAATCGAATTATGAGAAAATATCACAACATAGACAATAACCCCTGATTCTCTGTTTGGTGTTCGCAAAGAAAGGCCGAACAGAGGATCAAATAACAATCACAGGAGTATAATCAGAATCTATCTATGTGAATAAGCAGGCTTCGCTTCTGGCCGCTGCCGCTCATACTGCGGAGGTCTCCGGATTGAAGCGGGGCCTTGAGCGGTCCGAGGAAGAGCTCGGCCTTACCAAGAGGCAGCTCGAAGAGAACAAAGGTAAGTGATACCCCGTCTGTATATTGATAAAGAAAAAAGTGGTTGTTAGATCATAGGATCATCATGAATTTTGCTAGGGGCCACGACCGAAGTGGCGACCCTGAAGAAGGCGTTGTCCAAGGCCGAAGACAGAGCGGCCCAGGAGTGCATCAAGCACGAGAAGCAAGAGGCCCGAGTCGGCGAGGTTCAGCAAGAGCTCCAGGATTTCGTCAAAAAATACGAGTCCTTGGAGCATGACTCTAAGACGCAGGGTCCAAGCTTGCAAAGGCCGCCGAGAACGCACAAAATTCCAAGGCCGAAGCTCAAAAGACCCTCCAGGAGATTCAGGCGGTCAAGAAGATAGCGGCGGGTAAGGCATTCATTATGCAAAGCAAGCATGTGAAGGAAACTTTCCTTTTACTTACCCGAATTCGGAGCTCTCCAGGAGCGTTCGCAGATTTACCCAGCAGCGTATCGGATGCCGCGGAGTTCTACCGGGCCGAGGAAGGGAGCTTGACGGAAAAGTTGTTCTGGTCTCAATATACTAGGACTGAACATTCGGTGCCCTTGAGCGACCAGCTGAAGCAATTGGTCGAGCTTCACAAGGCGGCCGAGCTGGCCATGAAGGGTCCCATACTCCGGATGTGGCCTGGCGAGCCCCTGCGTGGCAGCTAATTTGGCCTGGTAAAGCGGCTTGTGAATGCCCGCCCATGGTTTGAAGTCATAAAGCGGTCCTTCTGCATTGAAGGTGCGTGCAGGGCCTTTGCCCGTGCGAAAGTGCACTGGGCAAAGATGGACGCTGAGAAGCTGGTGAAGGAGGGGCCACCGGAGGGCAAGGAGCATCGCCACCCCGAAAAGTATTATGACAGTGTCCTGAAGGGTGCCTGCCTTGTGGCGGAGGAATGTGCTAAGGATGTAATATTCGAATGAATGTACTCATGTGATCCTGTAATATGAAAACGAGTTCATGTGCCCTATATAACGCTTGTTGATTTAAAATATTACCTTCTGTGCGGCCGTTTATAAAATCTGAGAGTTGGCCAGTCGTCAGCTTCTGCCCCCATGTAACTAGTACTGAGGTGTTCGAGATAAATCCTAAACACTCTTTATCCAAAAAAATTGGTCCTTTAAGGAGGTGTTTAGCGCAGCGAACAAGGCAATCGGACTATACAGCTTTATCACTCTCACTTAGCCATAGAAGTCTACAATTATAAATTTTGGCGAAGCCCCTAGTATTCGGAAGGACGAACTTGGGGTGCTATATATTCCTAAATCGGACAAGGCCGATTCCTCGCCCGAAGCGAAAAAAATCTTTAAGGATTTGAGACCTCTCGAATAGCGACTAGCTCTCGCCTCATCATGACAGTCACTTTTGGGCTTTCTCTACTGAGGTGCTCGTCCGGAAGAACCGGGACACAATTGGAGTAGTTCTCCTAGTGCTACCTTAGCCGATATAGCGGAACGTAAGGGACCAAAACATGGGAGCCGGGCAAACCCAGCTATTGACCCAAGACATGATTCGAAGCTGATGCATATAATGCTATAAGTTCGGGGTGCCGCACTGTCGAAAGTGTTCGGACTTTTCGTGCCATGTTATGGGGTACACTAAAGCCCCTGGCGCACTGGACGTACCAGAATGTACGTGTGCAATTTTTCATAAATAAGCAGACAAGGAAAAAAGATGAAGAAATGCAATAATAAGCTAACGTTGTACATTGTTATTTAAATGATACGTTAAAGTGTATGTATACAAGTAGTGTAAATAAGAAAAAATAGGACTATGTGACATGTCCTATCCAAGGGCAAGCTGCGTGTGGCCATGTAAAACAGGTATAGTGATCGTTATCAGAGACCACCTGGGTATTCCCTTGTACGTCAAAGCTTCTTGCTTCCTTGGTGTTTCCTTCCCGTTATGGGTCCGATAATCAGGCTATCGGAGAGGGCCTTCAGAGAATAGGGGCCTGAAAGGAAGAAAATGGTAAAGATATACGGGTCCTGAGGCGGTTGAGCCGCATTGTGGGCCGTGCCATAGCCGTGCCTCCGCCTATGCCCATGGTATTTTGAGTGCGTAATTATGTACGTGTGGCGAAAATTTCTCCGCTTGACTGGGACTAGGACGGAGGCCGAATTGCTAGGCGAGCTCTGAACGTGCCAGGCGATCCTGTTGTAGGGTACTCCGGACTCGCTTGAAGGTGTCCAGGGGCTTTATCACCGAATTGGTGGTTTGCCTCAGAAGGCTGCTTTGTACTTCTGCTGCGAGGGCCGCAGTGTGCTCCTTCGTACAGAGCGAGTGTTCTGTGTTTCCATTAACTGTTATAACCCCGTGAGGTCCTGGCATTTTGAGCTTGAGGTATGCATAATGCGGTACCACATTGAATCTGGTGAATGCGGTTTGTCCGGGCAGTGCGTGATAGCCACTGCGGAAGGGGACGATATCGAAGATCAACTCCTCGTTTCGGAAGTTGTCTGGGGATCCGAAGACCACTTCCAGTGTGATCGATACCCATTTTGCGCACTGTATCCTGATAGAGCAGGTTCAGGCTGCTGCCACCGTCCATGAGGACTCGAGTGAGGTGAAATCCGTCGATGATGGGGTCAAGGACCAATGCAGCAGAACCGCCATGACGGATACTGGTAGGGTGGTCCCTGTGATCGAAAGTGATCGGACGAGAAGACCATGGTTGAACTTTGGGGCGACTTGCTCCATCGCATAGACGTCCCTTAGTGCATGCTTCTGTTCCCGCTTGGGAATATGGGTTGCGTGTATCATGTTTACTGTTTTCACTTGGGGAGGAAATTTCTTCTGTCCTCCTGTGTTTTTGGCATTCGGGGCTCCTCGTCGTCGTCGCTATGTAGCCCCTCGTCGTCGTCGTCGCTATGTAGCCCCTTTTCCTTGTTTTTGGCATTCAACTGACGGCCTGTTTGAACACCCAACATTCTCTGTTGGTGTGGTTGGCTGGTTTATCGGGGGTGCCGTGAATTTGGCACAAGCGATCGAGTATGCGGTCCAAACTGGACGGCCCCGGATTGCTTCTTTTGAAGGGCTTTTTCCGCTGACCGGATTTAGAGCCGCTAAATCCGGCATTGACTGTTGTGTCTTCGGCGTTGTCACTGTTGTTGCGGCGCATGTGTCTGTTGCAACGTGCCTTGCCGTTGCTATCTTTGGCATCTGAATTGCCCGTATTTCTTGATGTGTTGTTGTTGCGAGCCAGCCAACTGTCCTCGCCCGCACAAAAGCGGGTCATGAGTGTCATGAGGGCTGCCATGGACTTCGGCTTCTCTTGGCCGAGGTGTCGGGCGAGCCACTCGTCGCGGATGTTATGCTTAAATGCCGCTAAGGCCTCGGCATCCGGACAATCGACAATTTGGTTCTTTTTAGTTAGGAACCGAGTCCAGAATTTCCTAGCTGATTCCCTGGGCTGTTGGGTTATGTGATTCAAGTCATCAGCTTCCGGTGGTTGCACATAAGTGCCCAGGAAGTTGTCAAAGAATGCGGCTTCCAAGTTCTCCCAACCGCCGATGGAGTTTGCCGGCAGGCTATTCAACCAATGCCGAGCCGGCCCTTTGAGTTTTAGTGGGAGGTACTTGATGGCATGTAGATCGTCACCGCGGTCCATGTGGATGTGGAGGAGGAAATCTCCAATCCATACCGCGGGGTCTGTTGTACCATCATATGATTCAATGTTCACGGGTTTAAACCCTTCCGGGAATTTGTGATCCATTACTTCGTTAGTGAAGCATAGGGGGTGTGCGGCGCCTCTGCGCTGGGCTATATCACGACGCAGTTCATACAAGTCTTGTTTGCTGTATTCGACCCGGCCGTATTTGCTTTTAGTATATCCGGCATGACGGTCGTCGTCACGCATTCGGGCGCGCCCCGTGATCCGAAGATCGATCTTGTATGTCCTGCTTTGTTTTCCAATACGTCTCGCAGGTCCTGCCTGTAGCCCCGGGCCTTGGTGTTTTTGTTTGACTGGCGACGGGGTGCGGGCTTGACTTCGGGCTGATATGCCGCTTTGTCTCGGCCACGAGGTGGCTGGGCAGCCGCATCATACGCTGGTAGTGTAGGCTTTAATGCTTCCTCCTCGAGTTGGGGTAGCAACCTGCGCTTTGGGTAACTTTTGGTTGGGCGCTTGGGTTCGTATTCCTCGCCTGCCAGGATCTCGGTCCATCTATCCGCTAGTAGATCTTGATCAGCTTGGAGCTGCTGCTGCTTTTTCTTCATGCTTTTTGCTATGGCTATAAGCCGGCGCTTGAAGCGCTCCTGCTCGACGGGATCCTTAGGCACGTTGAATTCTTCGTCGCCGAGGCTCACCTCATCTTAGGAGAGGGGCATGTAATTGTCATCCCCTGATTCTCTGTCTGTCGCTTGTTCCTTAGGGCTAGCTTGCCCATCCTCCCGCTCGAAGCCTGGCTGGAGGGGATTGTCTTCGTCTTCGGCACTATCCGTAGCGTTATTGCCTCTTGTGCCGGTATCGCTACTTTTGCTACGGCGTGGCTTAGAGCGGCGCTGATGACGCCGGTGCTTAGATTTCTTCTCGAGGGGATTATCCTCCGTTGCCTTATTGCCATCGCTTTCTTTGGGGGTGTCCACCATGTATATATCATATGATGAGGTGGCAGTCCAGCGCCCTATGGGCGGTGGTTCCTGTTCTTCTCCTGCATCGTCGTCCATACCGTCGATGTCTTCGGAGCCGAAATCAAGCATGTTGGTTAAGTCACCGACACTGGCTATTAAGTGGGTGGTGGGTGGGGAATGAATTTCTTCGTCGTCCGCTTCCGACTCAAGCCGGACATAGTTCGGCCAAGGGTCTCCTGGCAAGGAGAGAGACCTCAATGAATGTAGCATGTTGCCCAAGGGCGAGTGCTGAAAGATATCCATGGAGCTAAACTCCATGATCGGTGCCCGATCAGATTCGATAGGCACAGACGCAGGCGGTTCGGAGCCTGTGGCCGGGGACGAATCCAAGGGTCTGGAAACACATGTCTCATAGGAGGTGAAGTCAGTATCCGGCTCTGTCGCCACTGAGTGTGCGGCCTCCCTGGAGGGGTCCATCCACCCGTCCTCGGACGGCATGATCTGCTCCGAATTGAGGGCCGGAGTAGCCACATGTGTGATCTCCCAAACACCGTCCGACAGCAGAGCTAAGTCATGCTTATCGTGACTGTGCAGCACACCTGACATGGGCTCGAATCTGTCGAAGATCAAGTCTCCACGGATGTCGGCGGTATAGTTCAAGCTTCCAAACCTGACCTGATGGCCAGGGGCGTAGCTCTCGATCTGCTCCAGGTGGCCAAGCGAGTTGGACCGCAGTATGAAGTCGCCGAATACGAAGATCTGTCCGGGGAGAAAAACCTCACCCTAGATCGCATCGTTGCCGATGATCGCAGGAGCCATCAAGCCTTTATCGTGACAGTAGAGTGCAACTCTCAATGAAAGCACCAATGTCGGTGTCAAAACCGGCGGATCTCTGGTAGGCGGTCCCGAACTATGCGTCTAAGGCTGATGGTAACAGGAGGCGGGGGACACAATGCTTACCCAGGTTCGGGCCCTCTTGATGGAGGTAATAGCCTACTTCCTGCTTGATTGATCTTGATGATATGAG
Source organism: Triticum dicoccoides (assembly GCF_002162155.2). Lineage (NCBI taxonomy): Eukaryota > Viridiplantae > Streptophyta > Magnoliopsida > Poales > Poaceae > Triticum > Triticum dicoccoides. Next base: position 469,924,650 of record NC_041386.1, read on the forward strand.
TATTACAAGAGTTGATCTACCACGAGATCGTAGAGGCTAAACCCTAGAAGCTACCCTATGATTATGATTGTTGTTGTCCTACGGACTAAACCCTCCAGTTTATATAGACACCGGAGGGGGCTAGGGTTACACAGAGTCGGTTACAAGGGAGGAGATCTACATATCCGAATTGCCAAGCTTGCCTTCCACGCAAAGGAGAGTCCCATCCGGACACAAGACGAAGTCTTCAATCTTGTATCTTCATAGTCCAACAGTCCGGCCAAAGTATATAGTCCGGCTGTCCGAGGACCCCCTAATCCAGGACTCCCTCACATGACTCAAATCGCGCGTGTGGCAAAGGGGTGGGGTGGGGGGGGTGCATCTGCCACAGTTTAGTGGACACACGGCTTTCCTGAGTGAACCGTATGCTCTTTGAAAACATTTACCTTACCTAACATCATATTTTTGTTTGAATGAAAACATGAGTTCATCGTTTCGCCTCCAATTTTTTTCCACGGTAAGAAATCACGAGTATAGTGGAGAGTGTCATATACTAGCACTACTGCAGGATGCTGCTAACGCGACACTATGATCAGAGACCCTTCCCGAAATTGTGTGCGATGCAATAATCGCAAACGGTTCTGTATGAAAACCGTCAGAAATTTATAAAACGTTTGCAATGACGGATGCATCAAACACGGTTTAGGTTTTAGTTGCGTGTGCTATGAAGGGCATACAGTTCAGTTCAATTAACTATTTGCGATGAGGATGAACAAAAGAAACGGGCAGCCGGATGATGGCGTGTGCGATACACTGCATACGGTTCACTCGGATGAACTGTTTGTGATTAGGTAACACAAAAGAAACGGCCAGCCAGATCAAGGTGTGTGTGATTGAGGGTATACGCTTCAGAAGGATTAACTGTTTACGATTAGGCAACAGAACAGAAACGGGTCAGCCAGATCAAAGTGTCTGCGATTGATGGCATACACTTCACATGGATGAACTATTTGCGATTAGCCACAACAAACTGAAACAGTTAGATAGATCAACATGTGTGCACTAGACGAGCACACACATTCAATATACACACATGCGCTAGACAGCTGCGTACGTGTGTGCGCTAGGCGTGCGCGATGGTGCTGACATTGCCTATTGCGGTGCACCTTATGGTGCAAACACCACGTACGCAGCCGAGAATGCGTACGTGCCCACGTTATGCCTTCCGGGAATAGTGCCGCACTTATAACCATCAGTAAATTTTGAGCATGCATCCCGTCACATTTCAAATTGCAAACCTATTCACATCGATCAAAACCTAAATGGTTTCCCACTTAGGAGCATATTACTATGCGGTTATAAATACTACTACTCCAAGATGACTGCACATTCCTCCTCAACTCCTCATCCACAAAAAGTCAAAAACAAACAAGTCATTCATCATCATTCCCTTGCATCCGCCATGGCCAACGTGAGTTCTGGGTCGAGAGATTGCCACCAGGGAGAGGCGAGCCTGGAAGCGGGAGCACGAGAGATGTCCTGCCTTGCCATGAAAGCAGCCAACATGTCTTGCCGCACGGCCGTAGCAGCAGAGAGGTCCCGTAGTGCCGCCGAAGCAGCACGGAGGACCCGCCGCACCGTTGATGCAGTAGACTGGTCCGGCCGTGCCGCGAAAGTAGAAGAGATGTCCCGCCGCGCCGCGAATGCAGCAGAGATGTCCTCCCACACCGCAGTGGCCTAGGAAATTGCCTCGCGGGCAGGCGAGGACTCTTACAGGTGCATGCGTGCCCTCGTCCTTAGGCAGATGGATCAGATCTCCAGGTGGGCTAGGTTGCAGGATGACCTTCAAGCCTTGTTTGAACAGTCTACCGACGTCATCCGACAACTAAATGAGAGCAATGCGAAACTCTGGGCCGAGCGCGACCTGATGAGGGCGAAGATCGTCGGAAGTGCGGAGCAGCCGGAGCAGACCACTACCTTGTTCAAGAGGACCGACGTCATAACCGAGAAACTTATGGATGATAATGCCATGCTGCGCATCGAGCGCAGAAGGCTGGTGGAGGAATCCGTGGATGCTCTCAACCAGCATCTTGAGGACAAGAAAGAGCTCATTGCCACCCGCTGCGAAGACTAGTTCCTGCTGTGGCTTCCTTCTTCTTTTGCCCTTGTGTATATCGGGCGTTGCCGCATCCGCATGTGGCTTTTTTAATTATGTTTATAAATATGTAAGACAATTATTATCCAATGTCATCGTCTTTATATTCATCATGCTTGCTATAAGTCCCAGTCGATGCTATATAGGTCCATCAGATCTTACATCAAGATCCGTGCAAAACTTTCTTTTCAGATTTTCATTTTTCTTTCTTAAAGCTCAGTCCACTGAGACATATAGCCACGCCGTAGAACAGGTGCTCGGGCGCAATTAATGGAGAAATTGGGAGGGAGGTGCGCGATGGGTAGCGGTCAAAGGTCTCTCCTCCCAATGAGCATGCGCAGGGGTCTAATCACACACCTCCCATACTCAAATAGCTACCCCGCACGGCACCTCCTAGCCAATAAAAAAGGGACGCGTGGCCGTACGTAATTGGTAACTCGAACGCCCAAGGTTTCAATAATACTTGCGTTTCCGATTTGTAACGTGGCAACACTTGTTCCAAAATGACTTTGTTGATTGTTAATGTGTGCACATTCACAAACCGGACAGAAAAATTACCACAGCATGTTGGTGCCATGTCATGAGACCATGCCAAGTTTCATGATTTTCAAGCATGTTTTGGAATTACAGGAATTAAAAAACCAAGTTTCTCAATATTTCCGGCCGATCCACGACGCCCACATGTTTGAATTTCACTCCCATCTCTTGCATGGGACCTAGAAATTCACCCAAGGACACACATGTGATTTTTCAAACAACTTTGGTGCACTGGAGCATGTGCTTGTAGTTCAAATTTGAATTATGCACATTAAATGCCCAGCAACTCAATTAATGTATTAAAAAGGCCAAATGAACCTAGAATAATTCCAAAATTTAGCAGGGTAGTTCTATTTGGTCTAATCTGGCTGTGTAAAAAAATTAAGGCGTGAGAAGGTAGTGTATGTATGCCATTTCGCACACGGGGGTGGCACGTCCCCTCTCGGAACCACGAGCCTTCTTGGGGGAAGCTCCGGTTTGCAAGAAGCTTACACCAAAGCTTGTCCCAATTCGGCCAAAAAAATTACCGCGGCATGTTGGTGCCATGTCATGACACCATGCCAAGTTTCATGATTTTCAGGCGTGTTTTGGAATTACAGGAATTAAGAAAGCAAGTTTATCAATCTTTCCGGTCGAGCCACGACGCCCAAATGTTTGAATTTCACTCCCATCTCTTGCATGGGACCTAGAAATTCACCCAAGGGCACACATGTGATTTTTCAAACAACTTTGGTGCACTGGAGCATGTGCTTGTAGTTCAAATTTGAATTATACGCATTAAATGACCATAAACTCAATTAATGTATAAAAAAGGCGAAATGAGCCCGGAATAATTCCAAAATTTAGCACGGTACTTCTATTTGTTCTAATCTGGCTGTGTAAAAAAATTAAGACGGGAGAAGGCAGTGTACGTATGTCGTTTCGCACACGGAGGTGACACGTTCCCTCTCGGAACCAGGAGCCTTCTTGAGGGAAGCTCTGGTTTGCAAGAAGCTTACACCAAAGCTTGTCCCAGTTCGGCCAAAAAAAATTACTGCAGCATGTTGGTGCCATGTCATGACACCATGCCAAGTTTCATGATTTTCAGTCGTGTTTTGGATTTACAGGAATTAAAAACCAAGTTCCTCAATCATTCCGGCTGAGCCACGACACCCAGATGTTTCAATTTTATTCCCATTTCTTGCATGGGACCTATAAATTCACCAAAAGACACACAAGTGATTTTTCAGCAAAGTTTTGTGCATTGGAGCATGTGCTTGTAGTTCAAATTTGAATTATGCACATTAAATGTCCAGAAACTCAATTAATGCATAAAAATGCCAAACAAACCCGGAATAATTCCACATTTAAACACGACACTCATGTACTAGTTGCATGTTCACTGTACGTAAATGTTCTACCAATTCAAACCCCATCCTTTCCCTTCGTAACACCATTTTGTCTTTCAAAACATAATGAAAAAATCAGGTATACCATAAACAGTTTACTAAAAAGAATCATGTGGGATGCGATATAAAATATCTTGGCATATCGTCTTGTCTAGCTTACATAGGAAGCTTCGTCGTCTATAGTCCACCGCCCCCGCTTGAACCACACTTGCGAGCCAGTTTCACGCGGCACCGAGCAAATTTGTTTTGCCACCGCGGAAATATCTATCTCCCCGCCCCCTCCCTCCTACCAAAAGCCACATTTCCACTGTTCCTCCTTGCTTTCCAAGTTCAAACCTTCACTGCTGCTTACTGGCAGCTAAGCCTCCTCGCCGGCGACCCTTCTTCTTGCAGCGCCGCCTCCTCGCCGGCTACCCTTCTTCTTGCAGCATGGCCTCCTTATCGGAGACCCTTCTTCTTGCAGCGCCGCCTCCACGCCGACGACCCTTCTTCTTGCTGCGCGGCCTCCTCGCCACCGACCCTTCTTCTTGCTGCACAGCCTCATCATTGTGGTTAGGTAATCCACACACACCCACACCATCCTCCTCCTTTCTTGACCACATGCCCCGATTGACGGAGCGACACCTTCCACAAAAATCATTGACCCCTCCTCCAATTAAGCACCGCCCATAACCATTTTACACGCAGTATAACGTGGAGCTGAGTAGCATGCGGCCGCACACGCGAACAAGGTCGCTATGGCTGACTGAAATGCGTGTCAACCGCCAGATCTTGGAGGAGCACCTCGTCTTCGAGGCCACCGTCGACACCGCCACGCGGTTGTCTATTTTAAAAGATAGTTCGTGATGTTTTCTCGAGGCCACCGCCAGTGCCTTCTAGTGATTTGTCCTCTGTAATGTTAATATGCAATCTGATGTTCAGTTAACAGTTTGGTCCTCTGAAATGTAATGTTCAGTTAACACTTTGGTCCAACAATTGCTACATTTCGTAGTACTGTTCTCAAGCATTCTTTGTTTTGTTAACTGTCTTATCTTCTAGTACATGTTTCTATTCTGCAATGTTGTGCTCAGTTAACTATTTTGGTCCATTTGGTCTGTTGTCCATTTAACTGTTTGGTTCAGTTCTGCAATTTGATTTTCATTTGCTGTGGGTACAATTTTGTATTGGTATGCATGTGACACCAATCGAATTTGGTTGTACTCAATACATATTCTACTGATAGTATGGAAACTCTCAGTTAACTTGATCAAGATCTTCCTTATGTGTGTTACAGGGAAACAATGGGAGACACTACGGTTTACCATCGAGGTTTGTTCAAGCAGGATCCTTTGGCTAATAGCACATTATTGTGCAGTTGCAGGAATCATTCTAATATTTAGGTTTCTTACAATTTGGTCTTGCACATGTAGGTCCTGCTGTCAGAGGCTTAGACCCACTGTTCGATCCATTTTTCATATGGGGAAATGAGATGTCCATGAATACCAGTCAAGTCAAGAAACTCAGAAAGATTGTTAGGATGAAAAAACTTACGACGAATAACATCTTTGTTTGCACAATGAAGAAGACATCAGTCAACTATAGGATGGTACCAACTCTTTTACCTTGTTTTTACCCCTTGCGCCATTTCAAAATTTACAACGGCGATTTATGCATAGCTTTGTTTTCAGTACTTTTCAAAGCAGTTCACTGATGATTACCTCTCAAACCACCTGCATGGTCAAGATGCGAGGAAGGTATTCATTCAACACCCACGGTACAATATTGAAGTCTTGCTAAAGAGGACGAAGGTTGGGCGGGCAATTATCCATAGCCACTAGCCTAAAGTTGCAAGGACATTCAACATGACTAAAGGCTCAATATTTGCCTTCCGCTTCTGCAGTTTCCCAGATGAGATTCATCTGTCTATTTACCATGTATGATGCTACTTTCCAAAGGTTTTTGATGCTGCATGTGAAACTTGGTGCTGTTGTGTAATGCTGTAACTGAGTGCCGAAGCTATCTGATGTAACTCGATTATGAAATCCTGGTTGCTTTTATATGGATATGAAATATTTGGCATGTTTTATAAGAAATGTCAGTTTGATTAGTACATGGATTATCAATAATAGCTAATTACCCTGCTTATTGGGGTTTTCTATTGCAAACGGTTACTCAGACAGCACCGTGAGTGATGAACTCAAACAACCTCCATGGTTTCTAGAAAGTAGGCGTGTTCGATCAACTAACAATCACACACGACTTCCGGCAGCGAACTGTTTGCGTTAGGCCACCTTGCACAAGCGTTTCCACACAAAGAACTGTGTGGGATGTACATACCTACGGAAATGATTTTCTGGGATTCACCGTGTGGGATGTACATACGTACGGAAATGATTTCTGGGATTCACCGTGTGGGATGTACATACCTATGGAAATGATTTCTGGGATTCACCATGTGGCATGTACATACCCATGGAAATGATTTCTGGGATTCACCGTGTGGGATGTACATACCTATGGAAATGATTTCTGGGATTCACCGTGTGGGATGTACATACCTACGGAAATGATTGGGTTGCGATGCCTCGCCCGATCACTCACCGCCCCAGCCTGGGTCCCAGGAGGGCCTATCCCCAATGATTTCTGGGTCGTGTGGGAAGGACACCCTATTGCACACACTCACTTGGCGACGGTTCCAAATGCCGTTGCGGAAAGGGGTTTTAAGCTATTTGTTTAGGACGTCGTTGTACCAGTGTAGTATCATGAATATACAGTACATATGATACTAGTGTATGATACTACCTTTAATTAATTATAGCGCACAGTATCATATATAGATCATATTTATTGCCATGCATGACACAAATTAGCATCGCATTTAACATGATGTGGTATCTACCTATATGTTACTCTAACCCTCTTTATATATATATATTTAATTCTTTGCCACATCAGCATACTTGCTATTTCCGAGTGCATGACATAGTCGGCTATGATACCACCACTATGGCCAACCTTATATTGTTGGGAGTATCATATACTATATATATATATATATATATATATATATATATATATATATATATATATATCATGCATATGATACTAGTGTATGATACTACATACGTACCTTCATAGTGCATATATAGTATCATAAAGCAGTACTAGCTCCCTCTATAAACTAATATAAGAGCATTGAGATTACTAAAATAGCGACTTAAACGCTCTTATATTTGTTTACGGAGGGAGTATATATCATAGATGACCGTATTTATGGTCATGCATGACACAAAGTAGTATAACATTTATTATATATATATATATATGTTACGGTATCTACATATGTTACTACTTCTTTGCCACATCATCATATTTTATATTCCTGAGTGCATGATACCGGCTATGATACCCACACTATGGCCACCCTAAGACTAGTCACAGTGGGGAGTAACTTAGAGTAGTAACATGCATATGTTAGTAGTCTATGTTACTACCTCCACAGTGGGTAGTAACATATCTGTTGTGTCATACATCACTTCATTTATTAGGCTGTAGACTCATTTTTTCTTGATATGTGTGATGTTACAATAACTAGCTATGTTACCACATGCCTCTCTTTCTTCATTAATTACATGCCACATCATCTATTTTGCCTAGATAAGTGTGATGTTACCACCTATGCTACTCCCACCGTGGGTAGTCTAATAAGGTTGGTCGTAATATGAGAGTATCAAGCGGTATGATGCATGCCAACTAGACTTTTCGGATGATGTGGGACACAGTTAAATGATGAAAGAGAGGGTGTGGTATCATATCATGATACTGTATCATATTAAATGTTGTACTACTTTGTGTCATGCATAGCAATTAATAAGCAACCTAAGATACTAACTTATGATACTATGCATGCGCGCATTACAGAGGTATTGCCGATCATATACTAGTATCATGCATATATATACTCCCTCCTTTACAGTTTATAGGCTTATCTCAAAATTTTAGTCTTTCCATTTTATAAGGCTGGTCATAGTGGGGAGTAACTTATACTAGTGTCATGCATATGACACTAGTCTAAGTTACTACCTTCATAGTGCAAAGTAACATACTAGTAGTGTCATATGTGGCTTCATTTAATGGCTTGTAGACTCATTTTGTCTTGGGAAGCGCTATGTTACAGCAACATATTATGTTACTACATCTCATTAACTACATGCCACATAAGCAAAAATTTCTCGAAGTGCGCTATGTTACTACCTAAGTTACTCCCACTATGACTAGCCTAAGGCTCAATTTGGTTGTTTCCCATCACATGTCCAGATTCCAAGGTGCATTAAACCATTGCATGCAAGTATTAAGAGAAATTTGACCAATGCATGTACTTTATATATGCATGCATGTATTGCTATTAATACATTTGAGAACATAATTTTTTTGAGGAAAGCAAAAGCATTAATTGGGTGTTTTTGCAAACTACAAAAATTATTCCACCACTCACCATCTACCTTGGTTGGTGAGATATTTGAATTGAGCCCTATAAGGCTGGTTGTAATGGGGATTATCATATACTAGTATCATGCATATGATAGTGTAGGATACTACTTCCGTAATGCATAGTATCATAAGTTAGCATCTTAGGTTGCCTTACTAATTGTCATGCATCACACAAAGTAGTGGTACAACATTTAATATGACACGGTATCATGATATGATATCACATCCTCTCTTTCCTCACTTAATTGTGTGCCACATCATCCAAAACATGTATCCATTTATGTCATATGCTTGGTACGTCAGCACCATAGGTGATGGATTTTGTGCCAACCACGTAGCAATGACATCGATGGATCCTTGTGCCAAACGATTCTTCAGCCATTCGGCGTAGTTCTTAGTGTGCTCCTTCATCTCCACATCTGATGAAGGCACCATTGCTAAGAATCTTTGGCATATCTCCACCAAGTGTTCTTCGGCACAAGCGATGAGAACTAGGCTGTTAAGCAGTACCGTCAAATGGGCTTTCTCTGCCAATTCTTCGGGTGCAGCCATTTGCGTGCCAGCAAGGACCGACTTACCTTTCAGCCTTCCCTCGTGGCAAGAGAGGGGAAACCTATAGGTCTTTGTTTCATGTATTCGGTGCAAAACTCAACCACCTCCTCCGCGGTATAACCTTGTAGGATGCTTGCCTCTGGATGGTTTCGGTTCCGACAAAAGCGCCTCAGTATTCCCATGAACCGCTCGAAGGGATACATGTTGCGAAGAAACACCAGACCACAATACTTTATCTCGTTGACAAGGTGCACAATGAGATGGACCATGACATCAAAGAATGACGGTGGGAAAAACATCTCTAGGTTGGACAATATTCTTGCAATAGCATCCTGCATATGATCCAACTCTTCAGGATCTACAACTTTCTACCATAGTTGGTTGAAGAAATAGCAGAGGTCAATGAGTGTGTTTCTTATATCTTTGTCCATCAGATTCCTGATGGCCACCGGGAGGATTTGTGTCAACATTACATGGCAATCATGTGACTTCATGTGTCCCAACTTCATTTTACCTAAGCTCACATCCACGAGACTTTTGATGTTTGAGCAGTAGGAAGAGGGTGTCTTAACTGACAAAAAATAGGTGAAGAACTATGTTGCTTCTTTTGTACTGAATTTGTAACTCTGGCGAGCTTTGATGAATTTGTCATCATCTTCTGCTTCACTCTTGCGTTGTGATTGATTAGCAAGCATATCGAGCCGTGAACCGTCACCATCCTTTCTTTTACCTTTAATCTTGAGCAGAGTACCAAGGATGCTTTCACATACGTTCTTCTCTATGTGCATGACATCGATGTAGTGACGTACACGTAGAATCTCCTAGTAAGGTAATTTCCAGAACACCGATTTCTTCTTAAACACTTGATCCTTGGGTGTTAGTTTCACCGTCAAAGGGTGGTTCTTGCCAAGCACAACATTATTTTTTAGCCATGTTGTGGACCACCTCCCCTTCATAGGGTCTTGGGCCCGCACTTGCCTCTGCCGTACCATCAAATTCAGCTTTCATCTTTCGACACGGGTGATTTTACCGTAAGAACCTACGATGACGGAAATACACTGTTTTGCACGAGTTGGGAAGTCTTCTGCTAGCTATCCTATCCATGCATGTGACACACCCTACATCTCCCCTTGTTTTCTACCCCGATGTGTTTCCTAATGCCGGCATATCTTGATTGGTGTGCACCAGCATCGCATGAAGATCGAAAATCTCCTTTCTGTAAGCATCATAACATTTTACAGCACGCACATCTATCCACACTGTCAGGAGCTCTTCTACCAGTAGCTGAAAGTAAATGTCTATGTCATTTCCAGGTTGCATTGGACCTTGGATAATCATTGACATCATAATTTATTATTTCTTCATACACAACCAAGGAGCTAGGTTATATATGCACAGAAGCACCGACCATGTGCTGTGATTGGTGCTCATATCGCCAAAAGGATTCATCTCGTCAGTACAGTCCCCGAGCCTCATACTTCTAGGATCCTTGGCAAATTTTTCAAATTTTTGGTCGATTAATTCCCACTGAGCCCCATCTTCCGGGTTCCTCATAAACCTATCCGCAATTCGCTCATCATGATGCCACCGCAACCTCTTTGCCTCTCTAGGGTTTGCACACAAACGCATCAACCTTGGAATTAAAGGCAAGTACCAAACAACCTTGAACGGGATTCCTATCTTGATCTCGTCGTCCAATTTGTATTTGTCCTTTGCTCTCCTGCGCTTGTATCGTGCATGCTTGCATGTGGGACATGCACGAAAATCTTTGTACTCACCACGGTACAATATACAATCATTCACACACGCGTGTATATTCTGTACTCCAAGTTCCAATGGGCAAACAATTTTCTTTGCTTCATTCGTGCTTCTGGGGAGCACATTATCTTTCGGAAGAATTTCTTTCAAAAGACCTAACATCTCTATGAAGCCCTTGTTTGATAGACCATTTGCTGCTTTAAATTTGAGAAGTGCCAGGGTGGCACTCAACCTGGAATGTTTCTTTTTGCAACCTGGATACAATTCTTTCTTGGAGTCCGCATCAATGGTTGGCGGATCCTTGTACCCAATAATATCCTTTTCTGGGCCCTCGAAATATGCAATCATAGCAGCAAAATCTGGCATATCAAGATCGTCGTCATCTGCGTCGACGTCTTGGTTTTCCAGTGGAAGTTTCGGCTTTTCGGTGTTCCATTGGTAGCTTGACGCCTCTGCCCCAATGTTAGATTCAACATCCATGTGACACTGATCGGGGTTTGGCATCTCGCTGCCCTGGGTATCTTCATCCTTGACCTCCACTTCACCGTGTCTCGTCCAACGTGTATATTCATCCATGAATACCCTAGAGACTAAGTGCATCTGGACATCTACAACTTCATGTGACTCTGTATTGGCACAATCAGTACATGGACACAGGATGTAATCCGCATCACCAATTCTCCTCTTTGTACTTTCAGCCAAATTCATGAACTCTGTCACGCCACTGATAAAATCTACGGTTTTCCGATTCTTCATCCATCGAGATCGTTCCATCTGCAGCACACGGATGGTAATTAGAAACAAAATGACAACATTAATACACGGATTAACTGCTGCCCAAAGATGCGTGCATAAATCACAAGGTTTTTTTAATAATTACTGAGGGCGCTCCATGTTGTTATCCAGACGTGCAATGACAAAAATTAATGGCCAGTCAACTTACACGCAGAGTACTAGTACAACACTATAGTTAGGATTGAATACCTTAATTTAGACACTCATGAAAAGAATACCTTAATTAATTAGCCACGTGGCGACCTCCACCCAGAAGACAGACAAGCACGATGCGGCGGCACGCCGAGACAGCAGGGTCGAGGAGCAAAGCTTAGTGCGGCTGCCGCTTGAAGTTCGACCTCCACTATCCCGCCATCGACCGTGATGGATGTGCTCGAATCACGCCGCTGCTGACCTCGATGGTTGAGCTCCTCCAATCTCCCGCCGCGGACCAAGGATTGACCTCCTATGACGCCGGCACCGCCCGCCGACCGAGGATTGACCTCTTCTCCAATAGTCGCTGCCTAGGCCGCCGCCGCCATCTCTATATGCAGAGCGGCTATTTTTTTGATGGATATCGGCGGAGCGGCTGTTTACATGGTATCTCACCGTAACTCAATTATATAGACAGGGTAGTACATCACATACGGTTATGTAACGGCAACCGTGTCTAACCTATGTTGTCTTCTCACACGGTTTGGTGCGGAAATCGTGTGTGATGTTGTAATACCTAACACAAATGACATGTACAAATAGTCTGCCGTATACAACATATATATAGTACCATTAGTAGTTCCCGACCGTTAGCTTATCTCCACAGTTTCCCCATTTCGCCCAAATCCCTACATAGCATCCAAATTCCCTCGCGTGGTGCTAACATTTAGGGAATGCGGACAAGTGGTGCTGATGGTTTCGGTGCGGCTTGATATGTCTCCAACATATCTATAATTTTTGATTGCTCCATGCTATTATATTATCTATTTTGGATGTTAATGGGCTTTATTTTACACTTTTATATCATTTTTGGGACTAACCTACTAATCAGAGGCCCAACCCAAATTGCTGTTTTTTTGCCTATTTCAGGGTTTCGAAAGAAAAGGAATATCAAACAGAGTCCAAACAGAATGAAACCTTCGGGAACGTGATTTTCTCAACAAACGTGATCCAGGAGACTTGGAGTGGCCGTCAAGAAACAAGTGAGGAAGGCACGAGGCAGGGGGCGCGCCTACCCCCCTGGGCGCGCCCTCCACCCTCGTGGGCCCTTGCTACCTCTTGAGTGCTGCATTGGTTTTCCCTTGAAGAGGAAAGGGTGATGCTGTAAAGTAGCGTAAGTATTTCCCTCAGTTTTTTAGAACCGAGGTATCAATCCAGTAGGAGGCCACACATGAGTCTCTCGCACCTAACAAACAAATAAAATCCTCGCAACCAACGCAATAAAGGGGTTGTCAATCCCTTCACGGTCACTTACGAAAGTGAGATCTGATAGATATGATAAGATAATATTTTAGTATTTTTATGATAAAGATGCAAAGTAAATAAATCAAAATAAAAATGGTGCAAGAAATAGCTTGTTGATGGAAGATTAATATGATAGAAAATAGACCCAGGGGGCATAGGTTTCACTAGTGGCTTCTCTCGAGAGCATAATTATTACGGTGGGTAAAAAATTACTGTTGAGCAATTGACAGAATTGAGCATAGTTATGAGAATATCTAGGTATGATCATGTATATAGGCATCATGTCCGAGACAAGTAGACCGACTCCTACCTGCATCTACTACTATCACTCCACACATCGACCGCTATCCAGCATGCATCTAGAGTATTAAGTTCAAAAGAACAGAGTAATGCTTTAAGCAAGATGACATGATGTAGAGGGATAAACTCATGCAATATGATATAAAACCCATCTTGTAATCCTCGATGGAAACAATACAATACGTGCCTTGCTGCCCCTACTTTCACTGGGAAAGGACACCGCAAGATTGAACCCAAAGCTAAGCACTTCTCCCATTGCAAGAAAGATCAATCTAGTAGGCCAAACCAAACTGATGATTCGAAGAGACTTGCAAAGATAACCAATCATATATAAAAGAATTCAGAGAATATTCAAATATTGTTCATAGATAAACTTGATCATAAACCCACAATTCATCGGTCTCAACAAACACACCGCAAAAGAAGATTACATAGAATAGATCTCCACAAGAGAGGTGGAGAAAATTGTATTGAGATCCAAAAAGAGAGAAGAAGCCATCTAGCTAATAACTACGGACCCGAAGGTCTGAGGTAAACTACTCACACATCATCGGAGAGGCTATGGTGTTGATGTAGAAGCCCTCCGTGATCGATGCCCCCTCCGGCGGAGCTCCGGAAAAGGCCCCAAGATGGGATCTCACGGGTACAGAAGGTTGCGGCGGTGGAATTAGGGTTTTGGCTCCGTATCTAGTAGTTTGGGGGTACGTAGGTATATATAGGAGGAAGAAGTATGTCGGTGGAGCAACATGGGCCCCACGAGGGTGGAGGGCGCACCTGGGGGGGGGGTAGGCGTGCCCTCCAACCTCGTGGCTTCCTGGTTGCTTCCTTGACGTAGGGTCCAAGTCCTCTGGATCATGTTCATTCCAAAAACCACGTTCCCGAAGGTTTCATTCCATTTGGACTCCGTTTGATATTCTTTTTCTGCGAAACTCTAAAATAGGCCAAAAACAACAATTCTGGGCTGGGCCTCCGGTTAATAGGTTAGTCCCAAAAATAATATAAAAGTGTGTAATAAAGCCCAATAATGTCCAAAACAGGATATAATATAGCATGGAACAATAAAAAATTATAGATACGTGGGAGACGTATCAAGCATCCCCAAGCTTAATTCCTGCTCGTCCTCGAGTTGGTAAATGATAAAAACAGAATTTTTGATGTGGAATGCTACTTGGCATAATTTCAGTGTAATTCTCTTAATTGTGGTATGAATATTCAGAGCCGAAAGATTCAAGACAAAAGTTTAATATTGACATATAAATAATAATACTCCAAGCATACTAACTAAGCAATTATGTCTTCTCAAAATAACATGGCCAAAGAAAGTTATCCCTACAAAATCATATAGTCTGGCTATGCTCTATCTTCACCACACAAAGTATTTAAATCATGCACAACCCCGATGACAAGCCAAGCAATTGTTTCATACTTTTGGTGTTCTCAAACGTTTTCAATCTTCACGCAATACATGAGCTCACGCTTTTTTTGTGATTTGCATGGGCCGTTTCCAGCCCGTGATGATACGTGAGCTCACGCTTTCTCAACCCCGATGACAAGCCCATAATGAATAGTAATTTTCTTTATACCCGTTAACGGCCCGTGATTTACATGGGCCGTTTCTAGCCCGTGTTAGCTTTCGGCCTATTGACGGCCCATATGTTCTTGGGCTCCTTGTCGGCCCTCGATTACTTCCGGCCTGTTACTGGCCTGTTCCACTAATGGGCAAATTCGGCCCATGGCAAGAGTCGGCCCATTACTGGCCTGTTACCCTAATGGGCCAAAATCGGCCCATGGCAAGAGTCCGCCCGTTTCTGGCATGTTAACCCATTGCCCCGTTTCCAGCCCGTCCTATATTCTGGCCCATTAACGACCCGTTATGCCTGTGACGGAATTAAGCCTTTGCTGTCCTACGGCCTGTTAACGGCCTGTTACCATGCTGGGCCGATACCATTACACCCGATTATGGCCCATGTAGACACATTTATCCGACGGCCCGAGGCCCACCAATTACAGGCCCATTTATCGACGGCCCGTAGGTGACCCATGGATCCTACGGCGTGTATATGGCCCATGGTAGTTGTGGCCACTAGAAAACCAGGGAAAAAGAAGACTAGGAAATAAATAAGGCCGAAACTAACGCTAGGCTATTAAGGCGATTGCACAGATTACATCCACTCGGCATCAAAGATCGCCACCAGTGCAAATATAGGGAACACCCTACACTATACAAAAATGGCTTGCTATTTTATTCAGGTTGTGGCTGCACGTTAAGAATACATTTTGTATCGCACCAAAACAAATTACAACTATATAACAAAAGGATGGTTGGCATAAAACTTAACAGTCTAGCAGATAAATGCACCACCAGAAGTTCAGAAGCTCAGTTCATTTGACCTGACTGTTACATTTTCATGCTGTATTATCCGATGGAGCACCATAACCCTCGCTTTCATTTCCCCTAGGCTCCTGAACAACATAGCAAATGTCTGATAGTCTGGTTTCAAAACCATGCATATCTTGACGACATTGAGCAATGTTTCTCCTTGTTTCACAAAGGGTCTATGTTAGGGAATGGACTTGTGTCTGGAGCACAGATACAACATTGCTTTGAGCTTGCATATCTTGATCATGAGGCAGTTTGGACGATATTGCCTTAACAACCAACCCAGTATTACGCAAGAACGTGCTTTTGGCACTGTTAGTGGACAGGTACTGACCCACTGCAGCAAGAGCTGACATTGCGGTTATAGTTGCCTCGCCACCTTCAGAAGGTGGCGGTTCCACCATTTTTTTCCATAGCTCGCTAAAAAGTTGAGGTTTTACATTAGTAGTACCAGAACAGAAGATATTAAGGAGGCAGCAAAACCAAACAAAATAGCTTTGGTCTATATACATAACTTATTCTGGTGAACCCATGTAAAATATTAGTTGTATTTTATTGCAAAGTACATAATAAAACCAGGTTCCAAACATATGACCATGTACCATCGCTAATGTATTGTCTATTTCTTCACATTGTATTGAGGGCTAAGGATGAAGAGATGAATTTTATAATACGGTAAGCATAGTATGACGTCATTCATATCACAAAACAACTGAGAACAGACAAACATGCAATTGTAACGTTATGTGGGCAAGGCCAGCACAGAACTAGATTACGGGTCAAGATGAAAGGAACATCACTCCTCTCTTTTAAACCTGGTAAGGTGCAATGATACGCTAAGACAATTGTGTATAAAATTGAAAAGAGTAATAGATATTGGCTGCAAACCATGCAGTTCAAGGCACAAGTGAGAGTAAGTAGTAGTTAAAAGGCATGAGGATTAAGGACTTACAATAGCGGCTTTGACTGGTGTAGTCATGCCCTTCTTCTTGCTGGTGTGACAGTCCTTGAAGATTTCCACAGCATTTGGTTCAGGTACTTTTTGGTCCTTGCGGGCTTTCCTCTGCATTTGGAACAAGTCAATATAGATCTGATAATATGGCACAGCGAAAAGAGTGAAACAGCTGCTAATTACAAGAGCCTCGCAGTGTGCAATATAGCTACGAGATCCTGTCGTCTGTTGGAATTTCACTTTCGTACGGTTGGCCTTGTTCTTTGAACAGTTCACCTACAAGAAGATAGATTTGTATTACACATGCGTAAATAGGACTTCAACATGTGATCTGATGACATATATATAATGTACCTGATACTTTGGATCGGACCAGTGTTTAACGAGGCCTCTCCAGTCTTCATCAGATATATTTTCCATTGGAGATATTTGGGCAAGTTCACAGTTAGCCTTGCCTTCAAAGTGAGTTTTCCTCAAGTTATACCGATACTGTCGCAGAGCAGACTTGAAAACATGGGTGCAAGCTTGTCTGGTTGCATCATCTTGGCTATCCAACTTGAACCTCATCTGTTGAAAATTATGGGAGTCTCATTATCAGCAACCTAGAAAGTATTGGACAGAGCAAGACGATATTAGTAGTTTCCGTACATAACCATACTTACAGATAAATGATCGAGGAAGGTGTTGAACTGGGTTTCGTCTTTGTCATTCCTGTACTAAATCCATGTTGGGAGGATACGTACATGACACCTAACAGCAACCGCTGCCTCTGATACTAACTTGGCTGAGTCTGTAGCATCACGTGGCCTTTTAAAACCCACCTCAAAATGGATCGCCATTCTTACTCCTCTAGATTTAGTTAACCTATCGAGCATTATCCTTGATGTTTGTTTCCTCTTGCGCCTAGGTGCTAGTCCAACAACAAACATAGGAAGTGTTAGTGTACATCAAACAGTGAGACTATATATAAAGAAGCATGCAACTGTAACTTGACTCCAGCAACTACCTTCTTGCTGTTGAAGCTCACAACGTTCATCTGATATTGCCAATTCGTCTTGTGTCAAGAGTGCTTGGGAAGTAGTGTCAGGTGGCAAGGGATCTTGGGAACGTGCTGCTAGCTCAGTTGACACACGAGTACGTCGTGCAGCTGGTAGTACTGTGGTAGGTGTTGCAAGAACTAGGGTTGTCTCTACTTGTTTGGTGGCAGCTATTTGTTTCTGTTTGTATTTTTTTGCAACTCGTGTAGCATGGGATGCCGTGTTTGTAGAATTTTCTGCTGGACTTTGACCTTCTATTGCACCATCAGTACCAGCAGAATCTGCAGGATTCATCCGCTTCTCATTCCCTGCCATTATGTGTTTCTTCCTCTTTCTCTGTGCCATGTTAAGTCAAGCCGACAAGAAAAATGAATAACAATTTAGTTCTTCGGAACAAATTGATGCGTGATGCAGACGAACTGAACTTTGATGTTAGACAACCACATGATAGGAGGATGTAATATGTATGAAAAACAGGACGGAAGAGATAACCAGAACTATGATGTGTAAACTAAGAAGAAGACATTTCACCAAATTAGAAGCAATGCAATGGAAGGTAGACACCATATGAAAGATGCTACAAATATCGCTCTGCCAAGTTAACAGTGTCTCATCATAAATGGCGATTAAACAAATGTGAAGCAGTACAAGAAATAAATCATATGCAAGATGCAAACAACATCACACTACCATGTTAGAGGTCTCTCATCATTAGTGCCATTGCATATTCACAGCATTCCATATTCACAGCTTATGATGTGTAAACTAAGGAGAAGGCATTTCAACAAATTACAAGCAATGAAAGCTAGACACCATATGAAAGATGCAACGAATATCACTCTACCAAGTTAAAACTGTCTTGTCATAAGTGCCATTTCAACAAATTAGTAGTACAAGCTAGAAAAGAATGTGAGATGTAACCTATATCACACTCCGAAGTCAAACGTGTCTTATGATAAGTGATTGTTGCAGGTTACACAACAGTAGTAATATGATGTAAGAACATGGTGTGATAGACAGATATTGTATGTTCTACAGGAACACGTGTCTTACTCAAGTATAATGTGTAAAGTAAGTAGATGGAATTCAACAAAATTAGAAGCAATACAAGCTAGACATCACACATAACATGCAACCACATATAACAGTGCCAAGTTAGAGGGAGCACCGGTGATGCTGCACTAGGGGAGACGTGCTCATCATAAACACAACTTTGTTGAGTGTCTATGCATGTGTTGTCTTGGAAATCATCTTGGGGGTGTGGAGGAGTAGAAACTGTAGAGGCCCTCCGTTCGGAAGGAGCACCTTTATCCGCTGCCTTGCTAACTTCCTTCCGCTTTATTGATTTTGAATTGTCAAGTAAAACCGACCAGAAAAAGCAATAAAATTGTCTCTTCAGAACTCATTCATGCATGATACTGAATATCACTACTTTGATGTAAGGCAAACACATGATACCAGGATGGAATATGTACGAAAACAGGACGGCATGGCATGTTCAGAACTGTTTGTGTAAACTAAGCAGAAACCATTCCAGCAAATAAGAAGCAATGCAAGCTAGACACCACATGAAATATGCAACCAATATGACTCTGCCAAGTTAAAAGCGTCCCATCATAAATGGAATTTCAACAAATTAGAAGCAGCGCATGCTATAAATCATATGAAAGATGCAACTAATATCGCACTGCATATACTAAAGGTGTCTCGTCATGTTGATTGATGCAGGATACAAAAAAACCATAGTTTTATGTAAGGACATGCTTAATAGACAGATGTACTATGTACTAAATACAGGAAGGCATGTCACATTAACAGGTATAATGTATAAGCTAAGCAGACTAGCACATGCAGTTTAACCAGATTGGAAGAATTACAATCTAGACACCATATGCAACATGCAACCACATATCACGCTGCCAAGTTAGAGCAAGCACATGCGATGCTAGTGTAGGGGAAATGCTGTAATCAACTACGGAGCTACGTTCACTATCTTCATGTAGCATTTTTGTTTCTTGAGAATCATGTCGGGAGGTTGACGCTGCATTCTTTAAATGAGGAGTAGTCCCCTTGCCTGCCTGCTTCATCATAAGTGATTGATGAGGGATACACAAGAACATTAGTTTGATGTAAGAACATGGTTAATACACAGATGTACTAGTATGTACCAAAAACAGAAAGGCATGTCATATTCAAAGGTATAATGTGTAAGCTAAGAAGATGCAATTTAACCAAATTGGAAGCAATACAAGCTAGACATCCGGTTGGAGTGGTGAGCATGATCATCTAGGACCTGAGAGCCTGGTGGGAGGCAAGCTGCTTCGCCACCATCGCAGCTTTTTAGTTGGCTTCCAGGTGATGCCTATCTTTGCTGGGCTTGTCACTGGCTCGGCCAGTGCCCTGACTAGCTATTTGTCTTCTGGTGCTCATGGGATGGTGGTTCATGTAAAAAATATCTTTCCTTATCTTATCGACTTCGGCCTTTCGAATACAAGCTAGACACCATATGGAACATGCAACCACATATGACACCGTGAAGTTAAAGTAAGCACCTGGGATGGTGGTTCATTGCGAGCGAGGTCATCAACTCCAGAGCTACGTTCCCCGTCTCCATCTGCTGACACTGCACCCATTAAAGTGTTCAAACGTGTCTTACCTAGCCGCACAACAAGCTGGAGCGACTTATCTCTTTTCTTTTTGGCTTCTCTCATGGCAGCAGAGTTTGAAATACCCTTGCACAAAAACACAACAATGAGAGTAAGGGTGAAGTGTGTGCAGAACTAGTGCACTGTAAAAGTAGCAGATAGCAGGTGGCTGAAAAATAAATGACAGGAGACATATGATAGCTCTACAACATTGCATGGCAAACAAAATTAGATTCTACTCCGTATGATTTTGTAATATATGAGCATAGGAAATGCAGGTACTCCTCCAGCACACCACCACATGTGGTCATATCTAAGATAACAGTTGACTGAAAATAAATAGGTCAGTCGATTTTTTTAATGAACCGTCCGATCTATAAGGAACGGGCAGATGGCCTTCGCCTACCTCCTGCCAGTCACTGTTGACGACCTTTCTCGAACCGCCAGCGACCACCGGCCCAGACCCCTGCCTCCGCCGCCCCGCCCTCCCATCGACCTCACACCACCGCCGTGCTTGGCAGCGCCCCCAGTCCATCCCTTTAATCCCGGCTGACCTGCAGATCGGGCGCCAGTAGCTCTAGGCCGCACACGCCCCTGTGATAAACACCAAGGCGCTGCTTCCCCGGCGTAACAGGCGTACTAGCGCCTGTTACCCCGGGGAATGCTTCCGATAATTGGGAATCAATTGGCTAGAAATTGAAATTCAGGGGGGCGACGGACCTTTAGCTAAGGTGAAATAGTATATGAGGAGAAACCTTGTGCATTGCGAGTTACTAGGAAGATCTAGTATCAAGAAGAAGCGGTCAACTAGTGTCTTCTGTGGGATGAATACCGTGCAAGCAGAGACGTAAGATTTGCACGAATAAGGGAAGAGGAGTACCTTTTTTGGTTGCCGGTCTGGTCACCCCCACATGTCGCGCCGATCTTCTTGTTTTTACCGGGGAAACCGATGTTGTGGAGGGTGCATGCTTGGACGAACCCATGGCCAAATTGTTGACTGTGTTGCCGTGGCCGTATGTCAGCGGAGGGGAAGCAGATCCGAGGCGGCGAAGGACGGCGTAGCAGGAACAACTCCGGTGCGGTGGAGGGTGGCGAAGTTGTAGCGGCAGCGGTGAGGCGCAGGACGGCATGGTTGAACTGGCTCGGGTACGGACGGCTCGGCCTCGGCTTCAACTACGAGCCGTGGAGGGCGTTGCCGTTGAGGTTGCGGTGGACGACGACGTCGGGGTATCGGCTCCGGCGTGATGGAGGAGGGCGGCGGTTGATGGGTGGGATGGGGTGGCGGACGGAGGACGCCGGGGTTTCGCGGCTGGTGGAGAGGTAGTTTTGGCGCCCACAGAGTACGAGTGGGGAATCAGACGAGTGGGGGGACCATGTTTCGGTCTGGGATGCGCTTTTTTTTGGCTTTTTTGAACAGAAGATGGGACGCGCTTGTTTGAAATTTGGGGAAAGTACAAACTTTGCCCCCCTCTTAAATTTGGGACCTGCTGCGGCTCGGGGGTAGGATGGTAATCCCAGGTGTCCCAAATAGTGGGCGGGAGCGATTTCGGCCGCGCGCATGTGTGCTTAGGCGCCATTGTGTATGAATGTTTTTCGGATGCGGTTGCATGGCGTCTAGATGAAGCTACAAACCTACCCCGGTTTAGACCTTTGGACGTCGGGCCGGTAGGTTTCAAGGGCCGGAGTTATTAGAAAAGTAATTTCCTTGTACTACCAAACATTGGTCTCACGCGGTTTCGGGTGAGTAGAGGCTCTTTTGGCACTTCGTTCGAAATTTTGAAACACAAGCATTCACGTTTAGAGTACTCTTGAACTATGAGGATTGACCTAAATATACAACGTTATATTTGACCTTGTATGTTTGAAAACCTCACTAAATTATCCGCTTCTTTTTGAAATTTTGACACTTGAAATCCTATAACTACGATTATTTTGGAATGGAGGAGCTAAATTTGAATCTATTTTGTACATGACTACATATGCTATTATGTACAAAATCAGAGCAAAGATTGGTGCCCCCATAATTTAGGTATGGTTTACAAATGCCATGATATCAAATTCAAATAATTGAATGGACTTCATGTTGAATTTGATTTTTTAAACCACCTTAAGTTGAATTCAAATGTATGCTAGTTCATAGGTAGTAGCTATTTATAATGTCCATTGTGTAACTTTCGTATGTATAATGTGCTTTACACACACAACATGAACTATACTCACGTTTATATTCGATTGCTAAAGCGATGCATTGTCTGGAGTTCAAAATACTAACTATGTGGATCAATTGTGTCGAATAATAACCTAGACATGCTCAAATTCGATAGAATCTAGATGTCTGATGGATCAATGACCGCTCCTTATGCGAATTGCAAATATCATGATCCCATCCTAATATTTGGATACAATTCATATCTTTAATGAATGTGTAGAGCAGTCTTTTACGTGTAGTTTCACTCTCCATCGGTGGTCTCTCACACATGCTCACACACTCTCTCCCGAGGTGTCTTTCTCGCACACATGCTCTAGATATAACCCTCCCTCTCTCTCGTAACCATTTACAGCTGATTTCACTAACCTTTATCACAAGCACTCTTCCTCTCGCAAACATACACACACACAATCCTCATCGACCCTTTCTATATACATGGACCTGCCTACGTGTCTCATGTACGCACATTATCTTTACGCCTATCTCTCACTCATTGTCTCAGACCTCTCTTCCTAATCGACGAGTATGATTCTAGCAGAGCATTCTGTAGGATGCCCCTTAAAGTTAGGTTGGATGAATAGTAATATCAGAGATAAAGGGGTTACCTTAGTCCGAGAACCTAGGGTTACAAATCCTAGCCGGCTTTGTTAGTGGACACAGAGTCCTTCACAATTATGCTATCTTTGTCTTGTACGACTAGTCATCCATGGGTCTTCCTAAATGCGTCACGGGCCAACCAATGTGGCGTAGGACGGAACAGAACGAAGGGCCTCATCTCGACCCACCGGACCTCACGCGGTGACACACCCTCTGCCCCCACGTCTCATTATCTTCTCACACCCACAAATACCAACACAAACACCACACACATAGAAAATTTCTCCTGGTGCCTCTATTCCCTCCCCCCTTGCATATACACACTCAACGGAATGGAATCTCTTGTCGTGACGTCATATTCGTCTCTCTCTCTCTAGACCACTCTCATTTCTCGT
>NC_041386.1:469948590-469966270 GCF_002162155.2 Triticum dicoccoides
AAATTCAGGCATGTTTCATCTTTCTCTCGTGATATATGCAATGATGATCATTGTATTTGAAGCGAAAGCACGATTTGTACATTGGACTTCAGAATCCACTCATTACGGTCACCATTTATGTTTAGTGGTTATTATGCAGTCACGGGCTCACCGTCCAACTCTGTATTTGCTCATGACATGACTAGTTGGCCAGTTAAATGCTCCACGTGGCACCTCTAGTGTTGCATCACATTATCTCACTACCATCGTGTCCACCTATCGACTTGTATCCACTCTACATATACACTATTATAAAATACATAAAATACACTCTTATAAAAAACAGAGTTGGTGATGATGGTGTGCCTGCCATCCTGCAATATAGGCCGTCCGATTTATATCTGACGGATTGGAAAGAAACTATGGCAATTTTTGCAAAAAGGTACCCACACACCTCTCCACATTTGCAAATAAGGCCTTCCCTCGTTCATACTTTTCTCACACAAGATAAACAAGTCATACAAATGCATCTTGATGTTACGTGCAACGCACGGGCATCTTGCTAGTAAGAATGAAAACAAACGATAAAAAAATATTTGGACGGTGGTTCGAAGTCATGACCGCGGGCACAACGGACAAGGTGGCCTTGTATTGGTATGCTGAGCCGTCTGTTTTAACACACAGGAGCTGGTGTGGTGATTATACACACACAGGCACGCATGGACACGAACTGCATCCACGCAACACTCACACAAACACATGCACCCACGCACACACTCAACACTCACATGTACACACGCAGCCACGCACGCACGCAACACTCACACGCACGCACGCAACACTCTCTCTCTGTCTCTCTCTCACACACACACACACGCATACATGCACACACCAGTACACCACACGACCAACACACACTCTCACACTCAAGTGCTCAAGCTACACGTGCATGCGCAGACATCAGGCCCTAACAGACACATACACAACCAGGTGATTCCCACGCACGGGTTGGAGCCTTGTCGCGCCTGCGTAAATTTGTGTTTATCTGACCTTTTGCCTATGCGAACTCACAGGTGGGACCCACAACGAACATGGTCAATTTAACTAGTCAACATGGCGCCACGCAGACTATTTGGCCGGTCAACAGAGTGCAATCCGATGCTGAGCTGTGAGCAAGTGACCATATAATCACCGCAAAACGTATATAGTGACCGTAATCAGCTTATTCTGAAGTTCGGTGACCGTATTACGCTTTTCTCTCTGTAGGCCCTCGAAAACTACATCTCTACACGTTCTCGCATGTTACATCTAACAACTATGCAATACAGCACTACTACTACACTCTAACACAATAAATCATATGTGTTTTTAGTTTTACTAGATATCATATTGTTACTTATAATTATTCAGTTTGCATACATTAAAATTGCCTTTGAAATGTATGGCCAGTATCATCTACCGCGCGGGAAAAATCCCGCCCTTTCCTGTTTAATCAGGTTTGTATCGATGGATCGTGCGAAACAAAAAAACTATACTAGTACTATACAGTACAAGTGACAGTTCACTGGGCTGTCGTGTCATCTACTCCTCCGTCGTAAGAGTGGAGCGCTCGCTTTCATAAATCTTCTAGTCCCTTTCACCGACATGTGGGACATCAAGCTACCGGGTCCACGTGCCATACCGGAATACAGTGCAAAGCAGCCAGGGTGAAGCACCCTAGTCATGGCGCCGGCGTAGTAATGAGCAGTGAGGCGTCAAATCACAAAGCTCCACCTTTCCCGCAGTTAAGTTGGAGGGACGAAGCAACCATCATTTCACTCGTTGCTGAATCCGCTTCTCCCTCATCTTCTTCAACTTAACCACGTGTTGCTTCTGCCGTTGTTCTGCCTCATGTGGGATGTGGATCGGCTTGGTAAAGCACTGACACGTGGGACCACATGTTAGCAAACCGCCAGGACAACGTCCTCCGAAAAAAGAAGCCTAATCCTAGACTTACAAAGGGCTACGTAGCTACTACGTATACTTTCCATCTAATCTATATATGCCCTCCTAATTTTCAGGTGGGGTGGGCCTAGTCCTCTCCTTTAATCCAATCAAATAGTCCCACATCACATCAGTTCGTAACTTTACGTAAACCATTACGTGGATGTAGCATTGCTCAAATAAGAAACCTCCCCCGCCATCCGCGCGGCAAAATCACCTCCTTTTTACTAATCTCAATTCTATAATTTTTTAGATCAATATAATTGAGATTTGTATAGATAGCACACAGGAGCAAAACCAAGTAGTACGATTAAGGGCATCCACAATGTGTAGCCAAATGTGAAAATAGCTTTTGGCATCGTGGGAACCATTGTGGACGGTGTTGACAAAGTGAAAAAGATGGAACTGAAGGTCCGTGATTGATTGATTGAAGGAATAGAAAAATGCAACGTCTCTCCTCTTTCTCCCATGCTTGGACGCATGTAGTACTACAGTATAGAGCACAAAGTCTACTCCCCTGTCCCTTCTATCACAAATCACAAAGCAGTGAGGCGTCAAATCACAAAAGCTCGGACGAAGCAACCATCATTTCACTCTTCGCTGACTCCGCTTCTCCATCGTCTTCTTCGAGAAGCCATCTCACCGCATTACTTACTCCTAGTAGTACTAGTAAAGGACTTCCTGGATGCAAATGGTGTTCTCCATTGAACGCACTTCGCCAAACCACCACAAAAAAATATCGTCGACGTCATCGCAATGGGGAAGGAAGTCAAATATAGTTACTACCTCCATTTTTTTGTACACAAGGCCAGTATATCAAAATTACAATTTGGAAAGGGCCACTAACACTAATCGAGGCAAAATTGATGGGGTTAGCAACCAAGGATATTAATATCCCTTGCATGCATGCGGAAGTGAGAAGGTTGGTTTGCATGGTGCTGCATTAATCAAGCGATGAGGAGTGAGATGGTTAGCTCTTTGGTCTTTAGAGAAGAAAATACGCATTAATTGACACGTGAAACGAGGATTTGTATCGATTAAATCCCGCGAAGGAAAACCCAGCCTTTCTTTTTTAACACTAGTACTCCTAGTACGTACTAAAAAGAAACGGAGGGAGTACGTACTTATCCTGTTTTGGTCTAGGCCTTGCATTGCCAAACTTCGCCACACATTTTTGCCAAGCTTGCCTAAAGTTTTCAAAATGAGAAGGAGGTACACTTGCGCACGGCTATCGCGGTCGCACTGCACCCTCACACGGTCGCTCCTGCACGCCGCGGTCGCACCGCACCCTCACATAGTCGCTCCTGCACGCCGCAAAACCAACCAAGGGAACACACCCTCACTGACACGTGCTGTTGCATGTGAACACACCAAACTCAGCCATCCTATCGCTGACACATAATTTTCATTCATAGAGTATGTTTATCCAATGCATGTTGGGGAGTATCTGTACGGCCCGTGCGGTGGTCTGTTGGGGAAGAAGAAGAGGTGAGGAAGAAGGAAAGAAGGGTTAGGAGACGTAGGACATTCATCCATCCGCCTGAAATGGTAGACTGGCCCAAGTCAGGCGACTTGCATAACAAATATATGTTTTTACACAACAAAAGATCCATGAAAACAATAACATAAAGAAAAAACTATCACTGCTCACGGAAAGAGACGGCCTCGTCGTCTTTGGCTGCCGGCGCGAACCAGCCGTCGCTGCCGACGTGTGTCTCTGCACCGTGGTTGTCCTCGGCCTGCAGCTACTCATTCAAGCGGAGCGTGCGAATGCTCTGCACGGACGAGAGCACAACCTGGTTCAAGTCGAGGACGTCCGATTCCGCCTGCAGGAGGGCCTCGATGGCAGCGGCATCCGCGCGCTCTGTGTCGAGTCGAGCCTCCGCCGACTAGTTCAAGTCCAGGACGTCCGATTCCGCCTGCAGGAGGGCGTCGATGAGAGTGGCATGCGCGCGCTCTGCGTCGAGTTGAGCCTCTGCCACCCGGTTCAAGTCCAGGACGTCTGGTTCCACCTGCAGGAGGGCCTTGATGGCAGCGGCATCCATGCGCTCCGCATCAAGTTGAGCCTCCGCCGCCCAGTTCACATCCACGATATCCGGTTCCGCCTGCAGGAAAGCTCGATGGCAGCGGCATGCGCACGCTCCGCGTCGAGTTGAGCCTCTGCCTCCCGGTCCTCCTTTAGTATCGCCATGTTGAACCGCTGGTCCGCCTGCACCATGCGGGACTCGGACGCCGGCACGAAGTCGACGTCCATCACCTCATACCCATCAGGGGCCTTCTGCTCCATGACCTCTGCCATGAACATTGGATCGGCTTCCTCCTCCTCGTAGCTTGGCTCCAGAGACCTCGGGGATTGGCCCGCCGCAAAGGGAGCTTGGGAACGGAGGTCTGTGGCGCCGACCGCCGCCGCGATTTCTGCGCGGCGCTCCGGCGTCAGCATCTTGTAGTAAGTGATCTTGCGGCGCACCATGGCTTGCCGGCGAACTAGGGGACGCTTGATGCGGGCTAGGGGATCGAAAGGTGGGGGAATGAGCTGGAGATTTGGTGTGGTTTTAGGGCAGTGGCTGGCGTAGGCCGAGCAGCGAAGGTTCTGGTGTGAATAGTGGTTCCGGTGACGACCGGTCAATCGATTTTGACTGTACATCGCTCTTGTCGCGTTCGCATTGCAGCTTGGCACACTGGTCCCTCCACGTCGCCCACCGAATGGAACGCGCTTTGTCTTGCATTTTCTCTCGCTTGTGGGACCGCAGTTGAGAGCAAACCGACGTCCCTCCCCCTCCCCCGCCCGCATCATTTATTATACCACCACTCCCTCCGTTTTATGCGGAGTAAATAAAAATAGAGGGAGTATTACTATGGATGAGGATCCCCTGACGTGGACGAACCCATTGAGTAACTGACATGCGGGGCCTAGCAAGCATGGGGTCCGCCAGTAAGTGACCAAAAGGGAGGGTAAGGCAGGGATACCTACGTCAGAGGATCCACTTCCACTATACTACTTTGACCAAATGTTAGAGTAATAATATATGACATGCAACTTACACAAATGTTAGAGTAATAATATATGACATGCAACTTACACAATGCATACAGGGTCTAATGCATTTTTCGAGGCTAACTTTGACCAAATGTTAGAGTAATAATATATGACATGCAACTTACACAAAGCATACGGTCAAATTCATATGTGAAAGGAGTTTCCAATGATATAATTTTC
Source organism: Triticum dicoccoides (assembly GCF_002162155.2). Lineage (NCBI taxonomy): Eukaryota > Viridiplantae > Streptophyta > Magnoliopsida > Poales > Poaceae > Triticum > Triticum dicoccoides. Next base: position 469,953,770 of record NC_041386.1, read on the forward strand.
ACATTATACATCTCATGTGCTATTAATCTTGTCAATAGTCAAATTGGAAACCGTCTCGAGTACAAATCTAGGAGTACGTATGAATCTAACAATATTGATTGGGCGTTGTTGAATGTTGATACCTTTTTTTATCAAAGTAGATATACTTTGACTACACATAAAACTTATATGTAAACTACTCCCTCCTTCCATCTATATAGGGCCTAATGCGTTTTCGAGGGTAACTTTGACCAAAAGGTAGAGCAATAATATATGACATGCAACTTAAATAAAGTATACCATCAAATTCGTATGTGAAAGGAGCTTCCAATGATATAATTTTCGCATTATACATGTCATGTACTATTAATCTTGTCAATAGTCAAAGGCGGTCTTGAAAAATGAATTAAGCCCAATATAGATGGAAGGAGGGAGTACAAAGGATAGGAGGTGGTATATTGTACGTTCAAAAACGAAACGAACATTGAATACCCTTTATATATGATTTGCCGATGCTATGATCACCGGTTCAAAATTTTGAATCCGCCTTAGGTATCACGTGCCCCCACTCGTTCCCTCTCGATTTCATCCCGGGGTCCGGAGATCTATTGAAAGAGGACTAGGGTGGGTACATGCGAATGATACTCAGCGGAATGTTCAAATGAGGCATGCGAGAGGTTGGACTCGACTGGAGGGCGACATGATCGATGGAGAAGAGGGTTGGAGAGGAATGAGAAATAAGCAAACGCCACATGATTATACTTGAACGGCTCAAATAAACAATAAGTTGTCTCGCTTGGCCTACATAGTGAAAGGCCTAATGTGTAAAGCGGAGTACTGACGCTCGAATATGGCCGGGAAAACAGGGAAACAGACATGTGGGGCACACCCGTCGGGACGATGTAGCGCAGACTAGTCCAATGGAGGAGCTGGCCCACGACCTCCTCGCCATCGACAACCATTCATGTGGGTCGTTGGGGCCAACAACGGGACGCGGCTCCAGCACCGCCTGTGGACACGGCGACCGCGATGAGCGACACGCTCATATCGTCGCTAGACACGGTCGGTTTCAATTTGCCGAGGGTGGCATTAGTGTTGTGGCATGACCAATGGTATGTTTGGTTTGTGCCCAAGGTTGCCCCATCAAAGCATTGGGTAGCCAAAATTTTGGTTGAGTTATTGGTTGCCCATGATTTGGCCGACATTGGCAAGAAAAATGAACTTGAGTTGGCTAGAGTTCATTGGCATGCCAAAGAAATGGCAACGATCCAAACAAAGACCAATCTTTGGGTCATGACCAAAATTTTGGTTGAGGTATTGGTTGCCCATGATTTGGCCAACATTGGCAAGAAAAATGAACTAGAGTTGGCTAGAGTTCACTGGCTTGCCAAAAAAATGGCAACCATCCAAACAAAGACCAATCTTTTGGTCATGACCAAAATTTTGGCAAGGTGCACTTTGGCCACAATCCAAACACACCCCAACACCCGGCTCGTCGAGGATGCACGGGGCGCCACGACGCGTCCGCGGAGTGGTGTAGTGCGGCCAACTGCATCCTATGGACCTGAGACCATGCCGGGTCGTCTTGCTTTTTCAATGACATGCGGGGATCGCATGTGAGCAAAGGGCATCTCCAACGTTGCCACGACCGCAGCTGACTACCCTGGCACACCAAAATCCTCGTCCCTCGCGCCATCGCGCGGTGCGTTCCCAGCCGGCGCCAGTTTCCCGCATTCATGCCGTCCATTCGTATGTCGTCATTAAGAGGCTCGGTGCCCGAGGAACAACTCCGGCGACTTAATGACGCACCCGGACGCTTGGCCTCACCGGAATGCGCTACTTAAAGCGGCAATGCCTAGCTAACCTCCACACCATAGCGCATCGTCCTCCTACCTGGAACCACATCCGCCATGACCGCAAGCGCGAACGCTCTGCAGGAGAGCTTGTCTTCGGGGATGGAGCTCGAGGTCGCCGCCCTCGCTGAAGTCACCGCACAAGCGGTGGCCACGCTGGCGGCCGACGACGGGAGAACCGTCAGCCACGCGTCCTACTTTCCGCCGTCCAACGTCTGGCACCGCCGACGTCGGGGACTCCTCCGAGGATGAGTAGGGCATGGGAGGCGGCATGACATGGTGTGCCAACTGGCCGGTCCGTCTCCCGTGTTCTACTTTTCCTCGCCAGAGACCGCACTTTCACTTCACGGGCCTTGAACCCCGCCCCAGTACATGGAGATCACAGATGGAGGACATCGGTCGCCGCCGTAGAATAGGTTTAGGGTCGGGTTTCTTTTATTTTTTTGTCCTATAAAAGTTCGAAATGTAATGAAAATCTGCCGTGTTTGCATTAATCTTGGCCGGTGTATATGAACTTTCACAATAATATACATATTGTAGGAGTACTAGCAAGATGCCCGTGCACACGGCTCACGCAAACGGAACGCGCTTCAGCTTGCCTCTTCACTGACACGTGGGACTGCACTTGGAGAAACCGACCATGCGCCAAACTCCCCCCACGCGAGAATCCTCCCCCCCCCACACCCAAAAATTCCCCCCAAATCTGATTCAGCCGCCCTTTGGCCAACTAGCCAATAATATTCCCCAAACCCCCTCCCCCCTGTTCCCCTCCACTCCATTCGCTCCGCCAAAGCCGCCCTCCCCGCCGCGCCGATACGTCGGTGCCGCAGTTCGGCGATCCTCTCGCTCCCACAGTACGCTCTCATAGAATGCTGTCCTCTAGCCGCGCCGCCACCTCTGGCTACGTTCTTGTGGAGGCGCACGGCGGTCAGCGCCGCCACTGCTGGCGACGTTCGTGTGAGACGCACGACGGTCAGCTTCTCCCACGGTACGCGCATTCTAGACTGAGGCCCCGTTCATGTCGGTGTAGCGCTGAATGTTAGCTGATAGACGCTGTTAATCTCACTGTTTGCCGAAGTAGTTTACTGTCAATATGCTCTGCTTAAGAAGCTTCCTTGCCCTGTTCTGCACTCAATCTGCTTAGCTGAGATGGCATGCGAAGGCTGATTAGTTGCTAAAATATCCTGCCATATATTTATTGTGACGTAGATTGCCATGGTCTAGTAGCCAATCTGTTAGGTGAAATATCTCTACACCGGTTTATACTCGATCTTTGTTGCTGCGATGGCCTTCGATAGTTCAATGGCTGTGTGCTCAGCCTCATTGACTGCTGAAACAGCCTGCCATAATTTGGCACTCAAATCTGTTTGCTGAATTAGCTTTACATATATTTCGTTACTTAGACCTGCTCGTCCAAATATCTTGCCATAGCTTTAGACATCGACCTAGGTATTTTTTTGGACTTCATAAAAAAGCATATACGTTTTTCCTGTAATATCTAGTAGAAGAACTAATTTGTATGTCTAACAGATGGACAGGACTTGGATAACTTCTGCTCGAAGATTCTCCGCTGCATATGTCGAGGGGGTTGAAAACTTCATGAACTTTATCAGAGCTGAGTACGGTGGTCCGAAATCAGAGGTGCTCTGCCCATGTAGCAATTGTATGAATTCAGTTACAAGACCCCAGTCAACTGTGCAAAATCATCTACACTTGTATGGGATGTCGGTCACATATACTAGGTGGGTTCATCATGGTGAAGCTATGAACGTCAATGTTATTGACTACATGGAAGCAGTAGATCACCATCTTGATCTGCCTGATGCTCAGGTGGAAGAGGAGGAGGAGGTGGTGGTGGCGGAGCCAGTGAGTTTGACCAACATTGAAACAATGCTACGAAATGCTCGTGCATCCCGTGAACTTTCACCTGCAGAAGAAAAACGGTGGGCCCGCATGTTGGAACAATGCAACGTTGCTATCACCCCAGGAAATAAGTTGTCAGTATTCTCAGCTATGGTCACCTTTCTTCAGGTGAAGACATCTGAGCGGATGACCAACAAATCATTCGATGCGATGTTGGCTGCTTTCCGCGAATCTTTCCTAGATGTGTCTGAGCTGCCACACACCTACAGTAAAATGAAGAATTTACTTCGTGCAGTTGGAATTTCATATGATATGATCCGGAAGGATTATGCCAACTTAAGTGAATACCCGAAATGCAAATCATCAAGATGGAAAGATGGCCATGCTGTGAAGAGGATTCCTCATAATGTTCTGAGACATTTTCCAATTACACCAAGATTGCAGAGGTTGTTTCATGATGCTGAAACAAGAGAGGATGTACTGTGGCATTCTAGGAACCAGGAGTACAGAGATCAGAATGTAATGAGCCATCCATCTCATGGTAGTGAGTGGAAAAGCTTCAATGATAAACACAAAGAGTTTGCTGCTGACCCGAGAAACATTAAACTTGGATTAGCTTGAGATGGATTTAACCCATTTGGCCACCAGAGCGCCACATATAGCATGTGGCCAGTGCTTGTTATCCCTTACAACATGCCTCCAAATGTCTGCACCAAAGAATCAAACTACATGATGGCCTTGCTCATCCCAGGTCCAAAAAGTCCTGGAAAGGATTTTGATTTGTTCATGGAGCCTCTTGTGGAGGAACTTCAACAACTATGGAAGGGTGTTCTCACTCGAGACCTATATAGCAGCCCACCAGCTGATTTCTTCCTGCGTGTTGTTATAATTTGGTGCATCCATGATTATCCGGCTTTGGGCACTATGTCAGGGCGAACGACACATGGTTGCAATGCATGTGTTCGCTGTGACAGGAATCCGCTGTCATACGCAATACTTAGCAAGATCTGTTACATTGGACACTGCTGTTTCCTTGCCAAAGACAAGCCGCTTCCTAGAAAATACCGAAGACATGTGTTCAATGCAAAGCATGAAAACCGTGATGCACCAAAGAGGCTTACCGCCGATGAGTTGCAAGTGGAATTAGAGAAGGTCAGGCATATTACACCAGGAAACCATCCTGATAATGGTAGCGGGAAAAGGAAGCGTGGCAGGGCAGAAGAGAGATTATTGTTTACCCACAGGTCCACTTTGTGGGACTTGGAGTATTGAAAATATTTGGATCTGCGGCATAATCTTGATGTGATGCACATCGAGAAAAATATATGTGACAACATTATCGGAACACTTCTTAATATTGAAGGCAAGACGAAAGATACCTTAAAATCTAGGATTGATTTGACACACGTGGGTATCAGACAGGATTTGCAGGTGCAAGATGATGGTAAACCACGGGATATGGCACCAGCTGTGTACATCTTGGACAAGGTAAAAAGAAAAGAATTCTGCGAGGTCCTGTCACGTGTGAGATTCCCACATGGATTTGCTTCCAAGCCTGCAAGGAGAGTCAGTGCAGATGGAAACAAGGTACAAGGGTTGAAAACTCTTGACTTCCACGTCCTACTTCAAAGGGTTTTACCTGTTATCCTTAGAGGATTGGGCCGCCCTAACTTATATAGAGCAGTTGCAGAGTTGGGACAATTCTTCAGGGAACTCTGCAGTAGGAATATCAGGATAGATGCTTTGGAGCGTCTTAGAGACAAGATACCAACTATCCTATGCAACCTTGAGAAGATATATCCTCCAGCCTTCTTTGATGTGATGGTGCATTTGGCTGTTCATGTACCTGATGAGGCACTACTTAGAGGTCTAGTACAGTATGACTGGATGTACCCTATTGAAAGGTGGCTAGGCACTTTCAAGGGCTATGTTAGGAACAGAGCTAGACCCGAGGGTTCCATTTCAGAGGCCTACATTGCTACAGAAGCGTTGACATTCTGCTCAAAATACATTCAAACAGCTGATCAGCTTAGCAAAGAGGTGGGTGAAGACAATCCTGGGCTCAATGTTTTCGATTATTCTGCTCGAGTTACAGGGAAGAGTCGACAAGAGGACAAACCTAAAGATTTGTACAAAATGGTTTGGTATGTGTTGAATAACTGTCCTGAGATACTACCTTATATCAAGTAAGTGCAGTACTGCAGCTTAAACATCGTAATCTACCAAACTTGCAGCACATTCTTATATATTTAGATGTTTGACGCGATCACTATGTTGTGCAGCATCTAAAAAGAGGAGTTACTGCCGCAAAATCCAAGAAACATTGACAAACTGGTTATGTCAGGATTTGCGAAATGGTTCAAGAACCATGTAAGCTTTTGAAGTACACTGTTAGTTTTTTTAATATATTGAGTACATAAGATGATCAGCTTGTCTATTTTCTAACCATAGGTTAAGAAGATGCGGGAGGATGGGCAGGAAGTTGATGATGCCCTTTACTCACTAGAAATGGGTCCTGATACTCGGGTAAGGCATTATGAATCTTGCGTTGTTGCACAAGACGAAGGCAGGAAGACACAAAACAGTGCCATCATGAGCACGGATACATATGACAAAGAGACAACTAAAATGTATGCTAACATAACAGACATTGTTCACTTGCAGTATATCTCCAGTTTGAGGATCATCGGTGTGTGGTTCTGTTGTGCTGTCGTTGGTATAACCTGTTTTCCACGATCGCAAAACCCAGAGCTGATGATTATTTCAAATCCATCAATGTCAAGGCGGCGTACCAGACCAACGAGCCTTTTATTTTGGCAAATCAAGCAACACATATATTTTTCTTGGAAGACACATTTGCACGTAGCGATGACTGGAGAGTATTGCAAAGGTTTGAGCAGGGGAATTCATTTAATGAAGTTGCACAACAAGATGATGCTTACACTGCTCCTGATGTACAAGATAACACAGATGTTCCTAATATCTTTGAGAACCATCACGTCAATGACGCCGGCGAAAAGATTGACTGTCGTGCTGTGGACATACAAGAGTTGATCAAGAAGAAGCCAACGTTCGAGGACGTTGAGGACGAAGAAGAAGATGACACCGTGGGGAATTACGATTCAGACTGATACACATGGCGAAGATGTTGAAATTGCTGCTGCGGATGATGATTACATTGCTTTTGTCGTATTTGCCTGTCATAAGACGTTTTTTATCTACTATGTGAAATTATGTTTGCTATGACAACTGAAACCTGATGAACATGTTGTTTAGTATTTTGCTGTGAGAACATCACTTGTTATGTATGCTGATTTGTGTTTGGTGATTGTATGACAACAAAAACATGATGACATTGTTGTTTAGTTGTACTCGTATTTGGCTGTGAAACTTGAATTTGATGACATAGTTTGCTGTTGGACTGCAATTTGCTCGACGTCTTCGAATGAGAACAAAGCTGACCCGAGAGGGCCTCTGCTATTTATTTATTTATATCAGCAAAAGGGGATACCCCCTGATTTCCGTTAATAGAAATCATTAGATTTTCAAAACACTACGCCCAACCTTCTACACAGGTTTCATTCATTACTAGTTTCAGCAAAGTGCTCATGTCGTAGCCACTGGATACATCATGAGTGCTACATACACTGCAAATAAAGAGACAATCATCCTACAGAGCACATCGATTTTGCCCATTATCTTCACAAGCTCTTTCATCTCCTCATTGCTGTCAAGGCCATTCAACAGCTGTTGCTTGGCCATGATCAGAGGAACTGCATCTTTAACCTTCTGCTCTGCATCTTCCTCTTCTGCCGTTCCTTCAGTTACTTGTCCAACACCCCAACCTGCTGGTATTGGGATTCCTCGGCTAACCAAATAATCAACGTAGTTGCATTGCCCCACATCAGCAACTTCCCAGAAATACAAATCACACGAATCTTCCCTTTTTTGCACGAATCTAATTGGTAGATCATCAACCAAACTATTAAAAAAATTAGCAACTGAAAGTAGCAGAACAACACTTAAACATATTATTACCCCATGATTCGGGCATTTGTAGAAGACTCGGCCAGGGTTGCGGATTGTGGTTGAGACGCGACGGATGACTCTACGTGATCTGTAGCAGTGGCACCACACCAACGGCAGCGGGTTGCGATGAGCAATCGGCTGCGGTGCGCGTGCCGGCGAGGGAGTGATGAGACCCACAGGCGATGGTACGGGTTGCGACTTGGCGCATATCTGGTTGTTGCCTGCTGAAGAGCAGGTGGACAAGCAGCCAGCGGACATGGTTGCTGCGGTCAGAGCTTCTGATGCTAGGCAGAGTAAGTAGAGAAGAGGAGAAGCGAACGTTGGATATGTCAGTTTCATTACTTGTAGAGTAGCATAGCACCATATATAGTCATAGTCTAGGTTTGGATTTGAACCAGCTACAAGAGCACGTCTTTCTTTTTTCTAAAACTCGGCAACATCTCTTTACTGGTACACTAGCTTGTTCTGTACGCCTTCCCAAGTCTTTGATTTTCTTTCCCTTCTTTTTGCGAGGACCTGACAGCTGGGACCCACCGGAAGGGCCTCTGTATTTCGCGAAAAAACCATTCCCCCCGCTGACATGTCGGACCCACCAGCTATATCTTCGCACGCAAGGAAGTGCCTCCTTATTACGCACAAAAAAAATGAATACCCCCCTGCTAGCTGGGATCCACCATAGTGGGAGGATGACTTGTGGGCCAACAAAGTTGACCGGGACGGAGGGCTTTGTCAACTTAGTCAATATGAACGATTCTAGCTCCAGTGACCGTACGATGTCCATCCAACGGGTGTAGTGCTTCTTCAACCTCTGGTCTTCTTGCTCCAGCCGCCCAAAGCAGCACCGGTCGTGCCGCATGCTCCTACCTCCCGTGGCCGGATATGCTGCCGCGGAGGCCTCACCGCCCCCTACTATTCCCACCGCTGGCCAGGCCTTGCGGCGACGGCAGCCTCACACCGCAGCCGAACTAGTGAACCCTCGTACTCCTCTCCGCGCGGGCTTCCACTGCCGCATCTTCCCCGGCTCTGCGTCGTCCCCTTCCTAGGCCTCATCGTCGTCCACCGCCGTGGTGCTCTCCGCGCGGCGTGGTCAACGTGGTCAAGGAACGACTTCCATCGGAAGAGTACTGTACATGGAGAGGCTGACAGCTGGGTCCATGGCCACATCCCAGTTTTTTGTGATTTGCCAAGTAAGTCGCTTTGTCAGGCCTGTTGGGCTGCAAATCTTTCAAGACGAGGAGTGCTTTCATTCAGCTGGCAGAGAAAATGGCCCATCAGTAATGAGAAATGGGTTGTACATTTTTAAAACACATCAAACCGGCAATTAGTTTCAAATATCATTTTTTTATTTCAAGATTTTAAATTACATTAATTTTTATACATGGAGAATTTGTTGGATTTTATATTGATATACATTTATTTTTAAAATCAGTTTGAATGTGAGTCAAAATTTCAGGATTAAAAACAGTTCGGACCACACCGAAATATGCAAAATTTCATATAATTTTTTAACCGTGGCCACAATATGGGTTGTAATGCTAACAAAAAGAATATGGGCTCCAAAAAAACCTTAAGAATAAGCAAATGGGCTGAAAATTATTAGAAATAATGGCAGATGGGATGTATGATGTTTTCCACAGATTTGAGGCTTTCCTAAAAAAAGGTTGACGCACAAGCAGTGACTGTTGGATGTCCATCCAACGACCGTCGTGCTTTTTCAATCTCTGCTCTTCCTGCTCCAGCCGCTCAAACAGGCGTCGGCGGGACTGCCTGCTCCCTCCTCCCGACGGCCGGCTCTGCTGCCGCACAGGCCTCACCGCCCCACCGTACTCCCATCGCTGGCCTAGCCATCCCTCTACTAACCCACACCTGTTGTTATTCTCCGGCGAAGGCAGACGAACCAGTAAACCCTCGTACAGTCGTACTCCCCTCCGCGTGGGAAACAACTGCCGAGTCTTCCCTACCTTCGTGTCCTTCCCTTCCTAGGCCTCGCCGTCGTCCACCGCCCTGGTGCTCTCGCTGGGGCCTGGTCAACATGGTCAACGACCGACATGCATCTGAAGTGGATTGTAAGTGGAGAGGCCGACAGCTGGGTCCACGGCCACACGCAAGGAAATGCCTCCTTATTACGCGCAAAATAATGATTCCTCCACCTGACATCAGGGACCCACCGAAAGGGCCTCTGTATTTCACGAAAAAAACATTACCACTGCTGACAGCTCGGACCCACCAGCTATATCTTCACACGTAAGGAAGTGCGTCCTTATTACGCACAAAAAAATGAATACTCCCCCTGTTAGCTGGGACCCGGTATAGTGGCAGGCTGACTTGTGGGCCTACTAAGTTGACGGGGACGGAGGGCTTTGCCAACTTAGTCAATAATGCACGATTCTAGCTCCAATGACCGTACGATGTCCATCCAACGGCCGTAGTGCTTCTTCAACCTCTGGTCTTCTTGCTGCAGCCTCCCAAACCAGCGCCGGTCGTGCCTCGTGCTCCTGCCTCCCGTGGCCGGCTGCGATGCGGTAGAGGCCTCACCGCCCCCTACTACTCCCACCACTGGCCAGGCCATCCCTCTACTCACCCACACCCCCTGTTACTCTGCGGCGATGGCAACCTCACACCGCAGCAAACCAGTGCCCTTGTACTCCTCTACGCGTGGGCATCCACTACCGCGTCTTCCCCGGCTCCGCTTTGTCCCCTTCCTAGGCCTCGCCATCGTCCACCGCCCTGGTGCGCTCGGCGCGGCATGGTCAACGTGGTCAAGGAACGACTTCCATCGGACGTGGACTGTACGTGGAGAGGCTGACAGCTGGGTCCACGGCCGCAGCAAGGAAGTGCCTCCTTATTACGTGCAAAATAATTATTCCTCCACCTGACAGCGAGGACCCACCGGACGGGCCACCAGTATTTTGCGAAAAAAATCATTCCCCCCTGACTGTTGGGACCGACTGGACGGGCCACCATATTTCGTGGAAAAAACGTTCCCCCCGTTGTCAGCTTGGACCTACCGGAAGTGCCTCCTTATTACACACAAAAAAATGAATACTCCCCCGGCTAGCTGGGACCCACCTTGGTGGGAGGCTGACTTGTGGGCCTAGTAAGTTGACGGGGACGAAGGGCTTTGTCAACTTAGTCAATATGAACGATTCTAGCTCCATTGACCGTACAATGTCCATCCAACGGCCGTAGTGCTTCTTCAACCTCTGGTTTTCTTGCTCTAGCCACCCAAAGCAGCGCCGGTCGTGTCGCATGCTCCTCCCTCCCGTGGCCGGCTGTGCTGCCGCGGAGGCCTCACCGCCCCCTACTATTCCCACCGCTGGCCAGGCCATGCGGCGACGACAGCCTCACACCGCAGCCGAACTAGTGAACCCTCGTACTCCTCTCCGCGCGCACGGGGGCTTCCGCTGCCGCGTCTTCCCCGGCTCCCCGTCGTCCCCTTCCTAGGCCTCGCCGTCGTCCACCGCCCTGGTGCTCTCGGCGCGGCGTGGTCAATGTGGTCAAGGAACGACTTCCATCGGACGTGGACTGTACGTGGAGAGGCTGACAGCTGGGTCCACGACGGCAGCAAGGAAGTGCCTTCTTATTACACGGAAAATAATGATTCCTCCACCTGACAGCAGGGACCCACCGGACGGGCCACCGTATTTCACAAAAAAACATTTCCCCCCTGACTGCTGGGACCCACCAGCTACACCTTCGCACGCAAGGAAGTGCCTGACAGTCGGGACCCACCTGGTCGAAGCGTACGTAGCGTTGTCATTCTGGTCGCGAACGTGTACGTACATATATACTGGTGGATGTAGAGGCGCGCACGCGTCGTAGTAGAGGCGCGCACGTAGCATGTACATGTATGTACATCGGCCAGGGTGCAAGAAAGAAAATATGGCCACGTATGTGTACATACGGGCGGGGTCTCGAACGCCTACTCGCGCATACGTACAGCGAGGGCTCGTGTACATGGTTGGGTCGGAACGGAGAAACAGCATCGTCGTCGTGTTCATGGGGAGGCAACGGAATGCGTCGTGTTCATCGGGAGGCAACGCGGCTGGGTCGGAACGGAATGCATGGTCATGTTCATCGGGAGGGCTTGGACGGAAGAGGCGATGGAAACGAGGCCTGGCGTACCGCATAATAGAGGAAACGAACCTCCTACGGTCGATGGTGGTCCTGTTGATCGGGAGGGGTGTGGCGTACCGCAAAACGGAGGAAACGGACCTCCTACGGTCGAAACGGGGGTCCTGTTGATCGGGAGGGGTGTGGCGTACCACAAAACGGAGGAAACGGACCTCCTACAGTCGAAACGGGGGTCCTATTGATTGGGAGGGGTGTGGCGTACCGCAAAACGGAGGAAACAGACTTGTGTTGGAGCGCTACGGTCGAAACAGGGGTCCTGTTCATCGGGAGGGGTGTGGCATACCGCAAAACGGGACTCTATGGGATACTGTTCATCTCCACCGTCGACCCCCTCCAGCCTCCACGAGCTACTGTTCATCCACCGTCGACCTCCTCCAGCCTCCACGGGCTCGTGTTCATCCAGCCTCCACCGCGCTACTCCACCGGCTACTGTTCAACCACCCCTCCACCGTCTATTGTTCATCCAGCCCTCCACACCATGGGGTCCTATTCAACCAACCCTCCACAGGCACCCCTCCACCGTCTACTGTTCATCCTGCCCTCCACACCATGGGGTCCTATTCATCCACCCCTCCACAGGCACCCCTCCACCGTCTACTGTTCATCCAACCCTCCACCACACCACGGGGTCCTGTTCATCCAG
>NC_041386.1:469966479-469977677 GCF_002162155.2 Triticum dicoccoides
GCAACACTCACTGTTCATCCCATCGATCGGCTTCAGTTAGCAGCAGTAGCCAAGGAATCGCTCGATCGGGTTCAGTTAACAACCATCGATCGATCACTCGGGTTCAGTAACGCGTAGCCTGCAGTGCACTCGCTCGGGTTCAGTTAGAGCCCAACGCCTCGCTCGGGTTCAGTTAGAGCCAACGCCTCGCACACACGCGCATACGTGTACGAGAGAAACGCGCATCGCTCGGCCCCCAACCTCCCACCGTAACCGGGAACTCCCTGAATTTTTCCTCCCTCTCGCTTCTACCATGGTTTTTTCCGTCATGGACGGCCCAAAGAATGTCATGCAGCTGCGTCTCCGGCCCACCCAGGACAAAAAGCCCATTTTCTGTCATGATTTTTTGTCATAGAAGTAGGAGCCCACCACATCTATGATGATACCGGGTTTTGTCACAATTATCGTCATAGAAGTGTCATATGTATGACATAATTTTTTTTCATTCGGCCCAAAATGTCACGGATGTGTCTTTTTTGTAGTGACAATATGTGGAATAGAATGGTGGTTGTGGAGAAGAAAAAAAGGGAGAAGATAATCTCACATCAACTAGGCGTATTAACGGGCTATGGAGATGCCCATTAATAGATATCAATGTGAGTGAGTAGGGATTGCCATGCACGCCTACCCCCCCCCCCCGGCACGCCCTCCACCCTCGTGGGGCCCATGTTGCTCCAGCGACGTACTTCTTCCTCCTATATATACCTACGTACCCCCAAACTACCAGATACGGAGCAAAAACCCTAATTCCACCGCCGCAACTTCTTTACTCGAGAGATCCCATCTCGGGGCCTTTTCCGGAGCTCCATCGGAGGGGCATTGATCATGGAGGGCCTCTACATCAACTCCATGCCCTCTCCGGTGATGTGTGAGTAGTTTACTTCGGACCTACGGGTCCATAGTTATTAGCTAGATGGCTTCTTCTCTCTCTTTGGATCTCAATACAAAGTTCTCCTCGATTTTCTTGGAGATCTATTCGATGTAATCTTCTTTTGCGGTGTGTTTGTCGAGATTCTGCCATTTTTTATTTGGAAGGTGATATTTATTTAATTATTTTTGCAGATGATTAATACATAAATGCCTCACGTCCAGAAATTTATTTTAGAATTTTTGGGGTTCCAGAACTTGCGTTAGCTACAGATTACTACAGACTATTCTGTTTTTGACAGATTCTGTTTTTCTTGTGTTGTTTGCTTATTTTGATGAATCTATGGCTAGTAAAAGAGTTTATAAACCATAGAGAAGTTGGAATACATTTGGTTTAACACCAATATAAATAAATAATGAGTTCATTACAGTACCTTTAAGTGGTGTTTTGTTTTCTTTCGCTAACGGAGCTCACGAGATTTTCTATTTTGAGTTTTGTGTTGTGAAGTTTTCAAGTTTTGGGTAAAGATTTGATGGATTATGGAACAAAGAGTGGCAAGAGACTAATCTTGGGGATGCCCATGGAACCCCAAGGTAAAATCCAAGGACACCAAAAAGCCTAAGCTTGGGGATGCCCCGGAAGGCATCCCCTCTTTCGTCTTCGTTTATCGGTAACTTTACTTGGAGCTATATTTTTATTCACCACATGATATGTGTTTTTCTTGGAGCGTCTTGTATGATTTGAGTCTTTGCTTTTTATTTTACCACAATCATCCTTGCTGTACACACCTTTTGAGAGAGACTCACATGATTTGAAATTTATTAGAATACTCTATGTGCTTCACTTATATCTTTTGAGCTATATAGTTTTTGCTCCAGTACTTCACTTATATCTTTTAGAGCACGGTGGTGGATTTGTTTTATAGAAACTATTTTTCTCTCATGCTTCACTTATATTATTTTGAGAGTCCTTTAGAACAACATGGCAATAATAAAAACTTTCATATGAGTGCATTGAATACTATGAGAAGTTTGATACTTGATAATTGTTTTGAGATATGGAGATGGTGATATTAGAGTCATGCTACTTGAGTAGTTGTGAATTTGAGAAATACTTGTGTTGAAGTTTGTGATTCCCGTAGCATGCATGTATGGTGAACTGTAATGTGATGAAGTCAGAGCATGATTTATTTATTGATTGTCTTCCTTATGAGTGCCGGTCGGGGACGAGCGATGGTCTTTTCCTACCAATCTATCACCCTAGGGGCTTGCGTGTAATACTTTGCTTTGATAACTTTTAGATTTTTGCAATAAGTATGTGAGTTCTTTATGACTAATGTTGAGTCCATGGATTATACGCACTCTCACCTTTCCACCATTGCTAGCCTCTCTAGTATCACGCATCTTTTGCCGGTACCACAAACCCACCATATACCTTCCTCAAAACAGCCACCATACCTACCTATTATGGCATTTCCATAGCCATTCCGAGATATATTGCCATGCAACTTTCCATCGTTTCGTTATTATGACACACTTCATCATTGTCATATTGCTTGCATGATCATGTAGTTGACATCGTATTTGTGGCAAAGCCACCGTTCATAATTCTTTCATACATGTCACTCATGCATCATTGCACATCCCGGTACACCGCCGGAGGCATTCACATAGATTCATATTTTGTTCTAAGTATTGAGTTGTAATTCTTGAGTTGTAAGTAAATAAAGTGTGATGATCATCATTATTAGAGAATTGTCCCAAGTGAGGAAAGGATGATGGAGACTATGATTCCCCCACAGGTCGGGATGAGACTCCGGACAAAAAAAGAGAGGCCAAAAACAAAAAAAGATGGCACAAATAAAAAAATGAGAGAAAAAGAGAGAAGGGACAATGTTACTATCCTTTTTCCACACTTGTGCTTCAAAGTAGCACCATGTTCTTCATACACAGAGTCTCCTATGATATCACTTCCATATACTAGTGGGAATTTTTCATTATAGAACTTGGCTTGTATATTCCAATGATGGGCTTCCTCAAAAACGCCCTAGGTCTTTGTGAGCAAGCAAGTTGGATGCACGCCCACTTAGTTTCTTTTGTTGAGCTTTCATATACTTATAGCTCTAGTGCATCCGTTGCATGGCAATCCCTACTCACTCATATTGATATCTATTGATGGGCATCTCCATAGCCCGTTGATACGCCTAGTCGATGTGAGACTATCTTCTCCTTTTTGTCTGCTCCACAACCACCATTCTATTCCAACATAGTGCTATATCCATGGCTCACGCTCATATATTGCGTGAAGATTGAAAATTTTTGAGAACATCAAAAGTATGAAACAATTGCTTGGCCTGTCATCGGGGTTGTGCATGATTTAAATATTTTGTGTGGTGAAGATAGAGCATAGCCAGACTATATGATTTTGTAGGGACAACTTTCTTTGGCCATGTTATTTTAACAAGACATGATTGCTTAGTTAGTATGCTTGAAGTATTGTTATTTTTATGTCAATATTAAACTTTTATCTTGAGTCTTGTGGATCTGAACATTCATGCCACAATAAAGAAAAATTACATTCAGAAATATGTTAGAAAGCATTCCACATCAAAAATTCTTCTTTTATCATTTACCTACTCGAGAACGAGCAGGAATTAAGCTTGGGGATGCTTGATACGTCTCCAACGTATCTATAATTTTTGATTGCTCCATGCTATTGTATTATCTATTTTGGGTGTTAATGGGCTTTATTTTACACTTTTATATAATTTTTGGGACTAACCTACTAATCGGAGGCCCAGCCCAAATTGCTGTTTTTTTTGCCTATTTTAGGGTTTCGAAGAAAAGGAATATCAAATGGAGTCCAAACGGAATGAAACCTCCGGGAACATGATTTTCTCAACAAACGTGATCCAGGAGACTTGGAGTGGCCATCAAGAAACAAGGGGGAAGGCACGAGGCAGGGGGCGCGGCTACCCCCTGGGCGCGCCCTCCACCCTCGTGGGCCCTCCGTTGCTCCACCGACGTACTTCTTCCTCCTATATAAGTCCACGTACCCCCCAAACATCCAGGAGCACCACGAAAACCTAATTCGACCGCCACAACCTTCTGTACTCGAGAGATCCCATCTCGGGGCCTTTTCCGGAGCTCCACCGGTGGGGGCATTGATCACGGAGGGCCTCTACATCAACTCCATGGCCTCTCCGGTGATGTGTGAGTAGTTTACTTCAGACCTACGGGTCCATTGTTATTAGCTAGATGACTTCTTCTCTCTCTTTGGATCTCAATACAAAGTTCTCCTCGATTTTCTTGGAGATCTATTTGATGTAATCTTGTTTTGCAGTGTGTTTGTCGAGATCCGATGAATTGTGGGTTTGTGATCCAGATTATCGATGAACAATATTTGATTCTCCTCTGAATTCTTTTATGTATGATTGGTTTATCTTTGCAAGTCTCTTCGAATTATCAGTTTGGTTTGGCCTACTAGATTGATCTTTCTTGCAATGGGAGAAGTGCTTAGCTTTGGGTTCAATCTTGCGGTGTTCGATCCCAGTGACAGAAAGGGAACCAATACGTATTGTATTGTTGCCATCGAGGATAAAAAGATGGGGTTTATATCATATTGCATGAGTTTATCCCTCTACATCATGTCATCTTCCTTAAAGCATTACTCTGTTCTCTTGAACTTAATACTCTAGATGCATGGTGGATAGCGGTCGATGTGTGGAGTAATAGTAGTAGATGCAGGCAGGAGTCGGTCTGCTTGTCTCGGGCGTGATGCCTATATACATCATCATACCTAGATATTCTCATAACTATGCTCAATTCTATCAATTGCTCGACAGTAATTTGTTTACCCACCGTAATACTTATGCTGTTGAGAGAAGCCACTAGTGAAACCTATGGCCCGGGGTCTATCTTCCATCATATTAATCTTCCAATACTTAGTTATTTATTTTGCCTTTTATTTTACTTTGCATCTTTATTTCTCTTTATCATAAAAATACCAAAAAAAATTATCTTATCATATCTATCAGATCTCACTCTCGTAAGTGACCGAGAGGGCTTGACAACCCCTTTATCGCATTGGTTGCGAGGTTCTTATTTGTTTGTGTAGGTGCGTGGGACTTGAGCGTGATCTCCTACTGGATTGATACATTGGTTCTCAAAAATTGAGGGAAATACTTACGCTGCTTTACTGCATCGCCCTTTCCTCTTCAAGGGAAAACCAACGCAGTGCTCAAGAGGTAGCAAGAAGGATTTCTGGCGCCGTTGCCAGGGAGATTCGGGCCAGGTCAATTCAAGATTTGACTCCCACAACGAGTCATTTCTAGCGCCATTACCAAGTCAAAATATACCAAGTACCCATCACAAACTCTTATCCGTTGCATTACATTATTTGCCATTTGCCTCTTGTTTTCCTCTCCCCCACTTCACCCTTGCCGTTTTATTCGCCCTCTCTTCCTCTCTCCCTCTCTTTCCGTTCCCCTTCACCCTTTCCTCTTCAAGGAAAAACCAACGCAGTGCTCAAGAGGTAGCATGGTTGCTCCTGCTCTTATCGCCGCCACGACGACGGTCGCCGCTGAGCACTTGCGTAAGGTCATCAAAAGGTAGCTGTACTACAGATCCGAATCATCCTGTCAGGTTCCAATCTATCCCGATATTTTTAGCACGTCCAAAGTATAGATCCTTGCTGAATCCGTCCTAAATGACCCCCCCTGGAAAGCGATCTGCCGCCGGATCCGGAGCTTGACTAGAGACTCTCGCAACATGAGTTCGACTCTGAGTTTTGCGCCACCGAGAAGTACCAAAAGTTGAGTCATGTGCACGGGCACACTCCCGCTCGACGTGTATTGTAACGCCCTCGATGCGGCTATATCTCCCACGTGTCGAGGCACGACTTAGAGGCATAACCGCATTGAAAGCAATGTCGCAAGTTAGGCAATCTTCACAACATCCCATGTAATATAGATAATAAAAGGGGAGATACATAGTTGGCTTACACTCGCCACGTCAATCAAAGTACATAAATAGCATTACATCAACCAAACACTCATGGCCCGACTACGGCGCCAAAATAAAAGATAAACCCAACATGCGACACAGTCCCGATCGCCCCAACTAGGCACCACTACTAATCATCAGGGAAAGACACATAGTAACGGCATGAGTCCTCGTCGAACTCCCACTTGAGCTCAAGCGCGTCATCTGGAACGGAGTCATCGAGCCCTGCATCTGGTTTGGAAGTAATCTGTGAGCCACAGGGACTCAGCAATCTCGCACCCTCGCGATCAAGACTATTTAAGCTTATAGGTAAGGCAATGTAAATATGTGGAGCTGCAGCAAGCGACTAGCATATATGGTTGCTAACCTGTTCGCAAAAGAGAGCGAGAAGAGAAAGGCAAAGTGCGAACGAACAACTAGAGAATAACCTGCGGCAAGCATTACTCCAACATCGTGTTCACTTCCCGGACTCCGCCGAGAAGAGACCATCACGGTAACTCACACGGTTGATTCATTTTAATTAAGTTAAGGATTCAAGTTATCTACAACCGGACATTAACAAATTCCCATCTGCCCATAACCGCGAGCACGACTTTCAAAAGTTCAAATCCCTACAGGGGAGTCCCAACTTAGCCCATGACAAGCTCTCACGGTCAACGAAGGAATAGACCTCCTCCCGAGACGTTCTGATCAGACTCGGTATCCCGTTTCTACAAGACACTTCGACAAGTTAAAACAAATCCAGCAACACCGCCCGAATGTGCCGACAAATCCCGATAGGAGCTGCACATATCTCGTTCTCAGGGCACACTTAGACTGTCTTAGGTACGGGTAGGCCAGCCCAGAGTTGCCCCTGGTGGCCACCGACAGCTGACAGGTGGACCAACACTCAGAGGAGCACTGGCCCGGGGGGGTTTAAATAAGATGACCCTCGGGCTCCGGAAACCCAAGGGAAAAAGAGGCTAGGTGGCAAATGGTAAAACCAAGGTTGGGCATTGCTGGAAAAGCTTTAATCAAGGCAAACTATCAAGGGGTTCCCATTATCACCCAACCGCGTAAGGAACGCAAAATCCGGGAATATAACACCGATATGACGGAAACTAGGGCGGCAAGAGTGGAACAAAACACTAGGCGAGAGGCCGAGCCTTCCACCCTCTACCAAGTATATAGATGCATTAAGATAACAAGATAATATAATGATATCCCAACAAGTAAAATAATGTTCCAACAAGGAACGGTCTCCAATCTTCACCTGCAACTAGCAACGCTATAAGAGGGGCTGAGCAAAGCGGTAACATAGCCAATCAATGGTTTGCTAGGACATGGTGGGTTAGAGGTTTGACATGGCAATTTGGGGAGGCATGATAGGCAAGTGGTAGGCATCGTAGCATAGGCATAGCAAAAGAGCGAGCATCTAGCAAAGCAAAGATAGTAGTGATTTCGAGGGTATGATCATCTTGCCTGCAAAGTTGTCAGACAAGATGGCGATGAGTCATGCCAAGTTTGGGGAGTGTTGCTCGTACCCTCATTGCATGTTTTCAAATAGGGCATACTGCCTGTGATTTACTATTGAAAAACAAGTCGACGGGAGAACCCGCCCACAGGCATCTGTCTCTAGCACAAATCTTTTACTGAAATCAGGGAGAACCAACACAGGGGCCTCAATTAAAGCTTGCTTGAGAACATCAAAGGATTGCTTTGGCTTGTCCACACAAATGGTACTCCTTTCTTTAACAAGTTGAAGGAACAGACCGTAGCAAAAGCCGAAGAAGATGCGAATTAGGAAAAGGATTGGCTTTAGCTTCCAGTCTACCTCATTTCTATCAAAATGATCTGGTGTCTATGTCCATGCCTGAGGTTGGTAAACTGCCAAAGCTTCTGCTGTAGTGTAGCACCAGGGTTCAGCCTTCTCCTTGCCGAGTTGCATCGCCCATCTAAAATAGTTTCATATCCCTTTCCATCGATCTTTCTTGGTGCTGTAGTACCCATTCCTGCTAGGCTTATTTAGCCTATGCGAAGCGCGAAGCATAAGAGAAGAGTGTAGCGAAGCTTCCAGACGGAGAAGCGAGAACCCTTTCTGCTTTGACCGCTTGCCCTCCTGGCACAGATGTGGAAAAGGTCTCAGTTGCTTGCTTATCAAAATAGGCCTTTCTGTAACCTGACCTTACGCTGAAAAACTGCACTTGTTGGCTCTGCGTCCACTGAAACTTATGAAAAAGAAATGTTATTCTACCGATATCTTCAAGAGTTCAGTAGTTCTAAGACCCTTCCTTCCCTTTTCAAGTGCTTGCTATCCCTGCCAGAGACAACAAAGAGGGGATTTTTGCTCGCCTCAGCTATGGATAAATCCAAGCGGTCTCCGTGGGTCTTGGGCAAGACGACTTCGGTTCACACGTGAAAGTGCTTCGAAAGGCACCGCATCTTTGAATCCTCGTGTGTTGGTTAGTACCGAAGCCTCTTGGCTAGTACAGAGTTGTCAGGTACAGGACTTGAAAAGGGCAAAGGGCTTGAGCTTGGCCTAATCACAGCAGCTGCTAAGCAACAGGTTGGGAAACCAAGAGAAGGCTTCGCCTTTTCTTATCTTCTTCCCGGCACAAAAAGAGGGATTAGCATTATTGAGGAGAATCCACTTCTGAGCGCCAAAGGCGGGCATCCGACGTCACTAAAAAGAAGGAGAAAGGCATTCAGGCACCGCAAATCCAAGAAACTCCGAATATAGGCCGGCACGAAAAGCAAAATGACCAAAGGGATTGGGGCTGTTTCGGCACCAAAAAAAGACCAAGAAATTCCTGTTTGAAGTCAGTATATCTCGATAGAACCAATTCCAATCCAGGTCCGGTAGTGTGAATCTTCTCGAAAGCGCACAACATAGTCCAGTCAGTGTAGCCAGGGCATCATGAACGGATTCCTCAAGAGGAAGGTAGGGCCATATCTATCCAAGAAGAAAGACCTGTCTTCCTGCTTCAAAAACAGGGCTTCCTGACCCGATAAAAGAGTGCACATGGAAGTAGTTCCGCTCAATTCTCCAATATGACTTTGGGTGTGACCCCAACCCCACCAAATGGTGATCCTCGAGACCAAAGGGCATTGAACGAGAGTCTAAAGCGGATTAGAGTGCGACGACCAAAGCTACGGAGCGGCCTCTACCGCTTTCCCTACTGTTCTGGTTGAACTAGGGCTTTGGCTGAGCGACCACCTTCTTGAAAACAAACAATTGCCCGATGGCAAAGTCAGATGAAAGGCTAGGAGTGTAAACCACGTACGAGCGTGGCGCAGAAAGCGAAATGTTTTGCAGCGAGTACCAGGTTAGTAATTCAATTGTGATATCTTCTGCAGCGTTTTCTCTCTGTTGCTATTCTCAGCACTTTCCTGTTGGTTAGTGGTCCTACCCGTATCAATCCTTCTATTGAGAAGCACCATCCGGAAAATGAATTACCTGCAGCTCCTCGAAATCAAACTCAACGGGCTCCTCATTAGCGAACTCATCTCCCAGCTCTACCGAAACAAGACAAACAAGCAACAAGGACACAATCAACCACGTGCAAACTCAAATAACATGATGCAAAACATGGTACGCTATGCGGGATGCGATATGTGATGCATATACAAGATTTGACAAGGAATGAATGAACCTGGCCTCAACATGGAAATCCAAGTGTGCCACTGGAAAGGTGAGGTGAAATCGCTTGAAAACGAATATAAAGAACGCCGGAATCGAAGTCACGATTTGAAAATGGCAAGCAATTCAAATATGACACCGGTCTGCGATATACAGCAAGTAGCCATCTAAATGCAACAAGATGAACATGCTACAGCACTCAACCATGGCATCAAAATACATGGCAGGGATCCATTCATGATGCTTAACAAAAGATGAACACTGAGCTACGGCCAATTCATCCATTAACATGTTCAAACAAGCATGGCAAACATGCATTTGGTAAACAGATTTCAGACTTAGTGAAATTAACACTTGTCTGGAATTTCAGATCAGGTAGCACACTTTGGAGCATGAAAACTATATGCTACAGGACCTGAACATGGCAAAGCAAAGCATGGCATGGAGCTACTCAAAGAGCTTAACAAAAGTCCCTTAGTGACCTTGAGCCAAAAGGGATCAGAAAATACAATTGCAAGCATGTGAACATGGCAAAAACAT
Organism: Triticum dicoccoides; assembly: GCF_002162155.2. Classification (NCBI taxonomy): domain Eukaryota; kingdom Viridiplantae; phylum Streptophyta; class Magnoliopsida; order Poales; family Poaceae; genus Triticum; species Triticum dicoccoides. Next base: position 469,976,549 of record NC_041386.1, read on the forward strand.
AATCAGTTGTCAGACTTAGTGAAAAACTGGAACATGCAAAATCAGATATCAAGTAGGCATGTTTACGAGCTCGATGCACTCACTACAGAGCAAGTCATGACAATCTAAGCATACACCCATCAAGAATACACATTATACAAGCTAGACATGGCAAGAACAATATCATAGCATGCACGGATCAACTACAACATCCTCGGCAAAACCGCTAACAAGTAGACAATCTGCCCAGATTCACGAAATAGCAAAAGTAGAGCTCGATTGACTCAAGCTAGGGTGCTCCATAATTGCAAACAAGTACATGGATGGATAGAGCACTACAAGATTAACAAAACATCCTCACTGATCATCCTCAAAAGAGGCACGGATCACTAGGAAACAACATGAACATATGACATATAGAGATAAACAGATCAAGGACATTGTGGAATTGCTAAGTCCCTGAAATTAGCATTAATGAATGCACCACTTTGCAAGCTTGTGCTAGTCACCACACACATCACAAAAATACATGGGTTTGCACCTCTGGATAGATGGAAAAACATATAACAAAACACATGTAGAGTGCAGGGGCATATCATGCACACAATAATCATGGCAAAAATGACAAATAGCTAATTAGAGCAGCAGATCTGACAATTATCCCAAATAGCGTTCTTCCAACAGCATTTCAGGCATCAAGATGAACTCAAATGAAAATGATGCAATAAGATGAAATGATGTACTCTCTGAGACGAACATTTTGATATGCTATATGCCCAAAACGAATCTATGGACGCGGAGATATAGCATGATGAAATATGCAAAATAAACTGCAGACTTGGGAAAAGACGAAGTCAACCCTAGGTTTTTTTGAATCCGGATCTGAGATCCAACGGCACTGTTCACGCGCGGAACCCGATGTTGGCCGGAAAGGTTGACGAGGCCGCCGGAGTCGTCGGAGGTCGCCGGACTTGGCGCTTCCCGGGGCGAGGAGGTGCGGAGGAGGCCAAGTCGGCGATGGCGGCAGTCGGACGCGGCGCCGGCGTGGCTTGACGGCGCGTCGGGCGGCGGTGAAGGCTCGCCGGAGACGGAGCGCCCCGATGGCGGCGCTCGCCGGCGGCGGTGGTGCGGCGGCTGGGTCGAGGAGACG
>NC_041386.1:469977860-470042911 GCF_002162155.2 Triticum dicoccoides
AGGGCGGCGGCAGATCTGGCCCGAGCGGCCGGCAGGGAGGGCTGGAACCGGGCCTCGCGGGCCTCAGCGGGAGTGGCGGCGATGTGGGGTGCCGCTGCCACGTGGCGCGCCCCGGTTGGCTGGAGGCGGCGGCGGACACTGTCCGGCGCGGCGCGAGGTGGCTTTTAGGGTTTCGGGACGAAGGGGATCCGGATTTTTTTGAGGAGGGGTCTATATATAGAGGTAGAGGGAGCTAGGAGAGTCCAAATGAGGTGCGGTTTTCGGACACGCGATCGTGATCGAACGCTCTAGATGATGGAGAGGGTTTTGGTGGGTTTTGGGCCAAATTGGAAGGGTGTTGGGCTGCAACACACATGAGGCCTTTTTGGTCCCTCGGTTAACCTTTGGAGCATCAAACGAAGTCCAAATGGTACGAAACTTGACAGGTGGTCTACCGGTAGTAAACCAAGGCCGCTTGGCAAGTCTCGGTCCAATACGGAAATGTTTAACCCCCACACACGAAAGAAAGGTAGAAATAACCACCGGAGGAGAACGGAACACCGGAATGCAAAACGGACAACGGGGAAAATGCTCGGATGCATGAGACGAACACATATGCAAATGCAATGCACATGATGACATGATATGAGATGCATGACAACGACAACAACACACGGAGACAAAAACCCGAACTCGAGAAAATAAAATAACTTAACGCCGAAAACGGCAAGAGTTGGATTACATATTGGGAAAATCATATCCAGGGTGTTACATGTATGCACAGAGGGATTCGACATTGGCACGCAGTTTCTCAGTTGCCCCTTAGAGGTTAGTGGTAATTAAGTTCATCATTTTACTTCAGTTAATGCCACCGCTCAACCAGAATATTATTTAACATTGGCAGGGATATGAGGCTTGTGCCTTTGTTAACTGGCTAGATGAAGAATGGCATGGCAGGGCTCAGAGTGTTATCATCAAGCTTGCAGAAGATAATGTAAAGTTGAAGAAGAAACTAGTTGATCTGGAATGTACAATCAGTACGATGAAGCAAGAAAGAATCAATCACAGGCAACAGATGAAAGCAAGAGACAAGAAGGAACTAACATGTGTAGTTGTGGTTGTCGCATTAGCAATGTTCTATGCACTGTTTGCAATGATGATTAGGGGTTTTGTTTGACAGTATTGCTAATGCACATCTAGATGTGCTCTAAGTAATGCACATATAGGTCCTATGCCATTGATGTTACGTGAAGATTCGTGCAGATATTTTTCTTTGTCTTTTTCTTTTCCTTTCTAGTTTGATTATTATTGGCTTTATCAACATGAGGATCTCAATGTATGGCTTGCCAACTGTCCTACTCCATTCGTACCGGTACCGGTGCATAATCCCAAAACTCGTTCCTTGTTTTTGTCCTGAAAAAGGAAACCATCCAAATAGCCAATAGGAGTCATGCGCTACCCCAGGAATTTGGAGTGACTGGGTACAAATAATTATGGTTGATTATATCACCGGGTAGATAATACGTCAACCCCCGCTTCAATCCCCGCTTCAATTGGCAGTTCCTCTTCTCTGCATACCCCGCTTAAGTGCCACCATCTTCATCGTCCCCAACAGGCCGCGCTACACACTGGCACACACTTTGCAGCCATGTCGAGCAACAACGCAGACGGCAGTTCGGCCAGCAGTCTGGCGCCCGATGATAGGTCAACATCGGAATCATCCCACTCGTTGTAGGATCGAAAATATGTCTAGAGGGGGGGTGATTAGACTACTTGACCAAATAAAAATCTAGAATTTTCCCAATTTTAGTTCTTGGCAGATTTTAGCTATCTTAGCACCAGTCAAGCAATCTCCACACAATTCAAGCAAGCATGCAAAAGAGTATATGAGCAGCGGAAAGTAAAGCATGCAACTTGCAAGAATGTAAAGGAAAGGGTTTGGAGGATTCAAACGCGATTGGAGACACGGATGTTTTTGTCGTGGTTCTGATAGGTGGTGCTATCGTACATCCACGTTGATGGAGACTTCAACCCACGGAGGGTAACGGTTGCGCGAGTCCATGGAGGGCTCCACTCACGAAGGGTCCACGAAGAAGCAACCTTGTCTATTCCATCACGGCCGTCGCCCACGAAGGACTTGCCTCACTAGCGGTAGATCTTCATGAAGTAGGCGATCTCCTTGCCCTTACAAACTCCTTGGTTAAACTCCACAATCTTGTTGGAGGCTCCCAAGTGACACCTAGCCAATCTAGGAGACACCACTCTCCAAGAAGTAACAAATGGTGTGTTGATGATGAACTCCTTGCTCTTGTGCTTCAAATGATAGTCTCCCCAACACTCAACTCTCTCTCACAGGATTTGGATTTGGTGGAAAGAAGATTTGAGTGGAAAGCAACTTGGGGAAGGCTAGAGATCAGGACTCATATGGTTGGAATGGAATATCTTGACCTCAACACAAGTGTAGGTGGTTCTCTCTCAGAAAATGTGTATTGGAAGTGTAGGTATGTTCTGATGGCTCTCTCCACGAATGAAGAGTGGATGGAGGGGTATATATAGCCTCCACACAAAATCTAACCGTTACACACAATTTGCCAAACTCAGTGGGACCGAATGGTTAAACTCGGTCGGACCAATTCAGCAAACCTAGTGACCGTTAGGATTTTCGGTGGGACTGAGATGCAACTCGGTAGGACCGATATGGTTAGGGTTAGGGCATAACGTAATCTCGATGTGACCGATTACACAAACTCGGTGGGACCGATTTTGGTAATAAGCTAACCAGAGAGTTGGTCAGGTAAACTCGGTGTGACCGATCGCTCATTTCGGTCGGACCGAAATGTTACGAAAGAGAAACAGAGAGTTTACATTGCAATCTCGGTGGGACCGACCGCTCATCTCGGTAGGACCAAAACGTTACGAAGGGAAACAGAGAGATTACAACCCCATCTCGGTGTGACCGAGATCCCTATCGGTGAGACCGATTTGCCTAGGGTTTGTGGCAGTGGCTATGACATTTGAAACTCGATGGCGCCGGATAGAAAGAATCGGTGGGGCAGAGTTTGACTTTTGGTTTAGGTCATATGTGGATGTGGGAAGGTAGTTGAGGATTTTGGAGCATATCACTAAGCATTTTGAGCAAGCAAGCCATTAAGCAACACCTCATCCCTCCTTGATAGTATTGGCTTTTCCTATAGACTCAATGTGATCTTGGATCACTAAAATATAAAATGTAGAGTCTTGAGCTTTGAGCTTGAGGCAATCTTTTTGTCCTTAGTATTTTGAGGGGTCCACTTTCCTCATCCATGCCATGCCATTCATTGAGATTTTCCTAAAATATTAATCTTGGAATAATGTTAGCTCAATGAGCTATATGTTGTTAGGAATTACCAAAACCACCCAGGGATAGTTGCATTTTCAATCTCCCCCTTTTTGGTAATTGATGACATCATATAGATCAAAGCTTCGACAAATGATAATAAGAGTGAAAGATATTGTTGCTTTGAGAAGTATGTGAAAAGCAAGAGCTCCCCCTAAATTTGTGCATATCTTAAGATTTGCTTTGGGCTGCAAATGCACAATGAGTTAGGATCATGGGTTACTCTTCCATGTCACATACATCTTGGTGGAGCTCTCAAAATGATAAGAATTAAATACATGCACTCATCACCAAGCAAAGTGAATGATCATATAAGGATAAGTAAGATAATATCATCTAACAAGCATAAGTGTAGCTTATGATCAACCACATGATCATCAAAGTCTCACAGATAATAGCATAGTATCTCAAGCAATCAAAAGACAGACAAAGTTCAACCACCAAAGCAAGAGAGAATAAAAAGCAACACTCTCTCTCGAAGCCTATGATCTATACATTTTTCTCCCCCTTTGGCAACAAGTTACCAAAAAGTTCATAGAAAATGCATAGTAGTAGAACGTCTCTCAAGCTTGGTATTCAGGTGGTGGTGTCCGGAGAACGCCAAGGACGAAGGCTTCAGTTGATGTGTAGGGAGCTGATGGAGTAGGTGCTGGAGCTGGTGGCACTGAAGCTGTAGCTGGTGCAGATGAAGTGGCTCTAGTGTCTGGAACAGGCACTGCAGTTGATATCTGAGCTCGAGGCACTCTGGCAAATGCATCAGTGGCTGTTCTGCCCTTCCTCTCCTGCATATCATCTTGTAGCTGCTCCACAGCTGACTGAATCTCAGTTACTTTGACATCTAAATCATAGAATTCTTGATCCCCGATTCTTTCCAAGCTCTCCTAGTTTTGAGTCAGGGTGGCCAGTCCCTTCTCAATCCTCAGAGTTGATGCTATCAAATAACCAAGCTGGTCCTGCTTGCTTTTCAAAAAGTACTCAGATGCCTCCTCTTGAGTTGGCATCTTGGCAGCCTTCTCTTGCTTTGCTTTCTCCTTCTTCTCTTGAGCTTGTACTGATGATGGTTCATTCTCATTCATCACAACTTGATTATCCTCAAAGTCAGGATAGATAGGCAAGTGTTCCTTATCCAACAAGTATGTGCCTGTGCCTATCTTTGAGTTTATCAACTCCTGGATCTGTGGGTCATATCCACAACTTCTTTTCTGGTCAGCTGCAGTCCTCTTGATAGTCTCAACTATAAGGCTCATGACCTTGAACTTCTGTGGCACATCAAATATATGTAGCAAGTTAATTGCATGGCCTCTGATCATTCTGTGATCACCAGACTTGGGCAAGAGAGTGTGCCTAAGGATCCAATTGATTGTAGGCAGCCCTGACAGCAAGTGTTTTACTGACCCAAACTGGTGAGTCTCAAGATCATCTTCAGGAATCTCCTTGTACATGTTTGCCATAGAGTTGTGATCCATCTTCTTCTTGGCATAGACATCCAAGTCATCTTCTTCTTCCTTAGGAGCATTGATCATATTTGTCCATTCCTCAATAGTTGAGTGGTACCTTGTACCTTCAGACATCCATACTATCCTGCCATCTAGATAGAAGTGTGATGTGGAGTAGAATTGCATTATGAGCTCCTCATTCCACTTTGTGAGCTTCTGCCCAACAAAGTCTGCAACTCCATAAGCACTAAAGCTTTCAAACACACCAGGATAGTGTTCCTCATTTTCCTTGATATACTTCCAGTCGACCCACCTCATTTCACACACTATAGGCTTCTTGTCCAACAACACTGTCTCATAGAAGTCCTGCTGTTCCTTTGTGTGGAACCTGTAATCAACGGTAGTCCTTCTCCTAGTAGCATATGGATATGTCTCTCTCCATAGCCTCAACCCTGAGTCTCTCCTGATCTTCATGTTCTCAGCCACAGGATGAGCATCATTGTGGTCTGGAATCTTGGGTTTGAGCTTTCTTAGGACTTGTCCTTCATCATCTTCATCAGCAGCAACTTCAGGCACTGGGGCCTTGTTCTTCTCAGTAGCTGGTATACTCCTGGTATTCCTCTTAGGTGCACTCTTGGGCTTAGAGGCTGCTTTGGGTGCTTCTTTGGGCTTTGATGAAGCAGCCCCTGACTTTATAGCATCACCCATTAGCTTTTGTGCCTTGGGTGTTGGTGCAGTAACCTCTTCTTCCTCTTCCTCTTCAGAATCTCTCATGATTGAGGATCTCCCAAGCACTCTAGCAGTGGTCTTTTTGATCCTCTCCTTCCTCTTCTTCCCTTCTGCAGCAGCCTCTTTGGGTTCAGATCCCAACGGGACTTGAGTAGATGCTCTGGCCTTAGACATTGGAATTCTCTTTGCAGGAACCTTTTGCTTCATGCCTGGCTTGGTGGCAGCAGCAGTGCTATATTCCTTCTTAACCACTTTCTTCTTGGAAGTGGCCTCATCCTCAACTGCCACATTGTCTTCATCCTCAGACTCTGAAGTTTTCTTCTTCCTTGTTCTGGTGGCAGCTTTGGGCAAGTTGCTGGGAGTGCTCCTGCTACCATCATCTGAACTGCTAGAGGGACTAGTGCCCTCACTCAGGTGAACCTGCTCCTCTGACCTGTTCTGGCTGTCACTCTAATCAGACATATTGCAAACACTGACAGCAGACCCTGTGAATAGATATAGATGAGATAGAGTGGATTAGCATCACAAAATGCAGAGGTTTTTGCAAAAGAATGGGTCAAAAACATAGTTTTAGTTTTCCACAGAAAGCATTTTGGATCAACCGATTTGTAAACTCGGTGATACCGAAGCAGCTGTTGGAACCTAAACTAGTGAACTCGGTCAGACCGAGTCACAGTTTGGTGGCACCGAGACTGCTAGGGTTTCACAAAGTCCTGAACTTGGTCACACCGATTTGCAATTCTCGGTCAGACCGAAAATTACATGTGGAATGGCCTGAGCCGAATCGGTGGTACCGAGTTCCACAACTCGGGGGTCCTAGATGGTTTCGGCTGAAACCTAACCCTAAATTTTTAATTCAACTCTAATCTACGGAGTGTTTTGATTGGATAGAAGCGTTTCAATCGTGGTAAGAATCATAATGAACACAATGTGCTAGGAATCGGACGGGGATAGCACTATGATCGACTCCATACCCTAGTTTGGCGATGAACTCGCTACGGCGGCAACGGCGGGGAAGAATTCCGTTGATGGCGCTGGAGACCAGCGACAGGAGGTGGCTGGCAACGAGGAGGACGATCCAGAGACCCAGGAGGCAGAGCGAGCTATGCGTGGGCGAAGGGTTTTCGGAGAAATTTCCAAAATTTTGCCCGTGAGTATATATAGCCCGACCCTGTCGGTGTGACCGAGTGGAACAACTCGGTGGCACCGAGATTCATAACTACAAGTAGTTACTGAAACTCGGTGTAACCGAAAGGTTCAAATCGGTCACCGAGATTGAAAACCTAGATCGACTTAGTGATCTCAGTATGACCGAAATGGATGAATCGGTCAGACCGAAAAGCACAAAGAAGTTTTGGAAGTTTAAGTCTATGACGAATCGGGGACTCCGAGTGCTCCTCGCATAGAGTGGTTTGAATCTGACTTGATCAAATTTTGTGATGTAGCATGAATAGAGTTTGAGACGAGAAAAGCATAGATAGCTAGAGAGTGTTCTTAGGCATTCTTGTCCATCCACTTGGCAAGAGAAAAGAAAAACAATCAATCAAAACAACAAGTGGATGTCCTCGAATGAGTAAAATATGCAATCAACATGCTCACACAATAAAATGGCAATTGAAATATGTGGCAAAGCATGCACAACCAATTCTAGCATCTATCAAACAATTTGCGATGACTAGGTCATCTATATATGAGTATATTGACTTAGGAGTCAAATGAGAACATTTGATCATAGGTCATACTCATCGTTTAAGCACAAGCGGGGTTACCACTTTTACATAAAGCATTGTTGTGTTCACACCATTAGAGTTGCTTTAGCTCAATTCTTAGAGTAAAGCTCCCCCTAGATGTGAGATCCCCCCTAAGAGGGATGAACTATCCTTGGGTTTTGTCGATGATGACTTCATGTAGATGTTGAAGATGTGGATGCTCAATGTTGATGTAGATCATTTGGAGCTATCCATTGGACTGAGTTGCACTTTCAATACCTACACGGGTTAGTCCCATAAGGAACAAACAAGGATATCCATAGACATAAAGTGATGCACACACAAGATGATGTCTATGAAAGATTTTAGGTTACCTTGTCCCTTGTCTTACCAACAAGAGGGTTTGTGACTCCTTGAACTAGTGCAAGACGTGGAAGTTGATTGCACTTGTTCTTGCCAAGATGATAAGAGTGAAGTATGTTGGCGGAGTCACCCTCAAGAACTCTCTAGTTCTTCTTCAGGATCCATACCATCCTGATGGGAATCCTCGGTGTTGTAGTTGTACTTGATGAAGTGGAACTTGAAGTAGTCTTGGGAACCCACTTGACCAAGGCCTTAGGAGCTTCTTCAAATGCATAAATTTCCTCTTGAAGCTTGTCCTTTCCTTTTTGCTTGTGGTCTTGTGGTGGAAGATCATCTTGAGCTTGTGTCCCTTTGAGAGAAGTAGGATCATACTTCTCTTGTTGAGGGACAAACTTCGTCTTGGGGTATTGATCTTCTTCCCACTCAACTCCATTGGCATGGAACTTTCGTTCAAAACCAACGCCTTGATTCTTCCGGTGCCTTCCTTGCTTGCGTACAATTTCCTCGAACTGGTTAATTCCGGCAAGGCTCTTGTAAACACCTTTCTCTATAATTCCCTTCAATAAGCTATTTTCTTGCTCAACTGTAACTTGGCTAAGAGAATCATTAATGGAATCAAGAGAACTACTAGAAGCAACAATATTGGATTTAGCATGATTATTGTTACTACTAGAGGAAGAATCTTTCTTGTTCTTGTTACTAGACTTGACTTGAGGCATGTAAGTGGATAGGAGTAAACGCTTGGCAATGTAAGAAGAAATTTTCTTACGAAGATCATCATTGATTGCTTTTAATAACTCATGCTCTTGCTCAAGGTTGAGCTTTTCAAAGCGTAATTTCTCATGAGTCCTTAAAAGTTCTCGATGATCTCCTAAGATAGTTTCATGAGCTAACTTAAGAGTGTTTAGTTCTTTAGTTAGAGACTCAATCTTCTCCTTATCATTGTCATTCGTTTTATCTTGATTAGCATGATTAATTGACGTTTCATCATAGTATCCATCACTAGAGTTGTCAACAAGTAAATCATGATCACCTAACAAGTCATCTTCATCACTATTGAAATCAACATACTCAGGGTGTGATACCTTTGGGCCTTTAGCCATGAAGCATGTTCCAACTCCTTCATTTGGCGAGTCAAATATGTCGTAGGAGTTGGTTGTCACAAGTGCTAGACCGGCAACACCTTCATCTTGAGTATATTCGGAGTCGGAGTGATAGCTTCTCTCGGAGTGGTTGTCAGAGTCAGAGTCGGATACCCATTCACCAACATGAGCTTGATGTCTTCGTTTTGTGTAGCTCCTTGATGACTTTTCCTTTCTTTCCGAATCCTTTCTTCTCCGTGAGGGTCTTCGTTCATAATGATCATCTCTACTCCTTCTTTCTCTAGATGGTGATTCTTCTCTTCTACTTCTTCTCTTGGGAGAATCTTCTCTTCTCTTGTAGGGGGCCGTACACTCATTGGAATAGTGTCCGGGCCTTCCACAATTGTAGCAATTTCGCTCTCGACTAGAAGATCTTTTGTCATTTTAGGACCTTAACTTGGAGCTTCTCTCTTTGCTTCTACTCCTGTAGAACTTGTTGAAGTTCTTCACCATTAAGCTAAATTCTTCATTGAAGGTTTGTTTCTCACTCGATGATGTGGGGGCTTCACATGAGGCTTTGTAAGCACCACTTGATTTGTTGTGAAGTTCCTCTATATCCTTGAGTGACATCTCATGAGCAACAATTCTTTCGATGACTTCCGTTGGCTTGAGATCTTTGTAATTGGGCATCATTTGGATCAATGTGCACACGGTATCATATTTACCATCCAAGGCTCTTAGGATCTTCTTGATGATGAATCTATCGATCGTCTCTTCACTCCCTAAGCAGGCAATCTCATTTGTGATAAGAGCAAACCTAGAGTACATTTCAGCGACACCTTCACCATCCTTCATTTTGAACTTGTCATGTTGACTTTGAAGCACATCCAATTTGGATTACTTGACGGAGTCGGTACCTTCATGCATATCAGTCAAAGTATCCCAAATTTCCTTTGCATTCTCAAGACGGCTGATTTTGTTGAATTCATTGGGGCACAATCCGTTGAAGAGGATATCACAAGCTTGAGCGTTGTATTGCAGCATTTTCAACTCTTCCGTGGTGGCTTCACGGTTCGGTTCTTTCCCATCAAAGAATTCACCTTGCAAGCCAATATACACAATAGCCCAAACGGCAGGGTTATGTCCAAGAATATGCATTTTCATCTTATGCTTCCAACTAGCAAAATTAGTGCCATCAAAGTAAGGACCTCTACGGTGATAACTTCCCTCGCTAGACGCCATACTCTCCTAGGTTGTGAAACCAAAGCTATGACCACCAAAAGCTATGGAAATCAAAGCAAATGGAGACCAAAGCTCTGATACCACTTGTAGGATCGAAAGTATGTCTAGAGGGGGGTGATTAGACTACTTGACCAAATAAAAATCTAGCCTTTTCCCAATTTTAGATCTTGGCAGATTTTAGCTATCTTAGCACAAGTCAAGCAATCTCAAGAATGTAAGCGGAAAGTATATGAGCAGCGGAAAGTAAAGCATGCAACTTGCAAGAATGTAAACGGAAGGGTTTGGAGGATTCAAATGCAATTGGAGACACGGATGTTTTTGTCGTGGTTCCGATAGGTGGTGCTATCGTACATCCACGTTGATGGAGACTTCAACCCATGGAGGGTAATGGTTGTGCGAGTCCACGGGGGGCTCCACCCACGAAGGGTCCACGAAGAAGCAACCTTGTCTATTCCATCACGGTCGTCGCCCATGAAGGACTTGCCTCACTAGCGGTAGATCTTCACGAAGTAGGCGATCTCCTTGCCCTTACAAACTCCTTGGTTCAACTCCACAATCTTGTCGGAGGCTCCCAAGTGACACATAGCCAATCTAGGAGACACCACTCTCCAAGAAGTAACAAATGGTGTGTTGATGATGAACTCCTCGGTCTTGTGCTTCAAATGATAGTCTCCCCAACACTCAACTCTCTCTCACAGGATTTGGATTTGGTGGAAAAAGATTTGAGTGGAAAGCAACTTGGGGAAGGCTAGAGATCAAGATTCATATGGTTGGAATGGAATATCTTGACCTCAACACAAGTGTAGGTGGTTCTTTCTCAGAAAATGTGTATTGGAAGTGTAGGTATGTTCTGATGGCTCTCTCCACGAATGAAGAGTGGGTGGAGGGGTATATATAGCCTCCACACAAAATCTAACCGTTACACACAATTTGCCAAACTCAGTGGGACCGAATGGTCAAACTCGGTCGGACCGATTCAGCAAACCTAGTGACCGTTTGGATTTTCGGTGGGACTGAGATGCAACTCGGTAGGACCGATATGGTTAGGGTTAGGGCATAACGTAATCTCGATGTGACCGATTACACAAACTTGGTGGGACCGATTTTGGTAATAAGCTAACCAGAGAGTTGGTCAGGTAAACTCGGTGTGACCGATCGCTCATTTCGGTGGGACCGAAATGTTACGAAAGAGAAACAGAGAGTTTACATTGCAATCTCGGTGGGACCGATCGCTCATCTCGGTAGGACCGAAACGTTACGAAGGGAAATAGAGAGATTACAACCCCATCTCGCTGTGACCGAGATCCCTATCGGTGAGACCGATTTCCCTAGGGTTTGTGGCAGTGGCTATGACATTTGAAACTCAGTGGCGCCGGATAGAAAGAATCGGTGGGGCCGAGTTTGACTTTTGGTTTAGGTCATATGTGGATGTGGGAAGGTAGTTGAGGATTTTGGAGCATATCACTAAACAATTTGAGCAAGCAAGCCATTAAGCAACACCTCGTCCCTCCTTGATAGTATTGGCTTTTCCTATAGACTCAATGTGATCTTGGATCACTAAAATATAAAATGTAGAGTCTTGAGCTTTGAGCTTGAGACAATCTTTTTGTCCTTAGTATTTTGAGGGGTCGACTTTCCTCATCCATGCCATGCCATTCATTGAGCTTTTCCTGAAATATTAATCTTGGAATAATGTTAGCTCAATGAGCTATATGTTGTTAGGAATTACCAAAACCACCCAGGGATAGTTGCACTTCCACTCGTCTTCCATGAGTTCGGCGTCGATCCTAGACCTCGATTATATCCGGTTCATGGATGGGACGCCACCTTCGGAGTCCTCAGACGAAAACCAGACAGACGAGGAGCCGTCGAAGGACAAACAAGAGGACGATGATGAGGAGGAGGAATGGTCAAACGAGGAGGAGGAGGACGACGAAAACAATGACGATGACGACGGCGGCGGCGATGAAAAGCCAACGGTCATCGGCAAGAAGCGTCCTCGCCAAGACGATGTCGTGGGGCCATCCAACAAGAACAGCAAGAAGAAGAAGGACTAAACTAAGAAGACTGTATATATCTCTATTTATCCTGTCAATCTCATCGCAGACGGTTAGTAATATGTATTCGACAAAGATCTTCTACATTATCGCCAATAGGTTGTTTTGTTGAACTGTGTGCCCTGACAAGCACACAATTCACAAAAAAGATCATATGGGCTGTCAATAATGATCGCACACAATTCTTGTTACACCGAATCGTTTGTGTTCACCTCACTCATTGCAAACGGTTCATCAGAGTGAACTATATGCCGTATATCGCACACACCTTGATCTGGCTGCCCATTTATGTTGTTTTATCTCATCGCAAATAGTTCGTACAGATCAACCGTATCCCCCTCATCGCACATGCAACTAAAATCTGAACCATGTTTGATGTATCATTCATCGCAAACGTTTTGCATCTTTTTTGATGGTTTTTTTACATCACCGTTTGCAATTAATGCATCGCACATAGTTTCATCAAAGGGTCTCTGATCGTAGTGTCGCGTTAGCAACATCCTGCAGTAGTGAGGCATTCAATGCCTTCAGCTTGGCGGATGCATACATCCGAGCTGCTCGGGACGGGCTTGCTGGAGCCACTTACCAGCTTTCAAAGGACACGCGGGTAAGATCGTAGTGCGTAGATTTTAATAATCATGTACCAGTAGCCCTCGAGACTTGAAAACAGTTGAAGCAACTGATTTTAAAGATTTTTGTATAATCAGGTACTCACGGAGAATAACAACATGCTGTCTCAGGAGCTGGAAAATTGTCGGACCCAGTTAACTACTATTACCGCTGAACTGGAGAAGTCCAAGGAGGCATCGACTAGTAATGTCCCCTCCTGCCCGAAAAATATGATCATGTGCCAGTAATGTTTTTTTCCAAATAGACACCATTGTATTTACGATGGCAGGATCATTGGGTCAACTGGAAGAGAAATTGAAGGCCGCGCAAGTGGTTAAACAACATGCCGAAAGGCAAGAGGCCGCTGGTCAGCGTGTACTGACATGAACCAGGAATGAAAAGAATAAGTTGCAGGACACCAACACCCAACTAGGCGAAGAGCTGAAAGACGTGCGGGCTCAACTGGAGAAGTCCAAGGAGGCATCGACTGGTAATGCTCCTCCTGCGCGGAAAATACGATCATGTGTCATAAATGTTTTTTTTCTTTCAAATAGACACCGTTGTAATTATGATGGCAGGATCACCGGGTCAACTGGAAGAGAAACTGAAGGCCGCGCAAGTGGCTAAAAAACATGCCGAAAGGCAAGAGGCCGCTGGTCAGCATGTACTGACCCAGACCAGGAATGAAAAGAATAAGCAGCAGGACGCCAACACCCAACTAGGTGAAGAGCTGAAAGACGTGTGGGCTCAACTGGCGGACGCCTTGAAGGAGAACCGAAAGCTGAGAGGCGGCATATTCAGTATGCTTTTTAACCTACTTCTGCACATCTCATTAATGCGGATCCTAACAATTTTATTACTGTAGGTGTGCTAACTGGGTGGCGCGAAGAAGAGGTGTCCGGATTTCAGGTGACCTGCTACAAGAGATATCGAAGGTGCACGAACGAGCCCGGAAAGCAATGAGAAACATCGCAAAGGCTTTATGGCCAGCCGATTCTCCTCAATGAAGTATGGAGGAACATGTTAATTTGTTCAAGGGAGCTCAGCGCCGTTTTGGGCTATGGAAGATATCAGTCTACCGAGAAGGTGCGCAAGAAGCCTGGGCCATGGTGAAAACACGGTACACCAGACTTGATCCGAGTCATATGGCACGAGTCGTACCTCGAGGATCCGATGGGCAGGAAATTCCGGTCAGCCTGGTGTACGACCAAGTGAAGATAGCCGCCAAGTTTCTCAGCAGGATTGTAAGCTAGACAACCTATTAGAGGGTCTAGAGGAAAAAGAAGTTTTTGAGTCCCAGAGGAAAAAGATTGTCTTGGCATACTTTCTGCTTCGACCTCCGAAAACCTTAGGTTTGGAGTGTTTCCTAATACTATACCGCAGGTAAACACCAAAGTATGTTCGGAAACCAGGCAGTCCGATCATAGTTGCTTGAATAGACAAGGTGTATTCGGGGAGTTATGTTATATTACATTTGATTGTAAGAAACATCTTCTAGAGAGAATAGTTCTGTTAAGGGTTCCTTTCCCTGGGCCAGCATGCAGTTTTTGTGCATACCGAAGCTGTGATGCTAAAAAATCACAGTACGTGTTATAATCAGGGGTTTTGTATTGCAACGAGGGCATTTTGTCTTTTTCTCACTGACCAATCATTCCCTTAAGAACGCTAGCTTTGGCTTCACCCGTCTAAGGTACACGTTCGGATAACCCGGCTGTAACAATCGCAGAGGTGCTCCCTTTATGCCCTAGCCGAACAAGCAGGAACGTAGGGCATAAGCACAGGAGCCAGGCAACCCAGCTTGGCAAAATCTTAAGTCATAAAGGTGCATATAATGGCAAAGAAAAGACATATGTGAGTAGACGACACATATATAGGGTGAGCTTGATGCTCGAAAAATAGTAATAATAATAATAAGCTTCTTGTGAAAAGAAGCCCCCAGGTATTGTGGGTATATACATTTAAGGATGTATACTCCTCAAGTATTTGGTTTATCCAAAACGAGCCAAAAAGTCGTATAAAAACAAAAAGAAGAAGGAGAAAAGAATAGAAAAAGGTAACGAATAGTGGGTTCAGACTTAGGCATAGAATCTTCGGAGTCTGGCAGCATTCCATGGGTTCGGCTCCAAGCGATTGTCTGATGCATTGCGAAGGCGATAGGCTCCTCCATTGAGAACTTCATCTATGATGAAGGGACCCTCCCATTTGGGCTTGAGCTTGTCCTTTTTCTTCTCTGGTAGGCGTAGAACGAGTTCACCAACATTGTAAGTCTTGGCCCGCACTTCTCTACTTTGGTATCTTCGAGCCTGTTGTTGGTAGAATTCTTGAGGGAGCTTTTGTGATATCACGCTCCTCCTCCAGACCATCTAAGTCATCTTGCTGATCAATCTCGGCTTCTTTCTCCTCGTACATGCAGACTCGAGGTGAGTCGTGGATAATGTCGCAGGGAAAGACGACCTCTGCACCGTACACCATAAAGAACAGTGTGTATCCGGTCGTGCGATTGGGCATGGTCCACAGCCCCCAGAGTATGGAGTCAAGGTCCTCAACCCAATGTTTATCTGACTCCTGTAAGGATCACACTAGTCTGGGTTTAATGTCGCTCATTATCAAGCCATTAGCCCGTTCGACTTGACCGTTTGTTTGAGGGTGATAGACGGAGGCATAATCGAGCTTGATGCCCAGATTAGCGCTGCAGGTTCTTACTTCATTGGCTGTGAAGTTAGAGCCATTATCGGTGATGATGCTGTGTATGACACTAGATATGAAATCTATCACTGGTCCGGCTTCGGCCGTTTTAACCAGCTTGGCCCCTATCCATTTAGTGAATTTATCCACCATGACCAACATATATTTTTTCTTGTGGCTTCCCCCTTTAAGGGGTCCGACCATGTCAAGCCCCCAGACTGCAAAGGGCCAAGTAATGGGGATTGTTTGTAGGGCGGTAGGCGGCATATGGCTTTGGTTGGCGAAAAGCCGGCATCCTCCGCAATGCTGGATGAGGTCTTGTGCATCTTCTCGGGCCGTAGGCCAGAAAAATCCCATTCGGTAGGCCTTACTTACAAGGGCCAAAGCTGCGGCATGATGACCGCCAAGGCCGGCATGGATTTCGCCAAGAGCTACCGCCCCTCTTCTTCGGAGATACACCTTTGAAGGACTCCTGTATTACTTTTCTTGTAGAGCTCTCCTTCATGAACCTTGTAGGCTTTCGAGCGTCGGACGATGCATCGAGCCTCATTCTAGAACTCGTGGAGCTCTCGCCTATTGAGGTAGGCGAGGAAGGGTTCGGTCCATGGAGCAATTATTGCCATGATTGCATGGGCCGATGGTGTTGGTTGGGTGGCCGAGTCCCCGATGATATCAGGAGTATGTTCGGCGTCTTGGGGTATGATCAAATTCAGACTGGCATTGCTGCCCTCGTCCTGCCATACCACAGATGGCTTGAAGAGCCTCTCCATGAATGTGTTCGGTGGGACGGGGTCACGCTTAGCCCCCATGCGAGCAAGGATGTATGCTGCCTGATTGCTCTCTCGGGCCACGTGATGAAACTCGAGCCCCTCATACCGAGCTGATATTTTGAGTATAGCGTTGCGGTAAGCTGCCATCTTCGGATATTTGGCATCAAAATATCCGTTTATTTGGGATATTGCGAGGTTTGAATCCCCGGGCACCTCCAAGCATTGTATGCCCATAGAGACAGCCATCCGAAGACCATGCAATAAGGCCTCGTATTCGGCTGCATTATTAGAGTCCGTGTATAGTATTTGGAGCATGTAACAGACTATATCTCCTGTGGGGGATGTCAGGACGACGCCAGCCCCAAGTCCGGCTAGAATTTTAGAGCCATCGAATTTCATCACCTAGTTGGAATATGTACCGTACTTTTTGGGGAGTTCGGCCTCTGTCCATTCGGCGACGAAGTCAGCCAACACCTGAGATTTATTTGCTCGGCGTGGTTTGTACGTTATTTCAAATGGTAAGAGCTCAATAGCCCATTTGGCAATCCAGCTGGTAGCTCCCGATTGTTTATAATATCATTGAGTGGTACTTCTGAAGCTACCGTGATCGAGTAGTCTTGAAAGTAGTGCCGCAGCTTGCGAGATGCCATAAAGACCGCATATGCTATCTTCTGATAATGCGGGTATCGGGATTTGCATGGTCAAAGGACCATTGATACGTAGTATACCGGTTTTGGGGTTGGGAATTTATGCCCCTCCTCTTTTCATTCGATGACGAGCACCGCACTCACCACTTGGAGAGTTGCCGATATGTAGAGCAACATTGGTTCGCCGATGTTTGGTGCGGCCAGGATGGGGTTGCTTGCTAGCAAAGTTTTTATTTCCTCCAGTCCGGCTGTTGCAGCATCCGTCCACACAAAGTGGTTGGTGCATCGGAACAGGCGATACAATGGCAATGCCTTTTCTCCTAGTCTAGAGATAAAACGGCTCAAGGCAGCCACACACCTGGCTAGTTTTTGGACCTGCTTGAGGTCAGTTGGTGTTGCCAATTGTGACAGGGCCTGTATTTTGGTGGGTTTGCTTCAATTCCTCTATTGGAGAAAATAAATCCAAGCAGTTTGCCGGTGGGGACGCCGAAAACACACTTTTCCGGATTGAGCCTTATGTCATATGTTCGGAGGTTGTCGGATGTGAGGCAAAAGTCGTCCACCAATGATTCAACATGCTTTGTTTTGATGACTACGTCATCTACATATGCCTCCACAGTCTTATCGATTTGCTTTTCTAGGCATGTTTGAATCATGCATTGGTAAGTAGCGCCGGCATTCTTGAGCACAAAAGGCATAGTGTTGAAGCAGAAAGGCCCATACGGGGTGATCAATGCCGTTGAGGCTTTGTCGGATTCCTTCATCTTAATTTGATGGTATCCGGAGTATGCGTCGAGGAAACACAGTGAATCGTGTCCCACGGTTGCATCAATAATCTGGTCGATGTGAGGTAGTGGGAAGGGGTCCTTAGGGCAGGCCTTGTTAAGGTGTTTGAAATCGATGCACAAGCGCCAGGATTTGTCCTTCTTTGGTACCATGACCAGGTTTGCTAGCCAATCCAGATGTTTCATCTCTCTGATAAACCTGGCTTCGAGTAGCTTGGCTAGCTCCTCCCCCATAGCCTGTCGCTTGGGTTCGGAAAATCGCCGGAGCATTTGCTTGACCGGCTTGTAACCCTTCAATATGTTGAGGCTATGTTCAGCCAGCGAGCGTGGGATTCCTGGCATATCCGAGGGGTGCCAGGCGAAGATGTCCCAGTTCTCACGCAAGAACACGCGCAATGTGGCGTCGACCGTCGGGTCCAACTGTGCCCCAATGGAAGCTGTTTTCTTGGGATCCGTCGGGTGGACTTGAAATTTGACTATTTCATCAGCTGGCTTGAAAGAGGTGGATTTAGGCCTTTTATCAAGAATTACATCGTCCCTATCCACCATGGAACGGAGAGCGGTGAGTTCCTCGGCTGCTAGGGCTTCGGACAGTGCCTCAAGGGCGAGAGATGCGGTTTTATTTCGTCACAGAGTGCTATGTCCGGATCACTAGAAATAGTGATAACACCATTGGGCCCGGGCATTTTGAGCTTCATATACCCGTAATGAGGTATGGCTTGAAAGCGTGTGAATGCATCTTGTCCTAACAAGGCATGATATCCGCTGTCGAAACGAGCCACCTAGAAGATTATATCTTCGGACCTATAGTTTTCTGGTGTGCCGAATATTACATCTAGTTTAATTTTCCCTCAGCATCTTGCTTCCCTGCTGGGGATGATTCCCCTAAAGGATGTATTGCTCTGCTCAATGTGACTCCTGTCCGTTTGCATTTTATTTAGCGTGCCCTCATAGATGAGGTTCAGCCCGCTGCCACCGTCCATTAGCACTTTAGTGAGCTGAAAGCCGTCCACAATTGGGTTTAGGACCAAAGCGGCTGGTGCCCGGAGTGAGAGGGACCTTGGTTCGTCCTCTACATTGTAAGTGATCGCCGCATCGTTCCAAGGGTTTATTGCTGCTATTGGCATACTTCGGTGAGGTCGTAGAGCACCCTTTTTCGACGATTATTTGATGAGAAGGTCTCGAAGACCGTGAATACTTTGAGATCGGTGTCCTCCGAAGAGTACTTCTCTGGGGTATTGTTGGTGAGGATACCCTCGCCGCTCTTGGCTACCTGCCGGAGTATCCAACATGCCCGTAGGTTGTGTGTCGGTTTAGTATTTGGTGTCATGTGTATTTGACAGGGCCTATCGAGCCATTCCTCGAAGACAGTTCTATGTCCTGTAAAGGGCTTGATTTTCTTGTCCACGGGATGATGATTAGGTGCCCCGCGAGGGTGCATCCTTTTTTCCCGCCCGGGATATGGCTTAAAGGCCTACGGTTCCCAGCAGGTTGTCTGATTTTTCCAGGCACTTTCCATTGCGCAGTACTTCTGTACTATGTGTGCCAAATCTGCGAAGTGCGGTACGTGACGATGATTGGGGGAATTAAGGATTCCCTCATCCATACAGTTGTTGTGAAATACTGACATTGTGTCATCATTGCAGCAGTCTTTTATCTTGTTTTAAAAAAGAAGGAATCTAGCCCAAAAGTGATGGACTGTCTCCCGAGGCTGCTGCCGCACATACATTAGGTCGCAAATGTCCGGAGGGCCAGAATTGCTTGGATAATATTGCTTGTGGTGGGTGGGCGGGATTAAATTCGCACCCTGACCCACTGTGGAATCTGGAGTTCGAAGAATTTCCGAGGTTACTGTCGGTGTCAAAACCGGCGGATCTCGGGTAGGGGGTCCCGAACTATGCATCTAGGGTCGATGGTAACAGGAGACAGGAGACACGATGTTTACCCAGGTTCGGGGCCTCTTGATGGAGGTATTACCCTACTTCCTGCTTGATTGATCTTGATGAATATGAGGATAACAAGAGTTGATCTACCACGAGATCATAATGGCTAAACCCTAGATGTCTAGCCTGCATGATTGTGATTGCCTCTACGGACTAAACCCTCCAGTTTATATAAGGACCGGAGGGGCCTAGGGTTGTACAAAGTCGGTTTACAGATGAATGAATCTTCATATCCAAACGCCAAGCTTGCCTTCCACGCAGAGGAGAGTCCCATCCGGACACGGGAGGAAGTCTTCGGTCTTGTATCTTCACGGCCCATCAGTCCGGCCCACGTCACATAGGCCGGACGTCCGAGGACCCCTTAGTCCAGGACTCCCTCAGTAGCCCCCGAACCAGACTTCAATGATGATGTGTCCGACGCACTGATAGTCTTCGGCATTGCAAGGCGGGTTCTTCCTCCGAATACTTCAAAGTGTCTGCTCCGAAGAGTTATACTCGGCTTTCCATTTAATGTCGTACCCACTGGCTTTTGTGCCTCCATTGCTTCGGCTTCCACGTGTCGAGCAAACACGAAAGGTCAGAGTATTTTTGCACATAACACCCTGGCCATGTAAGAAAGGTGTATATTAACTGGATTGGATCTTAGATGCCATCTCACACCAAGCGGAAAATCCTTAGAGCTTGCTAGGAGAAACCACTCCAACATGGCTAGCGTTCCCAGTTCTTCCTCCCGCCCCCATGGTTCCGAAAAAGGCGATTGGGAGAAATGTTCAGTATCCCATGACCAGCCGAGTAAGCTTCAAACGCAGGGATCCCTTCCTCCCGCGGATCAAGTCCCGTTCGGGTAGGATTGACCTCCTTTACAGGCGAAGCCCTGGTGGAAAATCACCCTAATCCAACTAGGAGGGAGCAGGTGTGCTTCGTATCCTTCTTAATAGGAGGCGTCGGGTTTCCAATCCACCCTTTCCTCCAAGGTCTACTGGAGTACTATGGCTTCCAACTGCACAACCTCACTTCAGCCTCCATCCTGCATATCACGGGTTTCATCGCTCTTTGTGAGCTATTGCTGGGCTGCGAGGCCCACTTTGATTTATGGAGGAAACTTTTTTGCCTCGTCCCTCATTCCCAAAAGGGATCCATATTAGAGGTGGGCGGCGCTGAGATATGGTGCATAGCTGGGACTGGATACTTGCCCTACACGCCCAAGAAGGCATCCGAACAGTGGTCCTCGGAGTGGTTTTATATTGAAGATGTTGCTCTCCCCGACCCAGTCCGAATGGGCCTTCCTAAATTTTCCAGCGCTCCGTTGAGGAAACGCCACAGTTGGCGTCCTCGGAGCCTCGAGGAGGAAGACAGCGCAGAAGTTCAACAGTTAATGGGCAGGATAAGGACACTTGCCCAGTCCGGATTATCAATAATCGAGGTAATGGCAACTTCCATAATGCGAGGTGTTCAACCGCTCCAATTCAGAGGGCTCCCCATGTGGCACTACAATGGGGAAGATGACGCCTCGCGCTGCGGACGGATGGGTCAGGATACCCCTGCCGCCGTGGCCACAATATTGGCCGATTTGTATAAAGGGGAGAAACAGGAGTTTACTCATCTCAAGCGCCGAGAGGGATTCTCCATGTACAATCCTCCTAGCTGGGTGAGTTTTAATCCCACCTCCTTACTCAATCTTTTCCCCGAGCCATGTTTAATTGACATTTACTCGTCCATTCTTAATAGGAATGGCGGAAGGCTATCGCGGAGATTTATAGTCCCGCTCCATAGCCGGAGGACCATAACCAGGACCTCGATCCTGGATTTGAAGAGGATCCGGACATATTTGTAGAACTCAAAGAGGGAGTCTTCTACCAGGCAAGCTATGAAGGCACAGAAGTGCTCATCGTGGCCGATTATCCTAGCCTCCTTCCTGCCTCACATGTAAGTAACCAGGAGACATCTCCTCCGAAAGAGCTTCCTCGTTATGCCGCACCCACCGCACTGTCTCGTGCTCCAAAGGGGAGGCGCTCGGCGCGTCATGCCGCACCAGAGGCGTCTCATAAGAGAGCGACTCCTACGCCGGGTGGATCTTCGAAGAGGAAGGCAAATGACAACACGACCGAGCCTTCATCAAAGAGGAATGGCTTCGAATATGCCCTCTGGCAGTCACATCGAACTGTGACATTGTCCGCTATGTTTTATCAGGAAGAGTGTTCGCCGGACTATGTCCGAGGATCCTGCCGGTCGCACCTCCACCAGTCAACTTCCAGACCCTGCCTCTAGGGTGGGGGCTGACACGGAAGCGACACCGGATTGTCCTCCTTCAAAGGATTCGGATAATGTATCCATCACGAACTCTGAAGTGGATAGCGCCATGAATCATCGGCGCTGGAGGGCTGCTCTTCGCGACCCTGATTTTACTAAAGAGGCATTCAATGCCTTCAGCTCGGCTGATGCGTACATCCGAGCTACTCGGGATGGGCTTGCCAGAGCCATTGACCAGCATTTGAAAGATATGCGGGTAAGTATGCATTGTACGGATCTGGTAATCATGTACCAGTAGCCCCTGAGACTTGAAACAGTTGAAACAACTGATTTAAGGATCATTGTATAATCAGGTACTCACAGAGAAGAACAACATGCTATCTCGTGAGCTGGAAAAGTGCCAGACTTAGCCAGCTGTTGTTGTCGCTGAACTGGAGAAGTCCAAGGAAGCACCACCTCGTAATGTTCCCTTCCATCCAGAAAAAGTATAATCATGTACCGGTAATGTGAATACTATTGCGCTTCCGATGACAGAATCAACAGATCAACTGAAAGAGGAACTGAAAGTCGCGCAGGCGGGTAAACAAGAGGCTGAAAGGCGACATGCCGCAGGCGAACGTGTGCTGACACGAGTTAGGGATGATGAGAACAAGCTACAGGATTCCAACACCCTGCTGGGTGAAAATCTAAAAGATGTGCGAGCCCAGCTAGCTGACGCCGTAAAGGAAAATAGGAGGCTACGAGGCGGCATATTTAGTATGCTTTTGAACTTACCCCAGTGTAATTCAGCGAAAAAATGAGCTGACAGATTTATCTCTGCAGGTATGCTGACTAGCCATCTCGAAGAGGAAATGTCTAGATCTCAAGGCGATCTGCTGCAAGAGCTGTCCCAAGTGCACGAGCGAGCTCGGCAAGCAATGCGGAGTATTGCCAAGGCTTTGTGGCCATCCGCCTCCCCTCCAGGAAGTATGGAGGAGCTTGTGAAGCTATTCCAGGGAGCTCGGCGGCGCTTTCAATTATGGAAGATATCGGCCTGCCGAGAAGGTGCGCGAGAGACTTGGGCCATGGTAAAAACATGGTACACCAAGCTTGATCTGAATCACATGGCCCGGGTCAGATCTCGGGGGTCAGATGGACAAGAAATTCCAGTTAGTTTGGTATATGACCAAGTAAAGTTAGCTGCCAAGTTTTCCCAACATGATTGTAAGCTAGACAGCCTGTTAGACGGCATAGATGTAACGCCCTCGATGCGGCTATATCTCCCACGTGTCGAGGCACGACTTAGAGGCATAACCGCATTGAAAGCAATGTCGCAAGTTAGGCAATCTTCACAACATCCCATGTAATATAGATAATAAAAGGGGAGATACATAGTTGGCTTACACTCGCCACGTCAATCAAAGTACATAAATAGCATTACATCAACCAAACACTCATGACCCGACTACGGTGCCAAAATAAAAGATAAACCCAACATGCGACATGGTCCCGATCGCCCCAACTGGGCACCACTACTGATCATCATGGAAAGACACATAGTAACGGCGTGAGTCCTCGTCGAACTCCCACTTGAGCTCAAGCGCGTCATCTGGAATGGAGTCATCGGGCCCTGCATCTGGTTTGGAAGTAATCTGTGAGCCACAGGGACTCAGCAATCTCGCACCCTCGCGATCAAGACTATTTAAGCTTATAGGTAAGGCAATGTAAATATGTGGAGCTACAGCAAGCAACTAGCATATATGGTGGCTAACCTGTTCGCAAAAGAGAGCAAGAAGAGAAAGGCAAAGCGCGAACGAATAACTAGAGAATAACCTGCGGCAAGCATTACTCCAACACCGTGTTCACTTTCCTGACTCCGCCGAGAAGAGACCATCACGGTAACTCACACGGTTGATTCATTTTAATTAAGTTAAGGATTCAAGTTATCTACAACCGGACATTAACAAATTCCCATCTGCCCATAACCGCGGGCACGGCTTTCGAAAGTTCAAATCCCTGCAGGGGAGTCCCAACTTAGCCCATGACAAGCTCTCATGGTCAACGAAGGAATAGACCTCCTCCCGAGATGTTCCGATCAGACTCGGTATCCCGTTTCTACAAGACACTTCGACAAGTTAAAACAAATCCAGCAACACCGCCCGAATGTGCTGACAAATCCCGATAGGAGCTGCACATATCTCGTTCTCAGGGCACACTCAGACTGTCTTAGGTACGGGTAGGCCAGCCCAGAGTTTCCCCTGGTGGCCACCGGCAGCTGACAGGTGGACCAACACTCAGAGGAGCACTGGCCCCGGGGGGGTTTAAATAAGATGACCCTCGGGCTCCGGAAACCCAAGGGAAAAAGAGGCTAGGTGGCAAATGGTAAAACCAAGGTTGGGCATTGCTGGAAAAGCTTTAATCAAGGCAAACTATCAAGGGGTTCCCATTATCACCCAACCGCGTAAGGAACGCAAAATCCGGGAACATAACACTGATATGACGAAAACTAGGGCGGCAAGAGTGGAACAAAACACTAGGCGAGAGGCCGAGCCTTCCACCCTCTACCAAGTATATAGATGCATTAAGATAACAAGATAATATAATGATATCCCAACAAGTAAAATAATGTTCCAACAAGGAACGGTCTCCAATATTCACCTGCAACTAGCAACGCTATAAGAGGGGCTGAGCAAAGCGGTAACATAGCCAATCAACGGTTTGCTAGGACATTGGTGGGTTAGAGGTTTGACATGGCAATTTGGGGAGGCATGATAGGCAAGTGGTAGGCATCGTAGCATAGGCATAGCAAAAGAGCGAGCATCTAGCAAAGCAAAGATAGTAGTGATTTCGAGGGTATGATCATCTTGCCTGCAAAGTTGTCAGAGTTGACTGGATCCTCGAAATCAAACTCAACGGGATCCTCATTAACGAACTCATCTCCCGGCTCTACCGAAACAAGACAAACAAGCAACAAGGACACAATCAACCACGTGCAAACTCAAATAACATGATGCAAAACATGGTATGCTATGCGGGATGCGATATGTGATGCATATGCAAGATTTGACAAGGAATGAATGAACCTGGCCTCAACTTGGAAATCCAAGTGTGCCACTGGAAAGGTGAGGTGAAATCGCTTGAAAACGAATATAAAGAACGCCGGAATCGGAGTCACGGTTTGAAAATGGCAAGCAATTCAAATATGACACCGGTCTGCGATATAAAGCAAGTAGCCATCTAAATGCAACAAGATGAACATGCTACAGCACTCAAACATGGCATCAAAATACATGGCGGGGATCCATTCATGATGCTTAACAAAAGATGAACACTGAGATACGACCAATTCATCCATTAACAGGTTCAAACAAGCATGGCAAAAATGCATTTGGTAAACAGATTTCAGACTTAGTGAAATTAACACTTGTCTGGAATTTCAGATCAGGTAGCACACTTTGGAGCATGAAAACTATATGCTACATGACTTTAACATGGCAAAGAAAAGCATGTAATGGAGCTACTCAAAGAGCTTAACAAAAGTCCCTTAGTGACCTTGAGCCAAAAGGGATCAGAAAATACAATTGCAAGCATGTGAACATGGCAAAAACATAAGCAGTTCTCAGACTTAGTGAAAAACTGGAACATGCAAAATCAGATATCAAGTAGGCATGTTTACGAGCTCGATGCACTCACTACAGAGCAAGTCATGACAATCTAAGCATACACCCATCAAGAATACACATTATACAAACTAGACATGGCAAGAACAATA
The DNA here is from genome assembly GCF_002162155.2 of Triticum dicoccoides. NCBI lineage: Eukaryota > Viridiplantae > Streptophyta > Magnoliopsida > Poales > Poaceae > Triticum > Triticum dicoccoides. The sequence goes on from NC_041386.1 coordinate 470,003,274, forward strand.
TCATAGCATGCACGGATCAACTACAACATCCTCAGCAAAATCGCTAATAAGTAGACAATCTGCCCAGATTCACGAAATAGCAAAAGTAGAGCTCGATTGACTCAAGATAGGGTGCTCCATAATTGCAAACAAAGACATGGATGGATAGAGCACTACAAGATTAACAAAACATCCTTACTGATCATCCTCAAAAGAGGCAAGGATCACTAGGAAACAACATGAACATATGGCATAAGAGATAAACAGATCAAGGACTTAGTGGAATTGCTAAGTCCCTAAAATCAGCATTAATGAATGCACCACTTTGCAAGCTTGTGCCAGTCACCATGCACATCACAAAAATACATGGGTTGCACCTATGGATAGATGGCAAAACATATAACAAAACACATGTAGAGCGCAGGGGCATATCATGCACGCAATAATCATGGCAAAATGACAAATAGCTAATTGGAGCAGCAGATCTGACAATTATCCCAAATAGCATTCTTCCAACAGCATTTCGGGCATCAAGATGAACTCAAATGAAAATGATGCAATGAGATGAAATGATGTATTCTCTGAGACGAACATTTCGATATGCTAAATGCCCAAAACGGTCTACGGATGCGGAGATATAGCATGATGAAATATGCAAAATAAACTGCAGACTTGGGAAAAAACGAAGTCAACCCTAGGTTTTTTTGAATCCGGATCTGAGATCCAGCGGCACTGTTCACGCACGGAACCCGATGTTGGCCGGAAAGCTCGACGAGGCCGCCGGAGCCGTCGGAGGTCGCCGGACTTGGCGCTTCCCGGGGCGAGGAGGTGCGGAGGAGGCCGAGTCGGCGATGGCGGCGGTCGGGCGAGGCGCCGGCGTGGCTTGACGGCGCGTCGAGCGGCGGGGAAGGCTCGCCGGAGACGGAGCGCCCCGGTGGTGGCACTCACCGGCGGCGGTGGTGCGGCGGCTGGGTCGAGGACACGCGGGCGGCGCGCGGGGAGGACGAGGGCGGCGGCAGATCTGGCCCGAGCGGCCGGCGGGGAGGGCCGGAACCGGGCCTCGCGGGCCTCAGCGGGAGTGGCGGCAATGTGGGGCACCGCTGCCACGTGGCGCGCCCCGGTTGGCCGGAGGCGGCGGCGGACGCTGTTCGGCCGGGTCGGACGTGTCCGGCGCGGCGCGAGGTGGCTTTTAGGGTTTGGGGACGAAGGGGATCCTGATTTTTTTGAGGAGGGGTCTATATATAGAGGTAGAGGGAGCTAGGAGAGTCCAAATGAGGTGCGGTTTTCGGCCACGCGATCGTGATCGAACGCTCTAGATGATGGAGAGGGTTTTGGTGGGTTTTGGGCCAAATTGGAAGGGTGTTGGGCTGCAACACACACGAGGCCTTTTCGGTCCCTCGGTTAACCGTTGGAGCATCAAACGAAGTCCAAATTGTACGAAACTTGACAGGCGGTCTACCGGTAGTAAACCAAGGCCGCTTGGCAAGTCTCGGTCCAATCCGGAAATGTTTAACCCCCACACACGAAAGAAAGGTAGAAATGACCACCGGAGGAGAACGGAGCGCCGGAATGCAAAACGGACAACAGGGAAAATGCTCGGATGCATGAGATGAACACGTATGCAAATGCAATGCACATGATGACATGATATGAGATGCATGACAACGACAACAACACACGGAGACAAAAAGCCAAACCCGAGAAAATAAAATAACTTAACGCCGGAAACGGCAAGAGTTGGATTACATATTGGGAAAATCATATCCGGGGTGTTACAATAGAGCAAGAAGTTTTAGAGTCCAAGTGACTATGTACTTCGATTGAAAAAATTGTCCCTAGCCAGATTTGTAAAACAATTGTCATGGCAGACCTTTTCGCTTCGACCTCCGGGCCCGAAGGTGCGGAGTGTTTCTGAATACCGGAGCGGCAATATAGGCCAGGGTATCCGTGGAAATTAGGCGTAGGGGTCATAGTTGCTTGAACAGACAAGTTGTATCTGGCTAGCTATGTTATATTACTTGTTGATTGTAAGAAACATCTTCGAGGGAGAATAGTTCCGTTAAGGGTTCCTTTCCCTGGGTGAACGTGCATTAGCATGCATGCCCGAACTGTGATTGAAGAATCGCAGTATACATAACATCTGGGGGTTCACAGTGTAATTAGGGTATAACATCTTTAGTCTGCCGACAGAATATTCCCTTAAGAACGCTAGCTTTTGGCTTCACCCAGTCTGAGGTACAAGTCTGGATGACCCGGCTGTAATAATCGTAGAGGTGCTCCCTTTATTCCCTAGCCAAACAAACGGGAATGTAGGGCATAAGCACAAGAGCCAGCAACCCAGCTTGGCAAAAACTTAAGTCATAACGGTACATATGAGGAAAGGACACATATGTGGCAAGCTTGATGCTCGGAAAATAATAATAAGCTTCTGTAAAAGAAGCCCCCGGGTATTATGAGCGTATACATTTAAGGATGTGTATGTCATAGGTATGCGGTTTAGCCGCACAAGAGCTATAGAGCCGGAAAAAAATTAAAGAGAGAGAAAGTGGAAACAGAGGGAGAAGAAGACGAACAAAGAGTATGGCTCTAGGCGTAGAATCTTCGGAGTCTGGCAGCATTCCATGAGTTCGGCTCTAGGCGATTGTCCGATGCATCACACAGGCGGTACGCTCCTCCGGTGAGAACTTCATCGATGATGAAGGGACGCTCCCACTTTGGCTTGAGTTTTTCCTTCTTATTTTCTGGCAAGCGCAGGAATATCTCACCAACATTAAAAGTCTTGACCCGCACTTCTCTACTTTGGTATCTGTGAGCCTGTTGTTGATTGAATGCAAAACGGGCTTTTGCAATGTCGCGCTCCTCCTCCAGGGCATCTAGACTGTCCTGTTGATCAAGCTCGGCCTCTCTCTCTCTCTCTCTTCATACATGCGCACTCGAGGTGAGTCATGAATGATGTCGCAGGGCAAAACAGCCTCTGCGCCGTACACCATGAAGAATGGTGTGTATCCAGTAGTGCAATTGGGCGTGGTCCGCAGCCCCCAGAGTACGGAGTCGAGCTCCTCAACCCAGTGCTTGTCTGATTCTTTCAAAGACCGCACTAGTCTAGGCTTAATGCCGCTCATGATAAGACCATTAGCTCGTTTGACTTGACCATTTGTTTGTGGGTGACAGATGGAGGCGTAATCGAGCTCAATGCCCAGGTTAACACACCAGGTTTTCACTTCATCGGCTGTGAAATTGGAGCCGTTGTCGGTGAGGATGTTGTGTGGGACACCATAACGATGCACGATACCGGATATAAAGTCTATCACTGGTCCGGGTCGGCCGTTTTAACTGGTTTGGACTCTATCCACTTGGTGAATTTATCTACCATGACCAACATATATTTTTTCTTATGGCTTCCTCCTTTAAGGGTTCCGACCATGTCAAGCCCCCAGACCACGGAAGGCCAAGTGATGGGGATTGTTTGTAGGGCGGTAGGCGGCATAGGGCTTTGATTGGTGAACAACTGGCATACGACACAACGTTGGACAAGGTCATGTGCATCTGCTCGGTCCGTCCGCCAAAAGAAACATGTACGGAAGGCTTTACTTGTAAGGGCCCAAGCCGCGGCGTGGTGACCACCGAGATCAGCATGGATTTCGGCCAAGAGCTGCCGTCCCTCTTCTTCGGAGGTACATCTTTGAAGGACTCCGATAGCGCTTTTCTTGTAGAGCTCTCCATCATGGACCTTGTAGGCTTTCGAGCACCGAACAATGCATCGAGCCTCATTCTGATCCTCAGGGAGTTCTCGCCTATTAAGGTAGGCTAAGAATGGTTCGGTCCATGGGGTAATTAATGCCATTATTAGATGGGTCGATGGTGTTATTTCGGTGGTTGTGCCCCCAATGATGTCGGTATTGTGTTCGGAATCTGGGGGTATAATCGGATCCAGACTGGTGTTGCTGCTCTCACCCTGCCACACCACAAATGGCTTGAAGAGCCTTTCCAGAAAGATGTTAGGCGTGACGGGGTCACGCTTGGTGCCTATGCGAGCAAAAACATCCGCCGCTTGATTACTTTCCCGATCCACATGATGAAACTTGAGTCCCTCGAACCAAGCTAATATTTTAAGTATGGTGTTACGATAGGCCGCCATCTTTGGATCTTTGGCATCGAAGTCTCCATTTATTTGGGATATTGCGAGATTTGAATCCCCGCGCACCTCTAGGCGTTGTATGCCCATGGAGGCAGCCATCCGAAGACCGTGCAATAAGGCCACGTATTCGGCTGCATTGTTGGAGTCTATATATAATATTTGGAGTACGTACTGGACTGTGTCTCCGGTGGGGGACGTTAAGATGACGCCCGCTCCTAAGCCGGCCAGCATTTTAGAGCCATCAAATTGCATGACCCAGTTGGAATATGTTCCGTACTCTTTAGGGAGTTCGGCCTATGTCCATTCGGTAACGAAGTCAGCCAATACTTGGGATTTTATGGCTCGGCATGGTTTGTATGTTATATCGAATGGCAGGAGCTCAATGGCCCATTTGGCAATCCGGCCCGTAGCATCACGGTTGTTTATTATGTCATTGAGTGGTACTTCAGAAGCCACTGTGATTGAGCACTTTTGGAAGTAGTGTCGCAACTTCCGGGATGCCATGAATACCACATATGCTATCTTTTGGTAATGAGGGTACTGGGATTTGCATGGTGTGAGGACTGTGGATACGTAGTATACCGGTTTCTGAAGGTGGAATTTGTGTCCGGCCTCCTCTCGCTCAACGACGAGAACCACGCTCACCACCTAGTGTGTTGTGGAGATGTATAATAACATTGGTTCACCAACGTTCGGCGCGGCCAGGATTGGGTTGCTTGATAAATGAGCCTTTATTTATTCAAGTCCGGTTGTTGCTGCATCCGTCCACTCGAAGTGGTCGGTGCATCGGAGAAGGCGATAAAGTGGCAATGCTTTTTCTCCTAGTCTAGAGATAAAGCGGCTTAAAGCTGCCATGCATCCGGCTAGTTTTTGGACCTGTTTAAGGTCTGTTGGTGTACCAAATGTGACAAAGCTCGGATTTTGGTTGGATTTGCCTCAATTCCTCTATAGGAAACAATGAAGCCCAACAGTTTTCCAGAGGGAACGCCAAAAACACACTTTTCCGGATTGAGCTTGATGTCATATGTGTGGAGGTTGTCGAATGTGAGACGAAGGTCGTCTATTAATGACTCGATGTGCCTAGTCTTGATGATGACGTCATCCACATATGACTCAACTGTCTTGCCGATTTGTTTCTCCAGGCATGTTTGAATCATGCATTGGTAGGTGCCGCTGGCGTTTTTAAGCCCGAAGGGCATAGTGTTGAAGCAGAAAGGCCCGTATGGGGTAATGAATGCTGTTGCGGCTTGATCGGACTCCTTCATTTTTATTTGATGGTATCCGTAGTATGTGTCGAGGAAACACAGTGAGTCGTGTCCTACAGTGGCATCAATAATCTGATCGATGCGGGGGAGGGGGAAGGGATCCTTAGGGCATGCCTTGTTGAGGTCTTTGAAATCGACGCACAGGCGCCAGGATTTATCCTTCTTTCGCACCATCACCAGGTTTGCTCGCCTGTCCGGGTGTTTTATTTATCTGATGAATCCAGCCTCGATTAACTTGGCTAGCTCCTCCCGCAAAGCTTGTCATTTGGGTTCGGAAAAGCGCTGCAGTGTTTGCTTGACTGGCTTATATCCCTTCAATATATTGAGGTTGTGTTCGGCCAACCTACATGGGATTCCTGGCATATCAGAAGGGTGCCAGGAGAATATGTCCTAGTTTTCGCGCAGGAACGCTCGTAGTGCGGTGTCAACCGTTGGGTCCAGCTATGCCCCGATGGAAGCTGCCTTCTTGGGGTCCGTCGGGTGGACTTGAAATTTGACTATTTTGTCTGCTGGTTTGAAGGAGGTGGATTTGGTCCGCTTATCAAGGATTACGTCATCCCTATCCACCGTGGAGCGTAGTGCGGTTAACTCTTCGGTCGTGAGGGCCTCGAACAGTGCCTCGAGGGCCAGGGACGCGGTTTTGTTTTCAGTGTGGAGGGCTATGTCCGGATCACTGGTGAGAGTGATAATACCGTTAGGCCCGGACATCTTGAGCTTCATATACCCGTAATGCATCTCGCCCCAACAGGGCGTGATATCCACTGTTCAAAGGGGCCACTTGGAAGGTTATCTCTTCGGACCGATAGTTCTCCAGCGTGCCGAATACTACGTCGAGTGTAATTTTCCCCGCGCATCGCGCCTCCCGGTTGGAAATGATTCCTCGGAAGGTCGTCTTACTTTGCTCGATACGGCTCCTGTCTATTTCCATTTTATTGAGTGTGTCCTCGTAGATGTGGTTTAGTCCGCTGTCGCCATCCATGAGCACTTTAGTGAGCCGAAATCCATCCACAATTGGATTGAGGGCCAAGGCGGCTGGTGCCCGGACTGACTGAAATTTTAGTTCGTCATTGGCGTTGAAAGTTATGGCCGTGTCGTTCCAGGGGTTTATAGTTGCGACTTGGCAGACTTCGGCGAGGTCGCGGAGTGCCCTCTTGCGCCAATTGTTTGAAGCGAATGCCTCGAAGACTGTCAATACTCTGAGGTCGTCGTCCTCCGGGGGGGTGTTGCTCTGAGGTGTTTTTGGTGAGGATATCCTCGCCACTCTTGGCCACTTGCCGGAGTATCCAACATGCTCTAAGGCTGTGGGTTGGTACAGTATCCGGTGTCATGTGTATTTTGCATGGCCTATCGAGCCATCCCTCCAGAATGGTTCCGTGCCCCGTAAGGGGTTTAGTTTTCTTCACTATGGGGTCGGGTGCCCCACGAGGGTGCATCCTTTTTGCTCGCCAAAGGGGATGGGTAGTGACCGGTGGTTCCCAACGAGCTGTCTGAGTTTTCCAAGCGCTTTCCATTGCGTAGTACTTCTGTACTATGGTTGCCAAGTCAGCGAAGTGTAACACGCGTCGGCGGTTGATGGCGTTGAGGATTCCTTCTTCCGTGCAAGTATCTCTTTCCACCTTTTGTCAACACGCCATTCATCTCACAAAGATCAGAATGTATAAGCTCTAGTGGCACCAAGTTTCTTGCCTTTGTAGTCTTATGGGACTTGCGAGGTCGTTTAGCTTGCACACATACTTGGCACTTGGAGCCTTTGACAGTAGGGTTTTTCGGAATTAAATTCATATTGGCTAGCTGTGTCATGCAACCAAAGTTAATATGACAAAATCGTGAATGCCAAGTATTAGACTCATTATTGTGGCAAACATTATTAATAACTTTAGTGCAAATATCTGACAAAGATAGGCGGAACAAGCCTCCACACTCATAGCCTTTTCCAACAAATTGTCCACACTTTGAAATTACAACTTTATTGGACTAAAAAACCAACTTAAAACCATCTCGACATAAACGGGAACCACTGACGAGATTCTTATTGATGGACGACACATGATGAACGTTCTTCAGTCGCACGGTCTTCCCCGTAGTAAACTTCAGATCAACCATACCGACACCTCGAACAATGGCATGTGACCCGTTTCCCATCAGCACGGGATAAGTCCCTGTGGCCTGGTAATAAGAAAACATGGAGGCGTCAGCACAAACATGTACATTGTCACCGATGTCAATTAACCAATCAGGAGATTGAAATACTGCAAGGATGGTAGGAAGAATACCATACCCATATTCCTTCATATCAGTATCACTGATGACAACATTAGCGGACTTGCCACTCTTCTCATGTTCGCGCTCCTCAAAGCGGTTAGGACATTTTGGAGGCCAGTGATTAGGGTCACCACAGACATGGCAAAGTCCCTTCCCCTTCTTATGAGAATTCTTCTTGAAGTTGGTAGAATGTGACGGCTTATTCTTTGCATCAAACTTGTGTTTGCCCTAAGTTTTGTTCTTGTTATTTTTGAACTTGTTGGGATGGTGGTTCTTCTTTTGTACCATGTGGGCACTAGAAGCTCCCTCGGCAACTCAAGCACGTGTGTCTTTTGCTCTCGCCTTCTCTTCAACATCAAGAATGCCAATGAGATCCGAAACGGAAAACTCATGTCTCTTGTGTTTCAGGGAAGTAACAAAATTGTTCCACGAAGGTGGAAGCTTGGCAATGATGCCACCGGCTACACACACTTGAAGTACTCAAGTTCCTTTGTGAGCGAATGTATCTCATGAGCTTGCTGGATAACAGATCGCTCATCAGTCATCTTGTAGTCATAGAATTGCTCCATGACATACAACTCGCTGTCGGTGTCTGAGGCCCCAAACTTGGCCTCGAGCGCGGCCCATATGTCCTTGCCATTGTCAAACTACATATATGAATCCACAATGGAATCATCCAAAATACTCAGAAGGGCACCTTTAAAGAGGGTATCGATCTTCTCAAAAGCTTCTTGTTGTGCAGGATTAAGATCACCCTCGGGCTTGCCCTTGGTGGCGTCATAGCAGTACATGGTCTGGAACCAATAAACTGCTCTCGTGCGCCACCTCTTATATTGCACCCCCTTAAAGGTAGGCGGCTTCAGATGCGCAGCAAAACCACCAAAACCACTCAGAGTAAATTGCCTATAGTCAGGTTTTTGGATTGTTGAATATATGAGCAAGTTACTATGAGATTTAATCCGAATAAGCACAAAATAAATCATGACAGCTATAACAGAGATTAAACTAATCATGTGAACTAGCATAGTAGATGAACATATCGAATGTAGGACAAAGACTAGAAACCTGAATTCTACCACGATCTCGAACAGGAAGGATAAAAACACATACGGTGCAATGGGAGCAGCACCGTTGGCGTTGAGTTATCGCCCATGTCGTTGAGGAAGAGGTTGTCGGGGTCGGGGAAGAAGTCGTCGCTGCCAGCAGTCGCGCGAGTGCGCTCCCCAAAAATCTGATCGCCCTTCTCCCGTACAGGATCACGAGAGGCAGGGTTCCGGAGGCCTGATGTCCCTTCTTGCGGTGCACGCCGAAAAGAGGGATGGAGAAGACTTGCGTGGCGGCGCAATGATCTGGAACGGTGATGTGAAACCATGCGATACTGCGGCGGCTAGGGTAGACGTCTGCCTGACTATATAGTGCGCGACGGGTAGGTCGTGGGAGTAAACCTCACGTATGAGTCGAGCAGCAAAAATATAGACAACGTGCATAGCTCCGTCTTCGGCTCGTTCCCACGGCGCGGCACGACGAGCGAGGAGGACGAGCACACGTGTAGATCTCCTCTTCTCATGCTCATACAAGTGATAGAAGAACTCACCTTATAGAGAGATGCAAGTCTCTCTCAACTTTCAAGGTGGGACTAAACTTTAGTTTCACTCACAACAAATGGAGCAAGTTAATGAGAGATTTACGTCTCCACATGGGTGGCAGTGTAGCAATAGGTTTGTTTTTTCGAGAGTGCTAGCAATAGGTTTGTCATACCACCTGATTTTTCAGTGTGTTAAAGCTACTATACTGATTTTTTTCTTCCGAAGCTACCGTATGCATGAATGGGCCAAGAGAATTTCAAAATTTAGTTGAGCTTTGGGCCAAAGGTCTACTGGCAAATTCCAACAATAATGTGGTTTTTTTTATCAAAAAGGAGCCATTTGCCTTGAATGTTATAGTCTATCAATTGGCTGCAGTCATAGTCAATGTTGCAACGAATGGACTAACGGGGGGCAATGATGAAGAGGAACAACAAATGGAGCAAGTTAATGAGAGATTTACGTCTCCACATGGGTGGCAGTGTAGCAATAGGTTTGTTTTTTCGAGAGTGCTAACAATAGGTTTGTCATACCACCTGATTTTTCAGTGTGTTAAAGCTACTATACTGATTTTTTCCTTCCGAAGCTACTGTATTGCTTTTATCTTTCGAGATATAAGGCCAAAAAGGTTATTTGTCCATTATTAAAAAAACAAAGCAGGGTGTGCTATTGAGGCAGAGGTCAACCATGATGGTGACCGTATTGGCCATCACTCCATGTTGGAACTTGCATATCTTCAACGAGCAGAAAACGCTCCATGCATGGTTACAAGAGCAATATTTCTTGATTCCCTCCAGTCACATTTTGCTCTAAGCTGCTGATGGCCAGAACGAAGCGCTGATTAATCACCTAGTGGGCACATGGTGACCATGTTCATGCATTGACTTGGGAGGGACCGATGTAGTAGACTTTTGGGTGAGTGCTTGATTGCAAAGCCTAGCAGGATCCATCGGAACTTACATAAACTATTGGCCGTGTCAAGACTCTCCAGAAGAAACTATCATGACGATCAGTTCGGAGCAAAAAAGAATGAATGGTTTAGGTTGTTCGTGGAGTAACTTAGTTAATAACATAATAAAAAGAAAGATGCTTATGATAGTATAATATATTACCATAACATAACGCGTCATAAGACTATCTATAATGGAAAGTAACTTAGACTAGTAACATGCATATGACACTAGTCTAACTTACTCCACATTATGATAGCCTTACCAGACCACACTGTCTTGATAGTTGATTTTAGCCTGACCATCAAGATGCGTACCGTCTTCTTCAATGAATATAACAGCTCTCCTGTTATCGTTCAAAAAAAATTTTAGCCTGACCATCAAGATGGTAAACAGATGGTACAACGAGAGCAGCGCTAGAAGTGGTTTTACCTTAGGCAACGCAGACGCAACGATGTGTGTGTTTCGAGGCAACATCAAACTCAGAGTAGCGCTCGCGCATGCATGCCGCTAGCAACCAAGCTGGCCATGCCATGGCAGGCAAAGCTAGCTACAGAACAACGGGACAAGGGGTGGCACGCATACACGGCCAGCGCGACACTGTAGTGAGATTCCGACCGAGCAGAAAAAATTCTGAATGTTGAAACACGGGTGGTGCGTGAATGCTTGTACAGTTCGTACCATGAATTGATTGTAGCCACATTCCATTAGGTCCTGTGCCATCCGGGGACCAGACCAGACCAGACCAGACCAGACTCGATCGATCCGGTGCGCCGACGCCTGTGCGTGTGTAGGGCAACGCCGGGCATGGGCTGAGCCAGCCATCTCCGGCGTGGCCAAGGGCGAAAGCTACGTTCACGTGGTGGATGACGACGTGGTCCAGCCACCATGCATGCATATATATTGGTCCCGGGTCCACAAACTGTACCCGGCGATCATGGGTGTGCGACCAGAAGAGCAGATCGATGGAAGCAGAGTTCATCAACCTCTCAAACGTTCAAAGTAATACGGTCCATGTTTTCTTAGGCCAACTCAAGCCGATTCCCTAAAAAATAAAGAAGGACCCGACCTAGTAAAATTAGTGGAGTAAATTATCACTTCTCTATAGATAATTGCGCCTAGTTGATCCCTTAAATTTACTGAAGTAAAAAAATACATAGGTTTTGTGCCTTAGCCACATGAACTTCAAACACTTCACAATACATATCATAAAAACATTCAAATTAAAGCATGCATAACATAAGCGTTAACAAGCATATAGTTCCATCATCGCGATTTTCAAACTGAAACATGCATAGTTCATCAAAAAGCATCACTTCAAACACAAAGTTTGATCCAAAATCACCACAAACATAACATGTATATGTTGTGGATCGCCAACCGTTGGCATGCATGAACTCAGACAAAGTCTTTGCAATGCATACCGTTTTTGTAATTTTGTTCCCCTCCGGTCTATTGTTGGCCTCTTCATCCACCTCGTCGTCCTCCTCAACGGATATGCTCAACCTTGATCTTTTTGGAGTGGTCTCCGCAACTCTCTTGATCCACTTCTCGTTCTTGCAAAACTCTTTGTAGCAATGATGCAACGCGAAGGCTTGTGGCCGAACTTCTTGATCTTATGCTTGAAAAGCTCTTGGATGTACGCGCCATACTCTGTGACTTGCACACCGCTCAGTGGTGCATGACTCACTTGATTGATGCAACCGGGCCATCAGTTGCATTGGTCGTGAATATGACCCAACGATGCCCAAGAGAAACTTGCGTATGGCTGATTGAACCTCCATGGAGTTGTTGTAGTACTCTGCAATTCTCTCCCAAAACATAGCCTTGGTTTGATCGGTTCCAATCGTTGCATCCATGGAGATGTTCATCCACGCGTAGCATAGAGCAATATCTTCAACTTGATTGCATTCATGAGTTCGTGACCTTGACGACCTCGTGTTTGCTTCAGTCACCTCCTCAACTTCGTCTTCATTGACACCTCCTCTTCAGCCACCTCCTCCTCACCCATCTCCTCTCTGGCCACCTCCTCTTCTTCGGCTGCTTCCGAATGATCCCAAATTGAATCATTATTGAGACCATCTAACCCCATCATGGTCGAGGACTCCAAAGACCCCAAGAATTCGGCCGTGTTCATCTCCACACTACGACAACAAAACGAACAAACTCCATCATCATCGGCCACCAACAATCGCCGTCTAATTCATTGGCCAAAATGTGAAAGATGATTTTTTTACCTTGTTTTCGTCGAGCACTTGGCGGCTGCGACCCTTCTTGCCGGCTGTGGTGGTCGGACGCGCCGGAACAGTGGCTATAGGGGTGGTCGGAGACGCTGCACGAGGCACCGGAGTGGCCTTCTCTTTCTTATTTGCGTCCTCCTCGGCGAGTGCCGACACACGACCGTCGGTTTTCTAGCTCTCTTGGCACCGAAGGGAGCAGCGGGAGGGGGGCCGCCTGTCGCCACCTCGGCAGCCTCTTGTGCGGTTGGAGCCGGTGCTTGTGGCCAGTGGAGATTTTTCATCCCCAACCCATTTTCGATACGGGGGTGCTTTACAGCGATGACATGCCGGTGGCGGTGTCCAGCTGGGTGGTGGAAGCGTCTTGGCTATCCATTTTGGTTACGGGGCCGGTCACCGGTGATGATGGCGGTGCGTGCGAGCGGTAGCGACATGAATGGTGGAACCACGAGAGCTGGAGCAAGAGGTGCACAACTTTTACTCGGTCGAGTGATGCAGCTTGAACTATGTTGGTATTTTCCCAAAGAGGAAGGGATGATGCAGCACAACTACCATAGGTATTTTCCTCAGTGATGAGACCAAGGTTATCGAACCAGTAGGCGTAAATGGTACCTGCACACAAAGAACAAATATTTGCAACCCGACGCGTAAGAGGGGTTGTAAATCCCTCCTGGGTAAAAAGATAGATAAATTTGTAGTAGATTGGATAAATAGATCTCGCGGAAACGTGAAATAAAATAAATAACAAAAAATTGCAGCAAGGTATTTTTGTTTTTTTGGAATAATAGATCTGAAAATAAAAATAGATCTCGAAGCAAATATGATAAAGAATAGACTCGGGGGCCGTAGATTTCAGTAGTGGCTTCTCTCTCGAGAAAAATAGCATATAATGGGTAAACAAATTACTATTGGGCAATTGATAGAACTTCAAACAATTATGATGATATCCAGGCAATAATCATTATATAGGCATCATCCAAGATTAGTAGACCGACTCCTTCCTGCATCTACTATTATTACTCCACACATCGACCGCTATCTAGCATGCATCTAGTGTATTAAGTTCATGAAAAAACGGAGTAATGCAATAAGAACAATGACATGATGTTGGCAAGCACTGCTGCAGGATGCTGCTAACGCGACACTACGAACAAGACCCTTTGACGAAACTGTGTGCGATTCATTAATCGCAAACGGTGGTGTAAAAACCATAAAAAGGTGCAAAACATTTGCAATGGGGGAGCCATCAAACACGGTTCAGATTTTAGTTGCGTGTACAATGGAGGGCACACGATTAATCCATTCGAACTGTTTGCGATGAGGCAAAACAACAGAAACGGGTAGCCATATCAATGTGTGTGCAATATACAACATACAGTCCGCTCCGATGAATTGTTTGCTATTAGGGAGTGCAACATAAATCGTTAGCCAGATCAAGGTGTGTGTGATATACGGCATACGGTTCACTCGGACGAACTATTTTCAATTAAGGAACACAACAGAAATGGTTCAACTTAACATGATGTGTGTGATATGCGACATACAGTTCACATGAATGAACTGTTTGCGATGAGCCAAAAGAACACAAATGAGTCATGTAAATAAGATGTGTGTGATACGTGGCAAACATCCGACTTAGATGAACTGTTTGCGATGAGAAATTACAACACAGACGGTTAATACAGTTAGTTCGTGTGCGATTCTGTCTGTACAAAAACTTTGAAAAATGCAAACTAGTTGTTTGCGGTGGCTGGGAGTATTGCACACGATGCGTCTGCGAGTACTCATGTGCAATGATAAGTTACACATACGTTTTCTTATGTTAACACGTGTGTGAATTTGCAATATGGACAGTTAATATGTAAATGCCTTTTGGACATCGGGCACACGCTTAAACTCAATGAACTGTGTACGATATTAATACTTTCAATGAAAATTTAGGAACTTGGGTAACAATATTTGAGTAACATATATATATATATAGTGGTTACACTATTCAACAAAAGGAGGATCTTCGTAACACGATTTTGATAACTATATAGTCCATATCTACATACTTAACATAGTAACATCTAGCACATTTTTAAGAGGATGAGGGCCAACAACCACAACTATCCACTAGAAGCATCTTGATCACGGCGACTCGGCAGCTCGTGAGTGAAAAGGAAAAGCCCTCCTGTGCCTTGGTAGAGCCTGAGTAGAACAGTGTCTCCAATTTTCCAATATGGATGCATTGCCACGATAAGCGAGAACTTGTTAAAATGAATGGTTTCATTTCTGTGGGAAATGCAGTACCTTGCAATCACTTTGACGTTATTAGCAGGCACAAGTGTAATTCGACCACGTCGGGAAATCGATCCAGGAGCTACTACAGCGGGCAATTTCCGTTGAAATGTAGAATAAAAATCAATTGTAACATATCGTTGAAGATATATATATAGTTTATGAGCATCAACATTAAAATAAAACTTTTTACCAGCGTTTTGTGCACACAATTGATCTTGTTCAATGTGCGCACCATAGGTATAATTAATCCCATCCAAAATCCAGCGTTCATACGTTGTGCTATTTCTGTCAGATTATCAACAAAGTTTACGGCATGCTTCAAGTCCTTGCAGTGAAATTTGGTACGCTTAGTAACATACAGATCGTTCACTATGCATCCAACATATCCTGCTTAAAAGGTGTAAATGTATTATTTATTCAGAACATGGCAAAAGAATATATAGTGCACATAAATTGGTAAATAGAATTTTTTTCACTGCCTAGGAATGGAGTCGGAAAATGAGATCACAATTAGTTGCTTAAATGGTGATCAAGTAGTTAGAACAAATACCCTGATTTTGCTAAGTAATATGATATCATGGAGAAAGTTGAAAGGACACTAACCTCGATCAGATTTTGATCAGCTGATGATGTTTGGTAAGTAAACATCCATGTTAATTAGACCAGGATGTGGTACACGCACTAGAATTTTATTACCAGCTTTCAGTTCATAACACTTAGACATTTTTCTCCAAAAGTCCACATTAAAATAGGAGTGACCAACTTTATCAAGTTTTACGCTAACCGTCATTGTAAATCCATGCTGCATTGTCAATATGACATCTTGGGAGTCATCAACAAAGTAAAGACCAATATTTCCTTCTACTCCCGTTCTTGCAAAGCAAGAGATGTACTGCTTGAAATGAAAATTAAGATCATAAATTACATATATTGAAATAACAGAGCAAGATGCAAATATGGGAGTAACTGATAGAACAGATCAATAAATAGATGAAAGCAAAGTACAAAAATGTATAATTGAAAATAGATAATGTAACAAAGATTTGATGCAAATATATAGATAATGTAGTAACAGACGGTATATGTTCACAAATTTAGGCCATGCCAACCGTGGTAGGTTGAGATAGAACATACCGAGCGCTCCTTGAAGTCATCCGGAATGGTGAGATAGAACTTTGTTTCGGACTGGCCATGACCACACTTGCCCGATTTGTGCTCGTACTGTGGACACGTGAATGAACACCCACGAATTAGCTAGAACAAAAATGATTACATGGCGATTTCCGTCGGTTGATTAACAACGATGGACGGACTGCGATAAGAGATGGCTAAATATTTCTCTAAGTTGATTACCTTCTCCATGAGAAAAATCCCTGGCCCAATCCCGCAGAAAACCCCAATCGACCAGAGTCTAGAATGTCGGTGCAGATAGGCGGCGAAAAGCGGTAGGGGCGAAATCCCATGTTGTTTAGAGCGCCACCTCCGCCCGCCGACAACATCCGTCGAGCTTACGGTGGCCGCGCCGATAGAAGTTGATGAGGTGCAGAGTTGCGGAGGAGTCTGCAGCGAGTGGGTGAGGACGAAGTGGGCGAGGATTTTCTTTTTTCCTTTTGCATGTGTGAGTGAGCACACACGGTTCGCAGAGGAGACGGAGATGAATCATGTGCGATACTAAATCACCGAGATTGAATGGGAAGCCAAATTTCCTTTGTCCTTTGTCCATGAGTTTTTTTCTACGATGAATATAAACCCTGCTAATCACCGTGTTCAAATTTGGCACTTTTCCAGGTTCACTTACAATATTTAGGGGATTACGTGCATTTTCGAGGCATTAATGCACATAATTCAAATTCAAACAATCGGTGCTTGAAAAGGTGCACGAGAATGGTTTGGAAAACCATGATCGTGCTATTTAGTAAATTCTCATGCCTTTTACAAGGAATGGGTAGATATTTCAAGGAAATGTGTTTACTGCATACTATACAAAAATGAAATACATGCTCGGAAAACATGACACATGGCGTGGTGCCATGGTATGGCCTCACCATGCCCTGGTAAAAATTTGAGAATGTTTGTCTCATGTTGTCATGCACGCCATCCATAAATCGAACCATCACCGAGGAAATTACATGGTTTCGAGGGGGAAATCAGCAAGATTGAACGGGCAAAGAATCCAAATTCCCTTCCTAGATTGTCATTCACTTTTTTCTACAATCAACATACCCCCCTCGAATGCAATGTGTTCAAATTTGGCATTTTTCCGGGCTCATTTACCATATTAGGAGATTATGTGCATTTTCTAGGCATTAATCCACATAATTCAAATTCAAACAATCGGTGCATGAAAAGGTGCACAAAGAATAGTCTGGAAAAACCATACTCGTGGTATTTAGTAAATATTCAAGCCTTTTGCAAGGAATGGGCAGGGATTTCAAGGGAATGCGTGGCAATAGTCAACCACAAACGCGTCATTTACTGGGCTATCAACTATAGAAAAATGAAATACGTGCTTGAAAAACACGACGCCTAGCTTGATGCCATGGCATGGCCGTCGTGCCCTGGTTAAAAGTTGAGAAGGTTTGATTTATGTCGTCATGCATGCCCTTCATAAATCGGACCATCACCGAGGAAGTTCCATGGTTTCGAGAGGGAAATCACCAAGATTGAAGGGGAATCCAAATTTCTGTCCTAGTTCGTCATTCAATTTTTTTCCAACGATCAACATACCGCCTCAAATGCAACGTGTTCAAATTTTACATTTTTCCGGGCTCATTTACCATATTTAGGGGATTATTTGCATTTTCTAGGCATTAATGCACATAATTCAAATTCAAATAATCGGTGCATGAAAAGGTGCACAAGAATGGTCTGGAAAACCATGCTCGTGCTATTTAGTACATTCTCATGCCTTTTACAAGGAATGAGAAGATATTTCAAGGAAATGTGTGGCAATAGTCAATCATAAATGCGTCGTTTACTAGGTTAACAACTATACAAAAAGGAAATACATGCTTGGAAAACATGACGCCTGGCATGGTGCCATGTTATGGCCTCACCGTGCTCTGATAAAAATTTGAGAATTTTTTCCTTATGTCGTCACGCACGCGTTTCATAAATCAAACCATCACCGAGGAAGTTTCATGGTTTCGAGGAGGAAATCACCAAGATTGAAGGGGGATCCAAATTTCCTTTGTGCTTTGTCCATGAGTTTTTTTTCTACGATGAACATACACCTTGCAAATCACCGTGTTCAAATTTGGCACTTTTTCCGGGATCATTTACCATATTTAGGGGATTATGTGCATTTTCTAGGCATTAACACACATAATTCAATTTCAAACAATCGGTGCATGAAAGGGTGCAAAAAAATGGCCTGGAAAACCATGCGCGTGCCATTTAGTAAATTCTCATGCCTTTACAAGGAATGGACAAATATTTTGATGAAATGTGTGGCAATAGTCAACCACAAACATTTGTTTATTGGGTTTTCAACTATAGAAAAAAATTTAAATAAATGCTTGAAAAACATGACGCCTGGCATGAAGCGATGGTATGACCTCACCATGCCCTGGTAAAATTTTGAGAAGGTTTGTCTTATGTCGTCATGCACGCCCATCATAAATCGAACCATCACCGAGGAAGTTCTATGCTTTCGAGAGGGAAATCACCAAGATTGAAGGGTTATATGTCCATTTCGCATAATGTTTTCTTACTCTTATTTATGATGTTTTATACATAATAATGCTTTTTGGAGTAATTCTAATGCCTTTTCTCTCATAATATGCAAGGTACACACCAAGGGGGCGAATTCTGGCAGCTGGAAATTTGGACCTAGAAAAGCTACGTCAGGCTACCTATTCTCCACAACTCCAAACAAGCTAAAACTTCACGCAGATTTTTATGGAATATATAAGAATTATTGGAGAAAATAACTACCAGAGGACGGCCACCAGATGGGCACAACCCACCTGGGTGCTAGGGCCCCCTGGCGCACCCTGGGGGTTGTGGCCTCCTCAGCCCACCTCCGGTGCCCATCTTTTGGTATCTAAGTCATTTTGACCTAGAAAAAAATAAGAGGAGGACTCTCGGACGAAGTGTCGCTGCCTCGAGGCGGAACTTGGGCAGGAGCACTTTTGCCCTCCGGCGGAGCGATTCCGCCGGGGGGACGTCCCTCCCGGAGGGGCAAATCATCGTCATCATCATCACCAACAACTCTCCTATCTTGGGGAGGGAAATCTCCATCAACATCTTCAACAACACCATCTCCTCTCAAACCCTAGTTCATCTCTTGTGTTCAATCTTGTAACCGGAATCATAGATTGGTACTTGTGGGTGACTAGTAGTGTCGATTACATCTTGTAGTTGATTACTATATGGTTTATTTGGTGGAAGATTATATGTTCAGATCCAATATGCTATTTAATACCCCTCTGATCATGAGCATGTTTATCATTTGTGAGTAGTTACCTTTGTTCTTGAGGTCGCGGGAGAAAACATGTTGCAAGTAATCATGTGAATTTGATATGTGTTCGATATTTTCGATAGTATGTATGTTGTGATTCCCTTAGTGTTGTCATGTGAACGTCGACTACATGACACTTCACCATATTTGGGCCTAAGGGAATGCATTGTGGAGTAGCAATTAGATGATGGGTTGCGAGAGTGACAAAAGCTTAAACCCCAGTTTATGCGCTATTCCGTAAGGAACCGATTGGATCCCAAAGTTTAATGCTATGGTTAGAATTTATTCTTAATACTTTTCTCGTAGTTGCGGATGTTTGCGGGAGGGTTAATCATAAGTAGGAGGTTTATTCAAGTAATAATAGCACCTAAGCAGCATTCCACCCACATATCAAATTATCAAAGTAGCAAACACAAATCGAACCAACATGATGAAAGTGACTAGATGAAATTCCCGTGTACCCTCAAGAAAGCTTTGCTTATTATAAGAGACCGTTTTGGCCTGTCCTTTGCCTCAAAAGGATTGGGCTACCTTGATGCACTTTTGTTACTACTATCGTTACTTGCTCGTTACAAATTATCTTGCTATCAAACTACCCTGCTACTTACAATTTCAGCACTTGCAGACATCACCTTACTAGAAACTACTTGTCATTTCCTTATGCTCCTCGTTGGGTTCGACACTCTGACTCATCGAAAAGATCTACAATTGATCCCCTATACTTGTGGGTCATCAAGGCTATTTTCTGGCACCGTTTCCGGGGAGTGTAGCGCCTTTGGTAAGTGGAATTTGGTAAGGAAACATTTATATAATGTGCTGAAATTTATTGTCACTTGTTACTATGGAAAACAATCCTTTGGGGGGTTTGTTCGGGGTATGTTCACCTCGTCCGGAACCACAATTAGCTACCCCTCAACCTACTGCACCTACTGAAAATACTGAATATGAAATTCCTCGGGTATGATAGAACAACTGCTAGCTAATCCTTATGCAGGAGATGGAACCGAACATCCCGATATGCACTTGATATATGTGGAACAAATTTCTGGATTGTTTAAGCTTACAGGTTTACCCGGGGATAAAGTTATGAAGAAGGTTTTCCCTTTATCTTTGAAGGGAAAAGCATTGGTATGGTATAGGCTATGCGATGATGTTGGATCATGGAATTGGAATCGTTTGAAATTGGAGTTCCACCAAAAAATTTATCCTATGCATCTAGTTCATCTGATCAGAATTATATATATAATTTTTGGCCCCGTGAAGGAGAAAGTATCGCTCTAGATTGGGGGAGGCTTAAGTCAATGTTATATTCATGCCCCAATCATGATCTCTCAAGAGAAATTATCATCCAGAACTTTTATCCTCGGCTTTCTCGTAATGATTAAACCATGGTTGATACTTCTTGTGTTGGTTCCTTTATGAAGAAGACTATTGAATTTCGGTGGGATCTTTTGGAAAGAATTAAACGCAACTCTAAAGATTGGGAACTCAACAAAGGTAAAGAGTTAGGTATTAAACTTGAGTATGATTGTGTTAAATCTTTTATGGATACCGATGATTTTCAAAAGTTTAGCACTAAATATGGACTTGAATCTGAGATAGTAGCCTCCTTTTGTGAATCTTTTGCTACTCATGTTGAACTCCCTAAGGAGAAGTGGTTTAAATATCACCCACCTATTAAGGAATAAATTAAAGAACCGGTACTAGTTAAAGAAGAAACTATACTTTATAATGTTGATCCAGTTGTTCCTTCTGCTTATATTGAGAAGCCACCTTTCCCTGTTAGGATAAAGGAACATGCTAAAGTTTCAACTGTGGTTAACAAAAGCTACATTAGAACACCTAAACCTGATGAACAAATTAAAGTTGAACCTAGTATTGCTATGGTTAAAGATCTCTTGGAAGAAGATATGGATGGGCATGTTATTTACTTCTGTGAAGAAGCTGCTAGAATTGCCAAACCTGATAAGAAAGATAAACATATACCCGTTGTTGGCATGCCTGTCATCTCAGTTAAAATAGGAGATCACTGTTATCATGGTTTATGTGACATGGGTGCTAGTGTGAGTGCTATTCCTTACACCTTATATGAAGAAATTATGAAAGACATAACACCTGCAGACTTAGAAGAAATAGATGTTACTATTAAACTGGCTAATAGAGACACCATATCACCATTTGGGATTGTTAGAGATGTTGAAGTCTTGTGTGGGAAAATAAAATACCCTACTGATTTTCTTGTTCTTGGTTCCCCACAAGATGAATTTTGTCCCATTATCTTTGGGAGACCTTTCTTGAATACAGTTAATGCTAAGATACACTGTAAGAAACAAACTGTTGGTGTTAGCTTTGGTGATGAGTCTCTTGACTTTAATTTTTCCAAGTTTAGTAGAAATCTTCATGAAAAAGAATTGCCTAGTAAGGATGAATTAATTGGTCTTGCTTCTATTGTTGTACCACCTACTGATCCTTTAGAACAATATTTGCTAGACCATGAAAATGATTTACATATGCAAGAAATGAAATAGATAAAAAAATTCTTTGAACAACGTCCTCTGCTTAAACACAATTTGCTTATTGAAACTCTAGGAGGTCCTCCTCCACCTAAAGGTGATCCAGTGTTTGAATTGAAACAATTTCCAGACACTTTGAAATATGCTTATCATGATGAAAAGAAGATATATCCTATTATTATTAGTGCTAACATTTAAGAACATGAAGAAGAAAGATTATTGGAAGTTCTAAGGAAGCACTGAGCTGCTATTGGATATACTCTTGATGATTTAAAGGGCATTAGTCCCGCTCTATGTCAGCACAAAATTAATATGGAACCTGATGCTAAACCCGTTGTTGATCACCAACGTCAGTTAAATCCGAAGATGAAAGAAGTGGTAAGAATGGAAATATTAAAACTTTTGGAAGCAGGTATAATTGATCTATCCCATAGCTAATAGTAGATGGGTAAGCATGTTCATTTTTGTTCCTAAGAAAGGAGGTATAACTGTTGTTCCTAATGATAAGAAGGAACTTATTCCACAAAGAATTGTTACAGGCTATAGAATGGCAATTGATTTTAGAAAATTAAACAAAGCAACTAGAAAAGATCATTACCCTTTGCATTTTATTGATCAAATGCTTGAAAGATTATCTAAGGACACACACTTTTGCTTCCTTGATGGATATTCTAGCTTTTCACAAATACCTGTTTCTCAACCTGATCAAGAAAAGACCACTTTTACTTGTCCCTTTGGAACTTATGCTTATAGACGTATGCCTTTTGGTTTATGTAATGCACCCGCTACCTTTCAAAGATGTATGACTGATATATATTCTCTGACTTTTGTGAAAAGATTATTGAGGTTCCCATGGATGACTTTTCTGTTTATGGGAAGTCTTTTGATGATTGTTTAAGCAATCTTGATCGAGTTTTGCAGAGATGCGAACAAACAAATCTTGTCTTGAATTTGGAGAAGTGCCACTTTATGTTTAATGAAGGCATTGTCTTGGGTCATAAAATTTCTGAAAGAGGTATTGAAGTGGACCAAGCTAAGGTTGATGCAATTGAGAAAATGCCATGTCCTAAAGATATAAAAGGTATTAGTAGTTTCTTAGGTCATGTTGGTTTCTATAGGAGGTTTATAGAAGACTTTTCAAAATTTTCTAGGCCTCTTACTAAACTCTTGCAGAAGGATATTCCTTTTGTTTTTTATGATGATTGTCTAGAAGCCTTCGAAACACTTAAGAAAGCTTTAATTTCTGCACCTATTATTCAACCACCTAATTGGAACTTGCCTTTTGAAATTATGTGCAAAGCTAGTGATTATGCTGTTGGTGCTGTTCTAGGACAAATAGTTGATAAGAAACTTAATGTTATCCATTATGCTAGTAAAACTCTAGACAATGCTCAAAGAAATTATGCTACTACTGAAAAGGAATTCTTAGCAATTGTGTTTGCTTGTGATAAATTTAGACCTTATATTGTTGATTCCAAAGTAACTGTTCACACAGACCATGCTACTATTAAATATCTCATGGAAAAGAAAGATGCTAAACCTAGACTTATTCGATGGGTTCTCTTATTACAAGAATTTAATTTACATATCATTGATAGAAAGGGAGCTGAGAACCCAGTTGCTGATAATTTATCTAGGCTTGAACATGTGCTTGATTACCCACTACCTGTTGATGATAGTTTTCCTGATGAGCAGTTAGCTGCAATAAATGTTTCTCATGGTACTCCTTGGTATGCTGATTATGCTAATTACATTGTTGCTAAATATTTACCACCTAGCTTTACATACCAACAAAAGAAAAAAAATTCTTCTATGATTTAAGACATTACTTTTGGGATGACCCACATCTTTATAAATAAGGAGTAGATGGTATTATTAGGTGTTGTGTACCTAAGAATGAACAGGGACAAATTCTACGGAAATGTCACTCTGAGGCTTATGGAGGGCATCATGTTGGAGATAGAACTGCTCACAAGGTATTGCAATCTAGATTTTATTGGCCTACTCTCTTCAAAGATGCCCATGAGTTCGTCTTATCTTGTGACGAATGTCAAAGGATAGGTAATATCGATAAGCATCAAGAAATGCCTATGAATTATTCACTTTCTGTTGAATCATTTGATGTTTGGGGATTTGATTACATGGGACCTTTTCCTTCCTCTAATGGGTATACACATATTTTGGTTGATGTTGATTATGTTACTAAATGGGAAGAAGCTATTCCAACTAGTAGTGCTGATCACAACACCTCTATTAAAATGCTTATGGAAGTTATTTTCCCAAGGTTTGGAGTCCCTAGATATTTAATGACTGATAGTGGTTCACACTTTATTCATGGTGTTTTTCGTAAAATGCTTGCTAAGTATGATGTTAACCATAGAATTGCATCACCTTATCATCCTCAGTCTAGTGGTCAAGTTGAACTTAGCAATAGAGAAATAAAATTAATATTGCAAAAGACTGTCAATAGGTCCAGGAAGAATTGGTATAAGAAATTAAATGATGCACTTTGGGCTTATAGAACAACACATATAAAAATCCTATGGGTATGTCTCCTTATAAAATGGTTTATGGAAAAGCTTGTCATTTCCCTCTCGAGTTAGAACGTAAAGCATATTGGGCAATCAAAGAACTAAATTATGTTTTCAAACTTGCTGGTGAAAAGAGGTTATTTGATATTAGCTCATTAGATGAATGGACAACCCCAGCTTATGAAAATGCAAAATTATTTAAAGAAAAAGTAAAAAGATGGCATGACAAAAGAATTCAAAAGCGTGAGTTTAAAGTCGGAGAATATGTTCTTCAGATTCTTTGCAGGAAAGCTCCTCTCAAAATGGGAAGGCCCATACGTCATCGAGGAGGTTTATCGGTCTGGAGCCATCAAAATAAATAATTCCGAAGGTACTAACCTGAAGGTTCTTAATGGGAAACAGATAAAGCATTATATCTCAGGTACGCCTATTAATATTGAAAGCAATATTATCCAAACTATGACACCATAAGAACACATAAAAGAGTCCTTTTGGAACACTCCAGAATCGTGAAAATAAGGAGGTACGTCATACGGTAAGTAAGTGGACTCCGAAAAATCCGCAAAAAATATTTTTTTTGTTAGTTTTGGAATATTTTAGAATTTTGGGAAGAAAGAAACTTCCAGGAAGTGTCCCCTGGTGGGCACAAGACACCAGGGCGCGGCAGGGCCTGGCGCGCCCAGGTGGGTTGTGCCCACCTGGGACACCTTCCGTACTGCGTTTTTTTACCATATGCTTGTCCTCCAAAATAAAAAAAATCTATATATACTTCCCGAACCTGTTGATCAGGGTATTGCGGAGAAATCCTCTATTCTCTTTTTCCTTGTTGTTTTCTGTCAGATCCCATCTACCATGGCCTCTTCAAGCTCCTCCAAGTACAAGTTCTTCAAGAACGCCATCAACCCATATCTGCGGGAGGTGGTGCAGCACCCTCAGGTCATCCAGATGCATGAGGGGGTGCTTCACCTCTGTGATGTGCCATGTCCCAAGGGGACGGGAGCTGTGGAGGCCAGGCTCAAAGCTATGGAGCAAGACGTCTTCCAATGCAAGGGGATGGTGGAGCATGGGCTCAATGCCAATCACCTCATGATCACAGACCTTTCCCGTGATCTCAAGGTGGATGGCAAGCCCATGAAGGACATCATATTCACCCTCAACGAGCAAATCAACTTCCTCCAAAGCCAGATCTATGATCTTCAAAACCATGTCTTTGAATATGAGGCAAGGTTTAAAGGTATGAGTTTGGCTGCTAGTTACAGGACTGGTGAGACTCACTCTTCCTCTCACGATGGTGGACAACTGCTATGGAAATCTGAGGACAAGATCTCTTCTTCTTCATCACCATCACTTTCTTCACCACCAAAAGAGAATTGAGTATCGGGTATAGGCACTCCCCTTGGCTTCCGCCAAGCTTGGCGGAGGTGCCCCGGTATCGTATCATCCCACTATCCTTTTGCTTTCACTTATTTTAGTTCGATCCTTTTGCTTTAGATGAATAAAAGCTTAGCTTGATACTTCTTATTTGAGACTTTGCTTAGTGATCTGTCCTTTTAATCATGTGCAAGTTATATAATAAAGTTTAGTCTGAGTTTTTGCTTTCTTTACTTTCATGTTGCAAATAAAAGAAAAGAAATAAGAATGGAAACAAATAAAAGAAAGGAAATAAATAAAGAAAAGATTATATACTAATCCTATGGTAGATGATGGCACCACATAAGGAAAAGTATAAGTAGAAAATTTTATTAGAGATTGACGAACATATCATTAGTCAATGATGCAACTCATGAAATAATTAATAAGGGAAGAGAAGATTGACATATAAATATACTATCCTAGAAATCTTTTGTGATTGTGAGCTCTCATCAAAATATTATATGCCAAAATTGTTGAAGTTGGACAAGGAAGACAACTTAATGATTTATGTTTGTTCATATTCACATAGAAGTCATATTGTCATAGATCCTTTAACATGTGGTGCTTGCCCCCTATCTTTGCTAGCCAAAAGTTCTGCACTAAGTAGAGATACTACTTGTGCATCCAAAAACCCTTAAACCCAAATCTATTTTCAAGTGCCCACCATACCTACCTAGGGATTGAGAAAGATCCCTCAAGTAAGTTGTCATCGGTGCAAAAAGGCAATAGAAATTGCTTCTAAAAGTGTGACATCATTTAGTGTAAGAGAAAATTGAGCGTTGCACGAACTTGTGATTGTGAAGAATAAAAGCGACAGACTGCATAATAAAGGTTGCTATCACAAGGGGCAATGTAACATGACGTTCTTTTGCACTAATGGATTGATCATGCAAACAAATAAGCGCATGGCAACCTCTGCTTCCCTTTGCGAAGGGCCTATGTTTTACTTTTATGTATTTACTTTTATGCAAGAGTCAAAGTTTTTCTCTCTATTCCTTTTATTTTTCTCCTTTGGCAAGCATCATGTGGTGAGGAAAGAGCTAGGCACATATGTCCAGTTGAATATGGGTGGCATGAGTTATTATTGTTGACATCACCCTTGAGGTGAGTATGTTGGGAGGCGAAACCATAAGCCCCTATGTTTCTACGTGTCCAGTTGAAACGTTTTGCTCATGGGTACGAGGTGAGTGTCAGCAATCATAGAAGACTATATGATGTTTGAGTATGTGGACTTGCGTAAAGGCTCCGACACGTGACCCTTCCTGAAAAGATGATGAATTGTAGTTGCAAAGTTGATTGAGAACATAGTTTGTTGGTTTGTAATAGAGTTTTTGGTTTATACTTTGATTGTGTGATGAACTATTACTTATTCATGAGAAGTATATGATGAAAGTTCTATGATAAAAGTCCTATGTTTAATTTTGTTGCTGTTATAATAATCAACATGATGCTTCTATGTTCGTATTTTGTTTTTATCGACACCTCTCTCTCAAAGCATGTGGACATGTTTTTCGATTACGGTTTTTCGCTTGAGGACAGGCAAGGTCTAAGATTGGGGGAGTTGATACGTCCATTTTGCATCATGTTTTCTTACTATTATTTATGATGTTTTTATCCATAATAATGCTTTTTGGAGTAATTCTAATGTCTTTTCTCTCATAATATGCAAGGTACACACCAAGGGGGAGAATTCTGGCAGTTGGAAATCTCGCTTTGGAAAAGCTACGTCAGGCTACCTATTCTCCACAACTCCAAAGAAGCTGAAACTTCATGGGGATTTTTATGGAATATATAAGAATTATTGGAGAAAATAACTACCAGAGGAGGGACACCAGGTGGGCACAACCCACCT
The DNA here is from genome assembly GCF_002162155.2 of Triticum dicoccoides. NCBI lineage: Eukaryota > Viridiplantae > Streptophyta > Magnoliopsida > Poales > Poaceae > Triticum > Triticum dicoccoides. The sequence goes on from NC_041386.1 coordinate 470,030,745, forward strand.
GGCGCGCTAGAGTCCCCTCGCACGCCCTGGGGGGTTGTGGCCTCCTCGGCCCACCTCCAGTGCCCATCTTTTGGTATATAAGTCATTTTGACCTAGAAAAATAATAAGAGGAGGAATTTCGGGACGAAGTGTCGCCGCCTCGAGGCGGAACTTGGGAAGGAGCACTTTTGCCCTCCGGTGGAGCGATTTCGCCGGGGGAACTTCCCTCCCGGAGGGGGAAATCATCGTCATCATCATCACCAACAACTCTCCCATCTCGGGAAGGGCAATCTCCATTAGCATCTTCAACAGCACCATGTCCTCTCAAACCCTAGTTCCTCTTGTGTTCAATCTTGTTACCGGAACCATTGGGTGACTAGTAGTGTTGATTACATCTTGTAGTTGATTACTATATGGTTTATTTGGTGGAATATTATATGTTCAGATCCAATATGCTATTTAATACCCCTCTGTTCATGAGCATGTTTATCATTTGTGAGTAGTTACCTTTTTTCTTGAGTTCACGGGAGAAATCATGTTGCAAGTAATCATATGAATTTGATATGTGTTCGATATTTTGATAGTATGTATGTCGTGATTCCCTTAGTGGTGTCATGTGAACGTCAACTACATGACACATCACCATATTTAGGCCTAAGGGAATGCATTGTGGAGTAGCAATTAGATGATGGGTTGCGAGAGTGACAGAAGCTTAAACCCCAGTTTATGTGCTATTCGATAAGGGACCGATTGGATCCCAAAGTTTAATGCTATGGTTAGAATTTATTCTTAATACTTTTCTCGTACTTGCAGATGCTTGTGGGAGGGTTAATCATAAGTAGGAGGTTTGTTCAAGTAAGAACAACACCTAAGCACCGGTCCATCCACATATCAAATTCTCAAAGTAGCAAACACAAATCGAACCAACATGATGAAAGTGACTAGATGAAATTCCCCTGTACCCTCAAGAATGCTTTGCTTATTATAAGAGACCGTTTTGGCCGGTACTTTGACTCAAAAGGATTGGGCTACCTTGCTGCACTTTTGTTACTACTATCGTTACTTGCTCGTTACAAATTATCTTACTATCAAACTACCCTGCTACTTACAATTTCAGCACTTGCCGACATCACCTTACTGGAAACTACTTGTCATTTCCTTCCGCCCCTCGTTGGGTTCGACACTCTGACTTATCGAAAACAGCTACAATTGATCCCCTATACTTGTGGGTCATCAAAGGGGAATCCAAATTTTCTTCGTTCTTTGCCCTGGTGTTTTTTTTCTATGACGAACATATGCCCTTCAAATCACCGTGTTCAAATTTGGCATTTTCAGGGCTCCTCTACCACATTTAGGGGATTATGTGCATTTTCTAGGTATTTAGCGCATATAATCCAATCCAGCTATAGCTGCACGGGTGTGATGTGAGGGACGTGGATTGCCGTTCGATCACGGCGCATCCTACAGTGCACACGCGTGATCCGCGTGGCTGGGGTTCCGGCCAATCATAATGCAACACACAATAGGCTCAGCGCACACTGTTTTCGAAAGCGACGGAGATGAACCGTGTGCGATAATGAACGAGGAAAATTGTAAGGGAAGCCAAATTTCCTTTCTCGTTTATCATTGAGATCTTAAATACCACCGCACTGTCTGGCTGCCCGCCACCCCCCGTCCCAGAGCTCTCTCCAAGTGTTATTCATGGCACCGCGGTGCACGGTAACTGGTAAGGAAGCAATGGCATCCCGTCGCGCAGCGTTCGTCGCCGCCCGCGACTGCACATATGGTAAGGAAGGGATGGCATCTCGCCGTGCTAGTTCATCACCACTGGCGGCCACACAGTTACGTGGGCAGACTTTGCGGCTGCCATGGTCGAATGGGCGATGGATGTAGAGGCGGCCAAAGCCACATAGAAGGAGCAGAAAAGGCAAAAAGCAATCAAGAAAAAAGAGTCCCGCCACCGGAAGAAAGAAGAGGCCGCACGCCGTGGTGAGGAGAGCTTGGCAGAGATCGAATCATGGTGGGCTGCCGCCTACAAGACCGGGAAGGAGAACGCTGGCGTTTGGCCAGCATGCCCCGATGACAGCATGTGAGAAGTAGTTTAAGTTTGTATTATTAGAGCAAATTACCAGTAGTACTTTAAGTTTGTAGTATTAATGTACGATGTCGGTAAAAGCATCCTTTGAGGGATTTGAGCGCTGATTAGCTTGTGTGCCCGTGTGCGTTTTCTTTGCGTTAATCATTAGAAGATCACAAAACAGATGGTTGCTATGTCGTGCCCGTGAGCATTTTTTTGCGTTAATCATTAGAAGATCACAGAACACATGGTTTCTATGCCGTGCCCATGTGCGTTTTTTGCGTTAATGATCCATAAGTCAGTTACCTGTGTGATGTTTCCTAATAAACCATGCGTACCATTGACCAAAAATGTCAACTACACGTGTACATTTTTTTGGAGACGGGATCTGCCAATTTTCTGTTTTCTTGCACACGAGTATTTTACGCGCTTCGTCTACATTGTGTGTTTCCCCCGCCCAAGTTTCAAATTTCGCAGTGAAATTTTTATTAGGCATGCGATTTCAGAATTTATTCCTCCAACCACATCCCCACCCATCAAATTTCCTCAATACCCCCACCTCCCCCTACCGGCATCTCAAACCGCCGGCGCCGCAACCACAGCTTCAACCACATCTACGTTCTGCTCGGATCTAGTCAGGTAACCCACCGATCTCTATCATGGCCCCGACCTGATTGCTTAAATGACCCCTGTCCATGTACTTACACAGGGTCATAACGGCTGATGCTGTTGTTTGCCGTCGAGGTTAACTGCATCCCATGTCTTATAGTATTTCACATCATTTGTGCAATTGTAGTTTAACTTCTACCATTTACTAGTTGCCTGTAGATACACATGTCAGTGGCACTAATACAAACTTCGACCCGGAGAAACAGCTCGCCTCCACCGCCGTGAACTTTGGGTGGGCTCTGGCCAAGATGAAGTGCCCCAGCAACTACCTCCGAGGACTTACCAAGTATGTACTCGCTAGTTCAATCTTACCAATACCAGTTGCAATTAGTGGCAATGTTCTGTACGGTCGATGTATTAAGCATGTTATAGTAAACATGCCTAACACGTTTTAGCTACTTTCCCTACCTTTTTATAGACAACTGGGCCATTCTCTGGTAGCACCTGCCTTGTGATGTTTAACTCTGCCAATTGCATTTTTATTAGTACCGGTTTCAATGGCTATTAAGCCTGTCGCAATTAACAGTTGAATACATTTTTAAACAATTATATTTCAATGGCTACATACTTACAAAACATAACTTAGGATGTTGTTAAGCCTGTTGCAATTAACAGTTGTATCCATATTTTAGTCTGTCCCTTTGCTACCATGCTACTCTCCACAATGAAGATATACTAGATATTCTACCCATTTGCTATTTTTGGTGGATGCTAACCCTATTGTACTTAACATGCCTGTCCATGTACTTATGCAGGGTCATAACGGCCGATACTGTTGTTTGCTGTCGAGGTTAGCTGCATCCCATGTCTTACAGTATTTCACATCTTTTGTGCAATTACAGTTTAACTTCTACCATTTACTGGTTGCCTGTAGGTACAAATGTCAGTGGCACTGATCCATGCTTCGACCCGGAGGAACAGCTTGCCTCTACCGCCGTTGACTTTGGGAGGGCTCTGGCCAAGATGAAGTGCCCCAGCAACTACCTCTCAGGACTTACCAGTATGTACTCACTGGTTCAATCTTACCAATACCAGTTGCAATTAATGGATATGTTATATGCGGTCAATGTATTAAGCATGTTCTAGTAAACATTCCTAACATGTTTTAGCTACTTTCCCTACCTTTTTATAGACAACTGGGCCATTCTCTGCTCTGGCAGCACCTCCCTTGTGATGTTTAAATCTACCAATTGCATTTTTATCAGTACCAGTTTCAATGGCTATTAAGCCTGTTGCAATTAACACACTACAACAAAATACACTTCCGTGATGATACGTGTTTTTCATAGTAGGTCACGTTTTCTGTCATGCATGTATCCATGACAATTTTATGATAGAATCAAGATAGTCATAACTGTGTTGTCGTAGAAGTGTTCCATGACGATAAATCGTGCGTCATAGAAGTGCTGACCAACACATGGCATCCACTGTAACGGGTCGCCTTAAGCTATCAGGTTCTGGGTTGGATCTGATAACCCGTTAACAGCCCGAACCAATGGCGATTTTCCACATGTAAAATTCTCATTCCCGGCGAACCACGTGTTGGCTCAGCGTTGGGACAGATGTCCACCGTCCCAAGAGTTGCCAATGAAACATTGACACATGGGACGGCCCAATAGAGGCCCATATAGGTCTAAAAGTCGACCCAGGAACAGGCCCACAAGATTTAGTCAGATCTAATGGGCTGGCCCGTTAACAGCCTAAAATTTTCCGGACCAAATTATAGCCCACATCAGATACGGGCCGATAAATGACTGCAATATTCTGGGCCAGTTTATGACCCATGTCAGATTCGGCCTGTTAACAGCCTGGAATAATTTGGGCCAGATTACGGTCCGCACCTGATCCAGCTCGTTAACTGACTTTTATTTCTTGGAACAAATTACGGCCCATAACAGGTACGATCCTTTTAACAGCTACTATGCCATTGGCCCATTAGCGGCCTGATTTGCTCTTCGGCCTCTTAATGGCTCGTTTAATAGTTCAGCCCGATACTAGTTTCGGCATGTCAGCGGCCCTGTCTACATATGGGCCTCTTTCCGCCCAGTTTTACTTTCGGCCTCTTAACGACCCGTAGTCTTCTTGGATACATTCTAGCCCAAACTGCCTATCGGCCCGTTAAAGGCCCTTGAGAGTATTGGGCCTAATTTAGGCCCGTTATACATCTGGCCTACTTCCTGCCTGTCATGTAATTGGGTCAGTCAAGGCCCATAACCATTGCACCCTGTTAATGGCACGTCAACCGAATGGGCCAATTTATATTACAACATGCTGTCGGCCCGTGATTTGTTTACACAATTAGGGCTATTAAATTTTTGGGCCCAATTAAGGCAAGCGGTTTACTCGGCCTTTTAAAGGCCCGAAACTAATAGTGGTCCAGATTAAGACTAGACCAAACTAATGGCCCAAGATGATTGTAGGCCCACGGTTTGGCTCATACTAGCGATTGGCGATCGGCCAGTTTTGGTGCAGAAATTATTATTTTCAAACCTAACCCATTGGCTCAGTGCACACCGATCGAAGATTACGACCTTTACTCAGAGCGACGACAGCAGAAATAACAAATAAATTACAACATCATGATGAAGAATAAACCTAGACTATACAACCAAGAAATTACAACATATTACAACCCCTGGGCATCAAAGTTCGCCGCTAGTGATAATAAAGGGCAACCAGAAAGAGGATTACATAAACTGGGAAGGTCGTTGTCGGTGTCAAAACCGGCGGACCTCGGGTAGGGGGTCCCGAACTGTGCGTCTAAGGCGGATGGTAACAGGAGGCGGGGGGACACAATGTTTACCCAGGTTCGGGCCCTCTCGATGGAGGTAATACCCTACTTCCTACTTGATTGATCTTGATGATATGAGTATTACAAGAGTTGATCTACCACGATATCGGAGAGGTTAAACCCTAGAAGCTAGCCTATGGTATGGTTGTTGTTGTCCTACGGACTAAAACCCTCTAGTTTATATAGACACCGGAGGGGCTAGGGTTAGACAAAGTCGGTTACAAGGGAGGAGATCTACATATCCTAATCGCCAAGCTTGCCTTCCACGCAAAGGAGAGTCCCATCCGGACACAGGACGAAGTCTTCAATCTTGTATCTTCATAGTCCAACAGTTCGGCCAAAGTATATAGTCCGGCTGTCCGAGGACCCCCTAATCTAGGACTCCCTCAGTAGCCCCTGAACCAGGCTTCAATGACGACGAGTCCAGCGCGCAGATTGTCTTCGGCAATTGTAAGGCGAGTTCTCCTCCAAGTCCTAAGTACCTATCGTAGTGAGTTGTGTCCGGCCTCCCACGAATGTTGCACTCCTCGGCTTCTGTGCCTTGATAATGGTTATCTTCCACGTGTCGAGCGAATGCGAGAGGTCGGGGTATTTTTACATTTACCACCCAAACCATGTATACGAATCGTCTATTTAAACAGTCGCGGATCTTCAGATCCAGATCACACCACCTTCCCACAGCGAGTATCCATCGGAGCATGCCCGGAAAAATCCATCCCATCATGGTCGGCCACCGTAGCTCCTCCTCTCGCCCCCGTCGCCCTAAGCCAGGTATTTGGGAGAAGTGTTCTATTCCCCATAGCCAACTACTGGAGTTGCTTGTTGGAAATATGCCCTAGAGGCAATAATAAAATGGTTATTATTATATTTCCTTGTTCATGATAATTGTTTATTGTTCATGCTATAATTGTGTTATCCGGAAATCGTAATACATGTGTGAATACTTAGACCACAACATGTCCCTATTGAGCCTCCAGTTGACTAGCTCGTTGATCAATAGATGGTTACGGTTTCCTAACTATGGACATTGGATGTCGTTGATAACGGGATCACATCATTAGGAGAATGATGTGATGGACAAGACCCAATCCTAAGCCTAGCACAAGATTGTGTAGTTCGTATGCTAAGGCTTTTCTAATGTCAAGTATCTTTTCCTTAGACCATGAGATTGTGCAACTCCCGGATACCGTAGGAATGCTTTGGGTGTGCCAAACGTCACAACGTAACTGGGTGGCTATAAAGGTGCACTACGGGTATCTCCGAAAGTATCTGTTGTGTTGGCATGAATCGAGACTGGGATTTTTCACTCTGTATGACAGAGAGGTATCTCTAGGCCCACTCGGTAAGACATCATTGTAATGAGCTCAATGTGACTAAGGGGTTGGTCATGGGATGATGTGTTACGGAACGAGTAAAGAGATTTGCCATAACGAGATTGAATAAGGTATCAGTATACTGACGATCGAATCTCGGGCAAGTGCTATGCCGGTAGACAAAGAGAATCATATACGGGATTGATTGAATCCTTGACATCGTGGTTCATCCGATGAGATTATCGTGGAGCATGTGGGAGCCAACATGGGTATCCAGATCCCGCTGTAGGCTATTGGCCGGAGAGATGTCTCAGTCATGTCTGCATGCCTCCCGAACCCGTAGGGTCTGCACACTTAAGGTTCGATGACGCTAGGGTTATAGGGAATAGATGTACGTGGTCACTGAATGTTGTTTGGAGTCCCGGATGAGATCCCGGAGGTCACGAGGAGTTCCGGAATGGCCCGGAGGTAAAGATTTATATATGGGAAGTCCAGTTTCAGTCACTGGAAAGGTTTCGGGGTTTATCAGTATTGTACCGGGACCACCAAAGGGGTTCCGGGGGTCCACCGGGAGGGTCCACCTGCCCCGAAGGAGCTAATGGTCTATAGTTGGGTGGGAACCAGCCCCTTAGTGGGCTGGTGCGCCCCCAAGGGCCCAAGGCGCCTAGGGCTGGAAACCCTAGGGGCCGCTGCCCCCCCCCCGGGGGCGGGCGCCCCCTCTAGTTGGTAACCCTAAGGGGGCCGCTGCCCCCCGAGGGGCCGTCGCCCCCCCTCTAGATGGATCTGGGGGGCCGGCCCCCTCTCCCCTTCCCCCTATAAATAGTGGGGGGTGGGAGGGCAACTGCACCCCTTCTCCTGGCGCAGCCCTACCCCTCTCCCTCATCGTCTCTCGCAGTGCTTGGCGAAGCCCTGCTGGAGTGCCACGCTCCTCCACCACCACCACGCCGTCGTGCTGCTGCTAGACGGAGTCTTCCCCAACCTCTCCCCTTGCTGGATCAAGGCGCAGGAGACCTCACCGGGCTGCACATGTGTTGAACGCGGAGGCACCATTGTTCAGTGCTTAGATTGAAATCGGCCACGATCTGAATCGCTTCGTGTACGACTCCATCGACCGCGTTCTTGCAACGCTTCCGCATCGCAATCTTCAAAGGTATGAAGATGCACTTCCCTCTTGTTGCTAGTAAACTCCATAGATTGATCTTGGTTATGCGTAGAATTTTTTTAATTTCTGCAACGATCCCCAACATTGCAGACCCAGGGGTTTCTCCCTCCTGCGTACATGGTCCCCGTCCGAGCCGGACTAGCCTCTTATAATGGCGGAGAGAAAGCGGAAAGCTTCCCCAACCCATCCACGGGGGAGCAGGTATGCCTCATCCCTTATTTATTGAGGGGACTCAGATTTCCAATCCATCCACTCCTCCGCGGGCTCCTGGAGTTCTATGGCCTCCAGCTGCATAATTTTACTCCCGCCTCCATATTACACATCGCAGGCTACGTTGCTCTTTGCGAGTTGTTCCTGGGCTACGAAGCTCATTTCGAGCTATGGCAGAGGCTATTCTGCCTCGTGCCCCGTACACAGAAGGGGTCAATATTTCAAGTGGACGGAGCCGAAATATGGCGCATCACTGGGACCGGATACCTATCCGGTACTCCGAAGAAGACATCCGAAGACTAGCCCTCGGAGTGGTTTTATATGGAGGATGTTCCCCTCCTGGACCCTATTCGGATGGGCCTTCCTGAGTTCAACAAAGCCCCTTTGAAGAAACACCGTAGCTGGCACCCTCGGAGCCCACAGGAGGAAGATAATAGAGAGGTACTTTACCTGATGAGCCGGATAAAGACACTGGCCGAATCAGGACTGACAATAATCGAGGTTATGTCAGTATGTATAATGCGGGAGGTGCAGCCACTTCAATTGTAACGTCCTCGATGCGGCTATATCTCCCACGTGTCAAAGCACGACTTAGAGGCATAACCACATTGAAAGCAAAGTCGCAAGTGAGGTAATCTTCACAACAACCCATGTAATACAATAAGGGGAAAAGGATACATAGTTGGCTTACAATCGCCACTTCACATAATACATGAATAAAGCATTACATCATCCAGATACACTCCAGGTCCGCCTACGGAACCAAAATAAAAGAAGACTACCACAAATGCTACCAGATCCCCGATCGACCCCAACTGGGCTCCACTACTGATCAACTAGAACGAAACAACACAAAGGACAAGATCTTCATCGAGCTCCTCCTTGAGCTTGGTTGCGTCACCTGCTCGATAACATCGGCACCTGCAAACTAGTTTTGGAAGTATCTGCGAGTCATGGGGACTCAGCAATCTCACACCCTCGTGATCAAGACTATTTAATCTTATAGGAAGGGTAAAAGGTATGAGGTGGAGCTGCAGCAAGCGAATAGCATATATGGTGGCTAAACATACGCAAATGAGAGCGAGAAGAGAAGGCAAAGCACAATCGAGAAACTATGATCAAGAAGTGATCCTAGAACAACCTACGTCAAACATTACTCCAACACCGTGTTCAGTTCCCGGACCCCGCCGAGAAGAGACCATCACGGCTACACACGCGGTTGATGTATTTTAATTAAGATAAACTTCAGGTTTTCTACAACCGGACATTAACAAATTCCCATCTGCCCATAACCGCGGGCACGGCTTTCGAAAGTTCAATCCCTGCAGGGGTGTCCCAACTTAGCCCATCACAAGCTCTCACAGTCAATGAAGGATATTCCTTCTCCCAAGACAATCCGATCACACTCGGCATCCCGATTACAAGACATCCTCGACAATGGTAAAACAAGTCCAGCAACACCGCCCGAATGTGCCGACAAATCCCGATAGGAGCTGCACATATCTCGTTCTCAGGACACACTCAGATGAACACTATGTACAACTAAAACCAACCCTCAAGTTTCCCCGAGGTGGCGCTGCAAGTGCCTCTGTTTTGGACCAACACTCGGAGGAGCACTGGCCCGGGGGGTTTAATAAAGATGACCCTTGAGTCCGCGGAACCCAAGGGAAAAGAGGCTAGGTGGCGAATGGTAAAACCAATGTTGGGCATTGATGGAGGAGTTTTATTCAAGGCAAACTGTCAAGGGGTTCCCATTATAACCCAACCGTGTAAGGAACGCAAAATCCGGGAATATAACACCGATATGACGGGAACTAGGGCGGCAAGAGTGGAACAAAACACTAGGCATAAGGCCGAGCCTTCCACCCTTTACCAAGTATATAGATGCATTAATTAAATAAGAGATATTGTGATATCCCAACAAAATATCCATCTTCCAACAAGGAACAAACTTCAATCTTCACCTTCAACTAGAAACGCTATAAAAGGGGCTGAGCAAAGCGGTAACATAGCCAAACAACGGTTTGCTAGGACAAGGTGGGTTAGAGGCTTGGCTTAACAATATGGGAGGCATGATAAGCAAGTGGTAGGTATCGCGACATAGGCAAAGCAAAAGAGCGAGCAACTAGCAAGCAAAGATAGAAGTGATTTTGAGGGTATGGTCATCTTGCCTGAAATCCCACAAGGAAGAAGAACGAGTCCATGAAGAAGACAAACGGACGTAGTCAAACGGGTCCTCACAAACGTGACGTTATCGGAACCAACCCGAAGAAGCAACACCGGAAAGAAGCACACAACATAGTAAACAACCAACACATGAACATGGCATGATATGCGGGATGCGGTATGCGGTGCATATGCATGATTTGGAAAGGAATGATTGAACCTGGCCTCAACTTGGAAAACCAAGAGTGCCACTAGAAAGGGGAGGTGAATTCGGTTAAAATCGATATAAAGATCACCTGAATTGGATGCATGGTTTGGAAATGGCAAGCAAAACAAATATGGCACCGGTCTGCAATAAACAGCAAGTAACCTTCTAAATGCATCAAGATAAATAAGCTACTGCACTGAAACATGGCAACAAAATACATGGCAGGGATCCACTCATGATGCTTGACAAAATATGAACACTGAGCTACAGCTAATTCTCTCGATAGTAGGTTCAAACAGGCATGACAAAAGTGCAAAAGATAACATGTTTTAGACTTAGTGAAATTAACAGCAAGTCAGGAATTTATCACCAGGAAGCAATCTTACGAGCATGATAACTACATGCTATAGGAACATATCATGGCAAAGCAAGGCATGGCATGAAGCTACTATAAGCACATAACAAAAGTCCCTTAGTGACCATGAGCCAAAAGGGATCGGAAAATACAATTGCAAGCATGTGAACATAGCAAAAACATAAACAGATTCACACTTAGTGAAAAACTGGAGCATGCAAAACAGTTAATGAGTAGGCATGTTTACGAGCTCGATGCACTCACTACGAGGCACTGCATGACAAACTAAGCATACACCCAGCAGGTATACATGGCATAGAAGCTAGACATGGCAAGAACAACAACATAGCATGCACGGATCAACAACAACAAACTTGGCAAAATTGCTAAACATGTTAACAATCTGCCAGGAACATTTTATAGCAAAAGTAGAGCTCGATTAACTCAAGCTAGGGTGCTCCATAATTACAAACAAAGACATGGATGGATAGAGCACAACAATATTAACAAAACATCCTTACTGATCATCCTCAAAAGAGGCACGGATCACTAGGAAACAACATGAACATATGGCATAAAAACTATAACAGGACAAGGACTTAGTGAAATTCTAAGTCCCTGAAATCAGCATCATTGAGTAAGCTACTTTGCATGCTTGTTCTAGTCACCACAAAGATCACAAAAATACATGGCATACACCCCTATAAAGATGGCATGGCATATAACAAAACACAAGTAGAGCTCAGGAACATTGCATGCACACATTAATCATGACAAAAATGACAAAAGGCCATTTGCTGAAACAGATCTGGCATAATCATCACATAGCCCTCTTCCAACAGCATTTCGGGCATCAAGATAAGCTCAAATGAAACTGATGTAGTGAGATGAAACGATGCACTCGTCGAGACAAACATTTTGATATGCTACACGCGCGAATCAGAGCAACGGTGATGAAGTTATGATGTGATGAAGTTGCCTAAAGATTACTGGGACTTGGCAGTTTTTCACCTCGCGGAAAAAACAACGGGCCGGAGGAAGCGGACCGGCGGGGACGGAGCTGGGCCGCGGGGAGGCTGGGCCGTGGCCCACGTGGCCGGCGACGAGGTGGCCCTCCTCCTCCTCGATCCCGCCTGGATCGAGGGAGACAGGGGCGGCGGCGCACGCCGGCGGGACGCCGGCGTCGGGGCACGGCGTGGGGTCGCCGGAGGGCGTGAGGAAGGAGGCGAGCCCGGCG
>NC_041386.1:470043618-470050371 GCF_002162155.2 Triticum dicoccoides
GGGCGGCGACGGCAGAAGGCGGGGCGGTGCGCGGAGGCGAACGGCGGCGGAGGGCGGCGCCGGCGGGATGCGGCATGCACGACGGCGACGGATCTCGCCGGCGACACGCACGAGGCGGCGGAGCTAGGGCATGGGAGACCCGCGGCGGCAAAGGGAAACAAGATCTTGAGAGAGAATGCTTACAACAAATGCTAGAACGGAATTGTTCGAAAACCAACAGCGAAAAGAGTAAGCTTGTTGTGGGCTTATGGAAAACATCTCAAAACTGAGTTGAAATTCTGCCACTGACAGAAACGTAGATTGGATTGATATCCACAAGGAGACGAGAAACTATTTCACCGGGAGGATAAAAGAAGAACTTGGATAATATATTATCACCATTAATAGCAACAATCCTTAGGAAAAGCTTTAGGTGAAATATAACCCCAGATAACTCCAATGACGAGATTGATGGATTTAAAATATTTCATTATTGTGAATCATGAAGCATGAACTCAAATTATCAAGAATGACATAACACCACCTCAAAAGATACGCCTGAAAAATTTAAACTCCGGATTGCAAGATGAAGAATGCATGAGCTCCTCTGAAAAGAATCTCGATGAAAACTTCGAGAATGAATTAGATCCTTGATGAACCAACATGTAGAACCTCCATGAAGAAATCCGGTAAAAGAATGATCAAACGAAAAGAAAGAGAAGTTGAAAACACAAGGTGAATCCTTGTACCAATTTAGATGAATCTCCGTAGTGAAATAATTGAAAAAGGTTGGAACTCCGAGAAAAAGAGAAGATGAAACAATTGAAATCAGGAATTTGATGGACATCCGGAATAAGGAATTAATCACTTGGAAGAAACAAGAATAAGAATTACGTTATGCTTATCCTTCACCAATTTAAATTGATGACAAGCAATGGATTTGGCATACTACTTATTCTCGTAGAAAGGATTAAGATAGATATAGCGTCAACTTGGGAAGGTCTTCAACGAACCACCGGTAGGATTGGAACAAAGAATGAATTGATAAGATAAAGAAGGAAGAGAAATCTTGAACGAACCACCATAAGAATTGAAAATGAACGAAGTAGGGGTGAATCACCGGGAAGGATTAGCAAATAAACAAAGATGCTTGAGATAATTTATATCCATGAGAACGAAGGGATCACGAACTGATTAGAGATCACTTGAATGATGCACCGGTAAGATTGGATAATGATAACTGACAGCTGAGAATGAATAAACCTGAATTGATGGACTCCGGATAACAAACTGAGAAGACTCTTGAATTGCTCCAGATAGGTGAAAAGAATTCCCACAATCGAAAATAATTATGAGAGGATGGCAACAAACTAGAATCACGAATCTTGAAGAGAATGGAGCAAGATTGAGAGAGAAATCTTCTTCGGTCTTAGAATCTGAGAATGACGACGAGAAACACCACCAATAATTGTAGAGGCACTCCAGAAGAATCAAAAGCGAAGAGATTGAGCCAATGACGAAAAGAATTTAAAAGATCTTGGAGAAAGGCATTTGACTGATGATAAATCATTCTTACGTCAAACTTCGAAAAGAAATTTGAGGATAGCTCTGGGAAAATAAGAAGAGTCAGGTAAGATCCTGGGAAAATACCTGTGGGTTAGGGCCCACTCAAAGAAACACCGTTGAAATGATTTAAAAGAGAGGTTGCACCGGTTGAATTAAATGACTTGAATGAGATAACATCCTCGAAAGAGCTTGAACGAATGTAGAGTGGAAACACGAATCTTCGAGATATCTTGAGCACTCCAGAACAATTGAATAGTGAGAAGTGGAAGATTAAGAGGTGCACCGGCATGAGATAGCATTGAAATGAGGAAAAATATATGATCAACAAAGCTTGACTTGAATCCACCGGAGAAGTAAATGAGTGACGAGTGATGAACTTGAAGCTTCGTTAGCATCTTCCTGAGAATCACCGGATAAGAACATTGACAGAAAAGGATGGAGAGCCTTCACAAGAATAAAATGATACTTGATTAAGACATCGGATTCCTTGAAGAAAAGGGGTGGGTGGGCGGCAAAAACAAAGGCAACTTGGAGACGGATGAAACAAACAACATTGATGAAAAACTAAGATTGGATCTTGCGGATGTTGAAATGATCGGATCCACTTGGAGAGAAGCACGCCGGTTGAAAAGACATTGAGATGACAAACTCGATGATCAAGAAGGATTGCATTCACTTAGGAGTATGGGAACAACATTAGGGAAGGTATGGAATCAACACTTGACTTTGAAGCAACTCGAATACCACAACTCAAAGCAAAACAAAGGATTGGCTTGCAGAATAAGCCGGAACAAACATATGATAGAGATTTCGTCCGAAGTTTTCGTGGTGGGGCCTACACGGGCTCGATCGTACATCACCATCATGTACAAGGCAGTGTACATGAGATACGAAGCGTCCTCGAGTCGGCATAGCCAAGGACTCTTTAAGACACAAGGAGACCACTGTAAAACCAACCGTGGATAGGCGGACCACTAGACGTCGAACCCCAATTTCATATCATACATCTGTCGGAAAGATATCCTACGAGCTACTTGAATTCCTACTTATAAACTCCTGAAATTCTCCCGGTTATGCAATCAGGTGTTGGGGATACAGGGGAAGCATAATATCTCACCCAAACTAGCAAATCCTACATCCAGCTGTATCCATCCTTCAACACATAACCAAGAAACCTTGGGAAATCGTTTACCTCAACCTTCGAAAAGCATCCGTTATACGAGTTATGGCAATACTCCCGAACTCCCGCCCCAGTACTGGGTGACGTCGAGGTTATCTCACCAACAACTGCATAACAGAGATTTTCGATGTCGGCGAAACTCAGGTATTCTAGAACTGCAACGATAAAATTGTGACGACAACACCTCGAAGCTCAACTCCCCGGGACACTGCCACAACCCCTAAATGTCAGGAGGCACCAAGAACAATGTTCTCGTCACAAAACCATCGGAACGATTCCAAGATACCCGCGTGATCCTAATTTTCTTTAGTGAAATTTGAGGAGATAAGAGTCAAAACTCTATGTCACGATGCCTCACCAGAGCGACGAAGGGACTGAGGAGTAAAAAGAATTCCTAACTCTCCGATAAATATAATCCTAAATGACTCAAAACATTTTTTATGGACTCAACAACGCCAATGATTCGATCAAGCAGGGGGCTCCTAAGGTCAGGGAAGGCTTTGATACCAACTTGTAACACCCTCGATGCGGCCATATCTCCCACGTGTCGAAGCACGACTTAGAGGCATAACCGCATTGAAAGAAATGTCGCAAGTAAGGTAATCTTCACAACAACCCATGTAATACAATAAGAGGAAAAGGATACATAGTTGGCTTACAATCACCACTTCACACAATACATGAATAAAGCATTACATCATCCAGATACACTCCAGGTCCACCTACGGAACCAAAATAAAAGAAGACTACCCCAAATGCTACACAGATCCCCGATCGACCCCAACTGGGCTCCACTACTGATCAACTAGAATGAAAGAACACAAAGGACAAGATCTTCATCGAGCTCCTCCTTGAGCTTGGTTGCGTCACCTGCTTGGTAACATTGGCACCTACAAACTGGTTTTGGAAGTATCTGTGAGTCACGGGGACTCAGCAATCTCACACCCTCGCGATCAAGACTATTTGAGCTTATAGGAAGGGTAAAAGGTATGAGGTGGAGCTGCAGCAAGCGACTAGCATATATGGTGGCTAAACATACGCAAATGAGAGCGAGAAGAGAAGGCAAAGCACAATCGAGAAACTATGATCAAGAAGTGATCCTAGAACAACCTACGTCAAACATTACTCCAACACCGTGTTCACTTCCCGGACCCCGCCGAGAAGAGACCATCACGGCTACACACGCGGTTGATGTATTTTAATTAAGATAAACTTCAGGTTTTCTACAACCGGACATTAACAAATTCCCATCTGCCCATAACCGCGGGCACGACTTTCGAAAGTTCAATCCCTGCAGGGGTGTCCCAACTTAGCCCATCACAAGCTCTCATGGTCAACGAAGGATATTCCTTCTCCCAATACAATCCGATCAAACTCGGCATCCCGGTTACAAGACATCCTCGACAATGGCAAAACAAGTCCAGCAACACCGCCCGAATGTGCCGACAAATCCCGATAGGAGCTGCACATATCTCGTTCTCAGGGCACACTCAGATGAACACTACGTACAACTAAAACCAACCCTCAAGTTTCCCCGAGGTGGCGCTGCAAGTGGCTCTGTTTTGGACCAACACTCAGAGGAGCACTAGCCCGGGGGGGTTTAATAAAGATGACCCTTGAGTCCGCGGAACCCAAGGGAAAAAGAGGCTAGGTGGCGAATGGTAAAACCAATGTTGGGCATTGCTGGAGGAGTTTTATTCATGGCGAACTGTCAAGGGGTTCCCATTATAACCCAACCGTGTAAGGAACGCAAAACCCAGGAACATAACACCGATATGACAGGAACTAGGGCGGCAAGAGTGGAACAAAACACCAGGCATAAGGCTGAGCCTTCCACCCTTTACCAAGTATATAGATGCATTAATTAAATAAGAGATATTGTGATATCCCAACAAAATATCCATGTTCCAACAAGGAACAAACTTCAATCTTCACCTTCAACTAGAAACGCTATAAGAGGGGCTGAGCAAAGTGGTAACATAGCCAAACAACGGTTTTCTACGACAAGGTGGGTTAGAGGCTTGGTTTAACAATATGTGAGGCATGATAAGCAAGTGGTACGTATCACGACATGGCAATGCAAAAGAGCGAGCAACTAGCAAGCAAACATAGAAGTGATTTCGAGGGTATGGTCATCTTGCCTGAACTCTCGCAAGGAAGAAGAACGAGTCCATGAAGAAGATAAACGGACGTAGTCGAACGGGTCCTCACAAACGTGACGTTATCGGAACCAACCCGAAGAAGCAACACCGGAAAGAAGCACACAACATAGTAAACAACCAACACATGAACATGGCATGATATGCGGGATGCGGTATGCGGTGCATATGCATGATTTGGAAATGAATGATTGAACTTGGCCTCAACTTGGAAAACTAAGAGTGCCACTGGAAAGGGGAGGTGAATTCGGTTGAAATCGATATAAAGATCACCGGAATCGGATGCATGGTTTGGAAATAGCAAGCAAAACAAATATGGCACCGGTCTGCAATAAACAGCAAGTAACCTTCTAATTGCATCAAGATAAATAAACTACTGCACTCAGACATGGCAAAAAAATACATGGCAGGGATCCACTCATGATGCTTGACAAAAGATGAACACTGAGCTACGGCTAATTCACTCCATAGCAGGTTCAAACAAGCATGGCAAAAGTGCAAAAGATAACACGTTTCAGACTTACTGAAATTAACAGAAGTCAGGAATTTATCACCAGGAAGCAATCTTACGAGCATGATAACTACATGCTACAGGAACATATCATGTCAAAGCAAGGCATGGCATGAAGATGCTCGAAGCACATAACAAAAGTCCCTTAGTGACCATGAGCCAAAAGGAATCAGAAAATACAATTGCAAGCATGTGAACATGGCAAAAACATAAACAGATTCACACTTACTGAAAAACTGGAGCATGCAAAACAGTTAATGTGTAGGCATGTTTACGAGCTCGATGCACTCACTACGAGGCATTGCATGACAAACTAAGCATACACCCAGCAAGTAGACATGGCATAGAAGTTAGACATGGCAAGAACAACAACATAGCATGCACGGATCAACAACAACAAAAATTGGCAAAATTGCTAAACATGTTAACAATCTGCGAGGAACATTTTATAGCAAAAGTAGAGCTCGATTGACTCAAGCTAGGGTGCTCCATAATTGCAAACAGAGACATGGATGGATAGAGCACAACAATATTAACAAAACATCCTTACTGATCATACTCAAAAGAGGCACGGATCACTAGGAAACAACATGAACATATGGCATAAAAACAATAACATGACAAGGACTTGGTGAAATTCGAAGTCCCTGAAATCAGCATCATTGAGTAAGCTACTTTGCATGCTTGTGCTAGTCACCACAAAGATCACAAAAATACATGGCATACACCCCTGTAAAGATGGCATGGCATATAAAAAACACATGTAGAGCTCAGGAACATTGCATGCACACATTAATCATGGCAAAAATGACAAAAGGCCATTTGCTGAAACAGATCTGGCATAATCATCACATAGCCCTCTTCCAACAGCATTTCGGGCATCAAGATGAGCTCAAATGAAAATGATGCAATGAGATGAAACGATGTACTCGTCGAGACGAACATTTTGATATGCTACACGCGTGAATCAGAGCAATGGTGATGAAGTTATGATGCGATGAAGTTGCCTAAAGATTACTAGGACTTGGCAGTTTTTCACCTCGCGGAAAAAACCAACGGGCCGGAGGAAGCGGGCCGGCGGGGACGGAGCTGGGCCGCGGGGAGGCTGGGCTGTGGCCCACGTGGCCTGCGACGGGGTGGCCCCCCTCCTCTTCCTCGATCCCGCCTGGATCGAGGGAGACAGGGGCGGCGGCGCACGTCGGCGGGACGCTGGCGTCGGGGCGCGACGTGGGGTCGCCGGAGGGCGCGAGGGAGGAGGAGAGCCCGACACGGGACAGAGGGCCGGCCGGCGCGAGGCGCGGAGAGGCACGGTGACCCGAGGCGGCGAACGGACAGGCGGCGACGGTGGAAGGCGGGGC
>NC_041386.1:470050628-470132237 GCF_002162155.2 Triticum dicoccoides
AGAAGGGGCGGCGCACAGAGGCGAACTGCGGCGGAGGGCGGCGCCGGTGGGATGCGGCGCGTACGACGGCGATAGAGCTCGCCGGCGACAGGCACGAGGCGGCGGAGCTAGGGCACGCGAGACCCGCGGTGGTGGCGGCGCAGATCCGGGCCCGGGCGGGCCCGCGATGGGCTCGGCGGGCCGCGGGGAGAGAGAGTGGCCGGCGGGGTGAGCTGCAAGCGCGTGAGTGGAGGAGAGGGGCGGTCGAGCTGACGTGGCAGCCTCTGATAGGCCGGAGTGAGGTGGCGGTGGCGGCGGACATGTTCGGCGCGGTGGGGAGTTTTGTCCTGCGGCGCGAGTAGCGGGGCTAGGGTTTGATCTGCGCGGAAATTTTGGAGGGGATCACATATTTATAGGTAGAGGGAGCTAGGAGGCTCCAAATTGAGCACGGTTTGTGGCCACGCGATTGTGATCGAATGCTCTAGGTGATGGAGGGGTTTTTGGTGGGTTTTGGTTCACTTTGGAGAGGTGTTGGGCTGCAACACACATGAGGCCTTTTCGGTCCCTCGGTTAACCGTTGGAGTATCAAACGAAGTCCAAATGGCACGAAACTTAACAGGCGGTCTACCGGTAGTAAACCAAGGCCACATGACAACTCTTGGTCCAATCCGAAAACATTTAGCACCCGCACACGAAAAGAGGTTGAAAGGAACACCGGATGATATAGGAGCGCCGGAATGCAAAACAAACAACGGGGAAAATGCTCGGATGCATGAGACGAACATGTATGCAAATGTGATGCATATGATGACATGATATGAGATGCATGACACGCAAGCAATGACAAGGCAACAACAGCGAATAACTGGAAGACACCTGGCACATCGGTCTCGAGGCGTTACATCAATATCGGGGACAACCCATGTGGCACTTCAATGGACAAGACGATGCCACCCGCTGCGGCCGAAAAGGTCCAGACTCCGCCGCCGCTCTGGTGAAAATACTGTCTGATTTATATAAGGGAGAGGAAGAGGAGTTCATCCGTATTAAGCCACGGGATGGATTCTCCATGTACAACCCCCCAAACTGGGTGAGCTGCTGCTTTTTACTCCAAACCTTCCTGCTTTCTTTGTCATAAATATTTACCTTGCTATTTCATAGTAGGAACTACGAAAAGCTGTGAGGGAGATTCACAACCCATCTCCACAGCCAGAGGACCCTGATCGGGCCCTTGATCCCGGACTCGAAGAAGATACGGACATATTCATGGAGCTCATCGACATGACATTTTATCAGTTAAGATGCGACGGTGCCTTGGTGGCCATCACCACCGATTATCCTGGACTGCTCCCTGCATCGCATGTAAGTAAAACCAGAGTCACAACTTCCGAGAAGGATCCCCTTTTTCGCACTTCACCCACCGCACACGTATGGTGCCTTGTAGGGAAGGCCCTCGGGACGCCATGCCGAACCTGCAGTGACTCAACAAGGGGCACCGAAACCAGGTAGGCTTAAAAGGAAGGTGGTCAGGACTGAGATGCCATCGCAGAGGTATGAAAAAGAACCCTGCTCCGTGGTTATTGTCTTTAAAATATAATAACGTCTGTGGTTAAAACCAGGAAAAACGCTCGCCGGGCTGTATCCGAAGAGCCTGCTGGCCATGCCTCCACCAGCCGGGCTCCAGAGCTGGACTTGGAGGCAGATGCTAACGTGGGGACAACGCCGGATATTACTCCTACCAAGGATGCGGATAGGCTGTCCGCCACAAATTCCGAAGTGGAGAGTGCCATGAAGCACAGGCGGCGTCGGGCCGTACTCCGCAACCCCGGTTTTTCTAAAGAGGCGTTTGATGCCTTCAACTTGGGGGACGTGTACATCCGAGCTGCTCAAAATGGTCTTGCCAGAGCCACGGACCAGTATGTAAAGGATATACGGGTAAGAAAATCTGATAATTATATATATACCAGTAGCCCCTGAGACTTGAAACAGTTGGCAGAACTGATTTAAGGATCATTATTTGCATAGGTTCTTACTGAGAAGAATACCCAGTTGTCTCAAGAGCTGGAGGAGTGCAAAGCCTAGCTACGGGCCGCAGTTGCCAAAATGGAGGAGTCCCAGAAGGCCCCATATGGTAACCCTTGTTCCTATCGAAAAGAACGAGATGTACCAGTTAATATTTGGCTTTCATGCTAATCTAATCAATAGATTATGCAGATGATCCCAGAGCGAATCCGGAGGAGCAACATGCTCAACGACAGCTGAAGGCTGGCGAGCGCGTGCTTACGCTAGTAAGGCGAGAGAAAAACAATCTCCAAGATGCCAATACCCGGCTGGATGTTGAACTGAAGGATGTTCTGGCCCAGCTGGCTGACTCTGTAAAGGAGAATAAAAGGCTTCGACGCGGCATTTTTAGTAAGTGCTTGAGCGAACTCCTATAGAGTTCGGCGAAGAAACCAGCTAACAGAGCTATATCTATAGGTATGCCGACGGGCCGTCCCGGAGAGGAGATGCTCGGGTCTGCGGGAGATCTTCTGCCAGAGCTCTCACAACTACACGAACCAGTTTGGCAGGTGATGCAGGACCTTGCCCAGGCATGGGCGAGCTTGTAGAGATACTCAAGGGAGTGCGGTGGCACTTTTGATTATGGAAGATATCTGCCTGCCGACAAGGTGCAAGGGAAGTCTGGGCCATAGTGAAGACTCGATATACCAAGCCTGACCCGAACCATATGGCCGAGGTCGAACCCGTAGGGCCTGACGGGAAAGAGATCCCCGTCAGCTTGGTGTATGACTAGATGAAATTAGCAGCAAAGTATTCCCAACAGGATTGTAGGCTAGACAGCCTGTTGGATGGTATAGAAGAAGAATTTAGTCAGTCTAAGTGACTTTATACTTCGAGTGAAATATATTGTCCCTAGCCGGGTTGTAAATCATTTGTCATGGCGGACCTTTTTGCTTCGACCTCCGGACCCGACAGTCCGGAGTGTATCCGAATACCCGCTCAGTTATGTAAAAACTGGGGTATGCGTGGAAACCAGGCGTAGGGGTCATAAGTGCTTGAACAGACAAGTACCCAACTAGTTATGTTATATTACATGGATAGTAAGAAACATCTTCCAGGGAGAATAGTTTCGTTAAGGGTTCCTTTCCCTGGGTACGCATGCATTAATGTGCATGTCCGAACTGCCACAAGAGACGCAGGATATAAACATCTGGGGGTATGTATTCTAATAAGTAATAAAGTCATCCAGTCTGAGGTACACGTCCAGCTGACCCGGCAGTAACAATCGCAGAGGTGCTCCCCTTATGCCCTAGCCAAATTAATGGGAATGTAGGGCATAAACACAAGAGCCAGGCAACCCAACTTGGCCAAAGCTTAAGTAATATCGATGCATATAATGGCACAGAAAAGGTGCATGTGTAAAAATAACACATGTGCGGCAGGCATAGAGCCCGGATCATAATTATATTCAGCTTATGTATAAGAAGCCCCCAGGTATAATGAGCGCGCTTAGCTCATACAAATTGTGCAATCAAGACACAGTTTAACCTTTGAAGGCCGCGAAGAAAAGGAAGAAAGACAGAAAAATATAGATAACATATATATATATATATAATTGATGGAGATAAGGAGACGAACACAGAGTCCGGCGCTGGGTGTAGAATCTCCGGAGTCTGGCCGCGTTCCATGGGTTTGGCTCGAGTCGATTGTCCGATGCATCTTGCAGACGGTACGCTCCACCGGTCAGAACTTTGTCAATGATGAAGGGACCTTCCCATTTGGGTTTGAGCTTGTCCTTTTTCTTCTCTGGTAGGCGTAGAATGAGTTCGCCAACATTATAAGTTTTGGCCCGTACTTCTCTGCTTTGATATCGTCGAGCCTGTTGTTGATAGAATGCGGATCGGGCTTTTGCCACGTCACGCTCCTCCTCCAGGGCGTCCAAACTGTCTTGCCGATCTAGCTTGGCTTCTTTCTCTTCGTACATGCGCACGCGAGGTGAGTCATGAATGATGTCGCAGGGCAGTACCACCTCTGCCCCGTACACCATAAAGAAAGGTGTGTATCCGGTAGTGCGATTTGGCGTGGTCCGCAGCCCCCATAGTATGGAGTCGAGTTCCTTGACTCAGTGCGTATCTGATTCCTTCAAGGACCGCACTAGTCTGGTTTAATGCCACTCATTATAAGACCATTTGCTCATTCGACTTGACCATTAGTTTGAGGGTGATAGACGGATGCATAATCGAGCTTAATGCCAATTTTGCTGCACCAAGTTTTTGCCTCATCGGTTGTAAAGTTCGAGCCGTTATCGGTGATGATACCGTGGGGGACACCATAGCGGTGTACAACCCCGTATATGAAATCTATCACTGGTCCGAATTCGGCCGTTTTAACTGGTTTGGCCTCTATCCATTTGGTGAATTTATCCACCATGACCAATAGGTACTTTTTCTTATGGCTTACTCCTTTAAGGGGTCCGACCATATCAAGCCCCCAGACCGCAAAGGGCCAAGTAATGGTGATTGTTTGGAGAGCGGTAGGTGGCATATGGCTTTGGTTTGCAAACAGCTGGCAACCGACGCAATGTTGAATGAGGTCTTGTGCGTGTGCTCGAGCTGTCGGCCAGTAGAAACCTATACGGAAGACCTTACTTACATGGGCCCGAGCTGCGGCGTGATGGCCGCCGAGTCCAGCATGAATTTCTGCCAAAAGTTGTCGTCCTTCCTCCTCGGAGATGCACCTTTGCAGTACTCCGGTAGTGCTTTTCTTATAAAGCTCTCCCTCGTGGACCTTGTAGGCTTTAGACCGCCGCACAATGCAACGTGCCTCGTTTTGGTCCTCCGGGAGTTCTTGCCTATTTAGGTAAGCCAAGAAGGGTTCTGCCCACGGGGCGATGACAACCATAATCACGTGGGCCGAAGGTGTTATCTCGGTGGCGGAGCCTCCGATTACGTCAGAGTGTTCAGGGGCTGGTGTTGTGGCCGGATCTGGGCTGTTGTTGCCAGTCTCCCCTTCCCACACCATGGGTGGCTTAAACAACCTTTCCAGGAAAACAGTATGTGGGACAGGGTCGCGCTTAGCGCCGATTCAGGCAAGGATATCCGCTGCTTGATTATTTTCTCGGACCACATGGTGGAATTTGAGCCCCTCGAATCGAGCTGATATTTTGAGGACGGCATTGCTATAAGCCGCCATTTTTAGGTCCTTGGCATCAAGATATCCATTTATCTGGGATATTGCAAGGTTCGAATCCCCACGCACCTCTAGGCGTTGAATGCCCATGGAGGCTGCCTTCCGGAGACCATGCAACAGGGCCTCATATTCGGATGTGTTATTGGAGTATGTGTATAATATTTGGAGTACGTATTGGACTGTATCTCCGGTAGGGGATGTCAGGGCGACGCCTGCCCCCAGACCCGTCAGCATTTTAGAGCCGTCGAAGTGCATGATCTAATTGGAGTACGGGCCATATTCTTTAGGGAGTTCGGCTTCTGTCCATTCGGCGGCGAAATCGGCCAATACTTGTGACTTTTAGCATAGGCGTCAGGATTTGTCCTTCTTTGGTACCATCACCAGGTTTGCTAGCCAGTCCGGATGTTTTATTTCTCTAATGAATCTGGCCTCGAGTAACTTGGCTAGTTCTTCTCCCATGGATTGTCGCTTGGGCTCGGAGAAACGCCGAAGAGTTTGCTTGACCGGCTTGTATCCCTTTAGAATGTTTAGGCTATGCTCGGCCAGCCTGCGTGGGATGCCTGGCATATCTGAAGGATGCCAGGCGAAGATGTCCCAATTCTCGCGTAAGAATTCCCGCAGTGCAGCGTCTATTGTGGGGTTCAGCTGTGCCCTGATGGATGCTGTTTTTGAAGGGTCTGTTGGGTAGACCTGGAATTTGACTATTTCGTCCGCTGGTTTAAAAGAGGTGGACTTGGGTCTTTTGTCGAGTATCACGTCGTCCCTGTCCACTTTAGAGCGCAGCGCAGTTAGTTCTTCGGCCGCGAGGGCTTCGGATAATGCTTCGAGAGCCAGTGCGGCGGTTTTGTTTTCGGCACGGAGTGCTATGTCTAGATCACTAGCTAGAGTGATGATTCCATTGGGCCCGGGCATCTTGAGCTTCATGTACCCATAATGGGGTATAGCTTGGAAGATCGTGAATGCCTCTCGCCCTAAAAGGGCGTGATGTCCGCTACTAAACGGGGCCACTTGGAATGTGATTTCTTCAGACATGTAATTCTGGCGTGCCGAATAGCACATCTAGTGTGATTTTTCCCGCACATCGTGCCTCCCGACTAGGGATGATTCCTCTGAAGGTCGTGCTGCTTTGCTCAATGCAGCTCTTGTCTATTTCCATTTTACGAAGAGTCTCCTCATAGATGAGGTTTAATCCGCTGCCACCGTCCATGAGTACTTTAGTAAGCCGAAAGCCGTCCACAATTGGACTAAGGACCAAAGTGGCTGGAGCTCGGGCTGTGCGGAATTGAGGTTCGTCACTGGCATTGAAGGTTATGGCCGTGTCATTCCATGGATTTATCGTTGCAATGTAGCAAACTTTGACGAGGCTGCGAAGTGCCCGCTTGCGCCTATTGTATGAGGCGAAAGTCTCGAAGACTGTCATTACTGTATCATTATTTTCCGCGGGAGGGTGCTCTGCGGTATTATTGACGAGGAGGTCCTCGCCGCTCCTGGCCACCTGCCGGAGTATCCAACATGCTCTAAGGCTGTGTGTTGGCATGGTATCTGATGTACTATGAATTTTGCATGGCCCATTGAGCCATCCCTCCAAAACGGTTCCGCGCCCTGTAGTGGGTTTTCGCTTCTTTGTAATTGGATTGGGTGACTTACGAGAGTACACCCTTTTAGTTCGGACAGATGGTTTAGTTAGAGCCGGAGGATCCCAGAATTGTGTTTGGGATTTCCAAGTGCTTTCCATCGCATAGTACTTCCGTACTATGGACGCCAAGTCAGCGAAGTGCGTTATATCACGGCGACTTATGGCGTTGAGGATTCCCTTGTCCGTGCAATTTTTGCAAAAGAATGAAATTGTGTCTTCCTCGAGACAGTTCTTCGCCTTGCTTATTGCAAGGAGGAATCTGGCCCAATAGTGATGTACTGTCTCTTGGGGCTCTTGTCTAATATGGGAAAGATCACTTATGCGAGGGTGGGTGGGTAGATTTAAGTCCAAACCCTGGCCCGGTCTGAGACCCAAAGGAGTTTCCGAGCTTGGTAGTTCAGGCTCTGGGACGTTGCCCAACGGTACTAGCCCGATGTTCGATTCCAGGTTCGAAGCTTGGGCCATGTCCTCCCGTAGATGGGTATCCGACTTGGAGAGCTCGGGAATCCGGACATAGTTTGTCCCCAAAATACAAGAAGAATCATTGCATCGCTCCTCCAGCACCGCTATCTGATGGGTAACCGGCGGAGAGTTAATCTCCCTTTGGTCGGGTTTAAGCCCGATCCGATCATAGTCCGTAGCGACTCCCAATGCGGCGATGCGATCCAAGAGCTCGTTCAAAGAAGAGAGCTCCATTGGATCCATCTGCTCGGTGAATCCCGAGCCGACGTGGAGGCTGTTTTTGATGACCCGAGAAGTCATCGTCGGCGCGACGGCCGATGGGGCAGTCACGGCGAAGCCGCCTAATCGGAGAGTTTGGCCTACAGCCAGGGCTCCCCCAGAGGTAACGTTGTCCCTAACAACAAGGCAAGCCATCAGGCCTTACCATGACGGCATAGTGGAACTCTCAATGAAAGCACCAATGTCGGTGTCAAAACTGGCGGATCTCGGGAAGGGGGTCCCGCACTGTGCATCTAAGGCGGATGGTAACAGGAGGCGGGGGACTCAATGTTTACCCAGGTTCGGGCCCTCTCGATGGAGGTAATACCCTACTTCCTGCTTGATTGATCTTGATGATATGAGTATTACAAGAGTTGATCTACCACGAGATCGGAGAGGTTAAACCCTAGAAGCTAGCCTATGGTATGATTGTTGTTCTCCTACGGACTAAAACCCTCCGATTTATATAGACGCCGGAGGGGCTAGGGTTACACAAAGTTGGTTACAAGGGAGGAGATCTACATATCCGAATCGCCAAGCTTGCCTTCCACGCAAAGGAGAGTCCCATCCGGACACGGGACGAAGTCTTCAATCGTGCATCTTCATAGTCCAACAGTTCGGCCAAAGTATATAGTCCGACTGTCCGAGGACCCCCTAATCCAGGACTCCCTCAGTCGCCACAAGTGAAAGTTAATAGACGGACAAAATAATAGACAGAATCGACAGCACTTCAACACAGTTCAAGAAAGGTAGCCCGACCCAGGAGCTGCAGCGCAAGCAGCTTAGCAACCTGATGAGACTGCACTTCTTTGGCGCTCATATCCACTAACCTAAGCTGCATAGCATCAATACATGTCTTGTACTTACGGTTAATCTTGCATATAGATTGGAGTTCCGGTCAGATTTGAGCAGAAGCATGTATTTCTGCTTGAATTTCAGACTGAAGAAGTCGAACAGATTCAGGCGGTGACTTCATCGAGCTTGTGTCACTCAGTAAGTTTGACACTACATCAAGATGTGACTTCGTGGTTGTATCCCTACCCTCAAGATGTGTTGCCTTCTCCTCTAGAATATGTGTTAGAGGGACAAACAATGGGTTCGTCTCACTACAATTGTGGCAGTTCTTCCTAGCAGCAGTGTTGTCACCCTGAAAAAGAAACAAGTACATAGATAACAGGTTTTGCACGTATAAGCATCAACACTATCAATTCATCTCATTTATTTGTCAGAAACAAAGACACATGGATTAAAATAGCATCAACATAATAGGCAGTGTTCATACTTAAGACGGTAGGAAAAGGCATTGTGCAGGAGAGGCTAGCTTCACTAGACCACTGGATTACAAATCAAGAACACAAGCATAGATGTAGTTCTAAGAGCAACTCTAGCAGACCCCGCATAATGCGCGAACCAGCAAAATTCCAGCGAGTATACGGGCTGCCCAATTTTATGGCTAGAATAGAGCCCGTATACTCATCCGCCCCGCAAATGTTTTTGCCGCAGCCCTCAAACGTTACCCCCGAAGCAGTATATGTGCGGGTTTGCGGTGCATATGCGGGTCGAAACCCTACCCCCGCAGCCGTATTTCCCCCCATTCCCCATGCCATTCCACACCGCGCCGCTCGATTTTTCTTGCCGCTGGCTGCCGCGTGCAAGCTTGCGAAAGCCATGGACGACTTTGTGGATGAGGCGGAGCGCCGCCGACGCGCCAGATCTGACGCCGCACGCATGCGGGGGCGCGTCGCTCACTCAATTGCGGTACCCGAACGCCACAGGCGTTCGACCACCGTGAGCTTGAGGACTTCGATGGCGAGCTCGCCCGCCGCTGCCATGCCTCCTCCGGCAATTGGTCCACGGGGAGATCATCAGGCGCATCGAGCTCTCGACACATTCCGGTGAAGAGCGAGCCGGATGAGGAGATCTCGCCTCGCACCGTGCCCGATGCGCCGCCACGCCAAGGCATCATCGGAACGAAGGACTACCTCCCCAAGGGGCAGGAGGAGCTCCTCGAGTGCGTCATCCTCGAGCGGTCGGTTAGGGAGCATGAGGAGATGGAAGAGTGCGTCCGGCGCAAGCTCGAGTACGAGCGCCTCTTCCTGCAGACAGGCGTCGCCGCATCGCAGGCGCACGCATCCAAGGAGGCTGACCTGCGAGTGATGAAGGCGGGGCAGGCGAAGCTCTACATTGACCTCGACTCCTCCTCCTCCTCTGACTTCGACTGAGCGCTGCCGCTGGGCAGCTACCGCACGAGCTCCAGTGAGCTCAATTTTGTGTAGTGGTATGGTAGCGTAGGCCCATTCTAGCTCCGGCGAACTTATATGTAATATATGCATGCTTTGTACAAACTTCTGTGAAGAACTAACTATGCGAGCGAGCTCCGGCGAGCTTTGCTTAAATTTCTTGCGCGAAACAGGTTTTTTAAAATTTTACGGGTTTGGATGCAGTTTCTGCTTCGTCGCCGCGATTTTGAGCCTGCATAAGCGCCATCGTGCGAACTGCAAAAGTAGTTTACAGTTCGACGAAATGCGGGGTCTGCTAGAGTTGCTCTAAACAACATATAAGCATGAATGGTGAGTGTATAGTCAATTTATACTATTTCAGATTAGTAAATGAAGAGTCACGATTTAAATAACATTAATATAATATGGCATTGTTCATAGTTGAGACATAGCAAGATATGACATTCTGCTGTTGTTGGTAGTTTTACCACATCACTGGATTACAAATCAAGAACACAAGCATACACCTAGTGCTAAAGAAGATAACTTGCTATGTTTAGTTTAATATACATGTTATGAATAAGGAACTAGGTTGTACAACTAAAGACTGAAATTGAGAAGGACAAACTTATGTTTATGTACTTCTACTTTATAAACTTTGAACAAGCAATTTGATGCAGACGACCATAATAAACAACATTTGCACTCATAGATATCCAAATATACACAACAAAGTTTGAAGGCTCGAGGAGGACAAACTTACATTAGTAGTGAAGAC
Organism: Triticum dicoccoides; assembly: GCF_002162155.2. NCBI lineage: Eukaryota > Viridiplantae > Streptophyta > Magnoliopsida > Poales > Poaceae > Triticum > Triticum dicoccoides. The sequence goes on from NC_041386.1 coordinate 470,061,151, forward strand.
AGACTCTATAAAGGCCTTGTCCATATTGATGGGGAGCAATTCAAGAAGTTTACCGCACACTCTTTTTCAAGAGTATTGCATTTATTCAACATTTTGTTAAGAGTAAATATAGATGTGAAAAATATAGGAACAAATGGTGATTATTTAACTTAAGATGCAGAGTACAAATGTAAATACAGCATACAAGAAGAAGGCACTAACAAGAGCAATGCAGAGCTAAACTTCTTCTGTAACATTGGTTTTATTCAATATTTTGGCAAGAGTAAATGTAGGTCTGATGTGTAGAAAAATGGAGGACAAGGGACAATAAGTTGCAAAGTGTACATGAAGAACTAGCTGACAAATATAAGTATAGTGATGAAGGACAACAGATACTTACAAGAACAATGCAGAACCAAATTTCTTCACAAGCATTGGGTTTATTCTACACTAATTTAAGCATTAATATAGATCTGATAATTTGGAGGGAATAGTGGATAAGTTAGCTATAATGCACAATGATGTCACATAATCCACCAGGTAAGAATGTAAGGACAATGATAGGACAATAGCTAATCACAAGAGCAAAGCAGCAATAGCTTAGTTGCGATATCCTAGGTTTTGCGGCGCTGGTTCTATCGCCAATATACGTCGGGTGCTATGTGATTTCTCCGGTATCACCACCTTTTTCAAGGAAATTGCTTGTATTCCTTTAGGTTCTGCAATCACCCTCTTCCTTTTGGATGTATGAAACACAAGAACACCATTTGAACGGAAAAACATGGTATGACGACAACTGGAATAGGTGTTGATAATGGATGGGCATGGCATCTTCACATATATCATGAGTAAACTAAGCAGATGGCGGTGCAATGAAGCAAAAGAAATGCAAGACACTTTATGCAAGATATGTGCAACCAATAAAACCTTGCCAAATTAGAACATGCACCTTATTGGGTGAACATGATAGGCCATCTACCTTTGACTCCTTGAGCTCACAATAGTCATTAGGATCATATTCTGAATACGAATCTATAGGTCGGGAGCATGTGGGTTTCATTGCATCCACAATGGACCTCAATCCCTTGATGCCAAGTTTGTTATCCATTGAACTGTTCTGCAATATTCGTCTAATGTGCGCATTCTTATATTCACTGTGATTACGTACAATCTGTAAAGCATGAGAACACAAATAGCAGTGAGATTATCTTTGTAATGCAGAGGATATTGTAATGTAATAGAGGATCCCTATAAACCCTTGTGTGCTATCACTGGATTCTGATGAGAGGGCCCATGTGTGCTGTAATATGGTGAGTAGATTCATATAATTTGACACAACTACACAAAAAAGGCTCCTTCTTGGGAGCCCCAGATGTAAGGATAGTTGGCAGATGGTAGGTTCATAATATACCGTATAGAAAGTTTATTGCCAAACCATGATAACGAGAGCGTAGAGCCAGTAGGTAGATGTAACACCTCGGATGTAATTTGCCATATTTGTACTCTGACTCTGCCTTTTCCAGCTTTAAGTTATGAGATTCGTGGTTGGGTTCTTGTCTTCGTTTTGCTATTTTTCCATGTCATGCATTTCATATCATGTCATCATGTGCATCTCATTTGCATACGTGTTCATCTCATGCATCCGAGCATTTTCCCCTTTGTCCGTTTTGCGATCCGGCACTCCTACGTCCTCCGCCCCCCCCCTTTGTCTCTTTTCATGTGCGGGTATTAAACGTTATCGGAATGGACCGAGATTTGTCAAGCGGCCTTGGTACACCACCGGTAGACCGCCTGTCACGTTCCGTGCCATTTGGAGTCTGTTTGATACTCCAACGGTTAACCAGGGAACCATAAAGGCCCCGTATGTGTTGTAGCCCAACACCCCTCCAAAGTGGCCCAATAACCCATCCAAAACCTCTCCATCCTCTCGGCCATTCGATCACGATCGCGTGGCCGAAAACCGTTCTTCATTTGGGCACTCACACCTCCTTCTATGTATAAATACATGCACCCCTCCTCAAATCCAGGTCCAAAACCCTAGCCCCGCATCTCCTCGCCGCCGGACGCGTCCGGACCGCGCCGGACATGTCCGTGCTGCCGCTCCCCTCCACTCATAGGCCGCCACGTGGCGCCCGGACCTTCCACCGCCGCTGGCCCGCTTGGCCCGAGGCCGGCCCTCCCGCTCCGCCGACCAGGCCGCGCCCCCGCACCTCCATCTCCGACCCCGCCGCCGCCCGGGAAGCTCGCCGCCCTCCGCGCTCTGGCCGCTACCTGCCGACGCGCCTCGCCGGCCACCGCCGCCGCACCGACCTCCACTCCGCCCCGCTCCCTCCATCTCCGGCCGGATCTCGTCGCCCGAGCTCGCCGGCGTCTTCCTCCACTACTCCGGCCGCCGTCCCCGTCTTCTCCGGCAACCTCCCCGACAAACCTCGAACCACGCGTCTCAGATCCGGATCTGGAAAACCCTAGGGTTGACCTTGTTTCATCACTAAGTCATTTTATTTCTGCAATCTGAAGCCCTGTTCAACAAGCCATAACTTCATCACCGTAGCTCCGTTTCATGCGCATGATATATCAAAATGTTCACTAGGATGTGCTCTTCATTTTGTTCCATTGTTCCATGCTTGTTTGAGTCCATCTTGATGCCCAAATCATGGGTGCAAGAGTGCTATAAAATGTTAGGTGTTTATTCTTAGCAGAGTATGAGCATTTGTCATTTTTGCTACAATTGTTGTGTGCTGCATGTGGACTTGAGCTCTACATGTGTTTTGGGTTATGCCATGCCATATTTACAGGGGTGTATGCCAAGTATTTTTGTGATCTTTGTGGTGACTAGCACATGCATGCAAAGTAGCTCTCGTGATATTGCTGGTTTCAGGGACTTAGAATTTCACTAAGTCATTGCTCCGCCGATTTTTTTTATGCCATGTATTCATGATGCTACAGAGTGATCCATGCTTGTTTTGAGTATCTTCAGTAAGGGTGATTTTGACATATGGTTATTCTCTATCCATCCATGCCCTTGTTGGCAATTATGGAGTGCCCTAGAATGTTTAAATCTTGCTCTACTTTTGCTATAAAATGTTCCTGGCAGATTGTTTACGTGTTAATCAATTTTGCCAAGATTGTTGTAGTTGATCCATGCATGCGATGAGCTTGTTCTTGATTTGGTTAGCCTTATGATCATCTCTTCTTCATGGTAGTATGCTTAGTTTGTAATTTAAGGATTTGTGATGAGTGAATCGAGCTCGCAAAGATGCATTCGTAATTCTGTTGATGCCATGCTCAGTTTTCTGCTAAGTCTGAATCTGTTAACGCAACTTGCTATGTTTACATGGGTGCCATCATATCTTCTGATCCTTTTTGGCTTATGGTCAGTAAGGGACTTTTGTTCTATGTTTTGAGTAGATTCATGCCATGCCTTGTATTGCTATGATCTGATCCTGTAGCATGTTGTTTGCTTGCTCTAAACATTGCTTCCTGATGTTAATTCCTGGCATGTTAGTATTTTCACTAAGTCTGTGATGCTGATATCTTTTGCACTTTTGCCATGCTTCTTTGAACCTGTTCTATTGTGATTTAGCCGTAGCTCAGTGTTCATCTTTTGTCAAGCATCTTGAGTAGATCACTGCCCTGTGCTTTGTTGCTATGTTGGAGTGCAGTAGCTTAGTTTCTTGTTGCATTCTAGATGGCATCGTGTTGTTAATCGCAGAATTGTGCCATTCTTGTTTTGCTTGCCATTTGCAAACCATGCATCCGATTCCGGTGATCTTTATATCGATTTCGACCAAAATCATCTCATCTTTCCAGCGGCGCACTTGGTTTGCCAAGTTGAGGCCTGGTTCAATCTTTCCTTTCCGAAGCACGCATATGCATTGCATATCACATCCCGCATATCATGCCATGTTTTGCATCATGTTGCTTGCGCATTGCACCGTGATTGATTGTTGGTCTTTTGCTTGTGTGCTTTTCTTGCGTAGAGCCGGGAGATGAGTACGTGATCGAGGATCCCGTTGAGTATGCTTACGAGGATCAAGCTTTCGTCAACTCGGAGGACTTTGCAGGCAAGATGACCATACCCTCGAAATCACTTCTATCTTTGCTTGCTAGTTTCTCGCTCTATTGTTATGCCACGATACCTACCACTTGCCATATCATGCCTCCCATATTGCCATGTCAAGCCTCTAACTCATCTTTTCCTAGCAAACTGTTGTTTGGCTATGTTACCGCTTTGCTCAGCCCCTCTTATAGCGTTGCTAGTTGCAGGTGAAGATGGAGTTTGTTCCTTGTTGGAACATGATTTGTTGGGATATCATTATTAAATCTTGTTTACTTTAATGCATCTATATACTTGGTAAAGGGTGGAAGGCTCGGCTTTATGCCTGGTGTTTTGTTCCACTCTTACCGCCCTAGTTTCCGTCATACCGGTGTTATGTTCCTTGGTTTTGCGTTCCTTACTCGGTTGGGTTATAATGGGAACCCCTTGACAGTTCGCCTTGAATAAAACTCCTCCAGCAAGGCCCAACCTTGGTTTTACCATTTGCCACCTAAGCCTTTTTCCCTTGGGTTCCGCAGACTCAAGGGTCATCTTTATTTTCAACCCCCTCCCCCCCCCCCTGAGCCACTGCTCCTCTGAGTGTTGGTCCGAACCAAGTAGACTGCAGGGCCACCTCGGGGCAACTTGAGGTTTGGTTTTACTCGTAGGATGTCTCATCCGGTGTGCCCTGAGAACGAGATACATGTGACTCCCATTGGGATTTGTCGGCACATCGGGCGGCTTTGCTGGTCTTGTTTTACCATTGTCGAAATGTCTTGTAACCGGGATTCCGAGTCTGATCGAGTCTTCCTGGGAGAAGGAATATCCTTCGTTTACCGTGAGAGCTTGTGATGGGCTAAGTTGGGACACCCCTGCAGGGTTTTGAACTTTCGAAAGCCGTGCCCGCGGTTATGGGCGGATGAGAATTTGTTAACGTCCTGTTTTAGAGAACTTGAAACTTAACTTAATTAAAATGAATCAACCGCGTTTGTAGCCGTGATGGTCTATTTTCGGCGGAGTCCAGGAAGAGAACACGGTCTCGTGTTATGCTTGAATGTAAGTAGTTTCAGGATCACCTTTTGATCATTTTAGCTTCTCGACCGTGCTTTGCTTCTCTTCTCGCTCTCATTTGCGTAAGTGAGCCACATATATGCTAGTGCTTGCTGCAGCTCCACCTCACTACCCCTTTCCTACCTTAAGCTTAAATAGTCGTGATCGCGAGGGTGTGAGAGTGCTGAGTCCCCGTGACTCATAGATTACTTCCCAAACCAGATGCAGGTGCCGATGATGCCAGTGCAGGGGCCACGACCGAACTCAAGTGGGAGTTCGACAAAGATTTAGGACGTTACTATGTGTCTTTTCTAGACGATCAATAGAGGAGCCCAGTTGGGGCGATCGGGGATCTAGCATTTGGGGTTGTCTTTATTTATGTTGGTTTCGTAGTTGGACCTTGATTGTATTTTGAATGATGTAATGCTATATTTATGTATTGTGTGAAGTGGCGATTGTAAGCCAACTATTTATCCCTTTCTTATTCAGTACATGGGATGTGTAAAGATTACCCCTCTTGCAACATGCCTACTATGCGGTTATGACTCTAAGTCGTGCTCCGAAACGTGGGAGATATAGCCGCATCGTGGGTGTTACAGTAGATCGTAGTGTAGATAATAGGGGTACACCATAACCACCATAAATAAATCGGGAAAGCGGAACTCGCTGGAAAACATAGGGTTTTGCCGCTACTAATATGCTGCCTATCAATCACCTACATGCCAGCTCTATTCATCTGAAGGCGCACATCTGTTACTATCAGTTTAGTCTATCAAAGACCGCACGGCTCCCAACATTTTTGGGGTATTATGGCAGACCAACTCGAAGTGCGAAATCATTTAGCAGAACCGACCCAATAGAGCCGTCGACTGCAGATGTCCCTGCTCCCCTTCCTGACAAGCAACATATTGTGTTTACTAAAGAAGAACAGAAGAGGAACATGTTAAAGAATAAAGGGGAAGCATATTATTGAGATTACCCTTCTTTTTATACAATGTTGGTTGCCCACCCATGATGAATCAAAGCTCCCAAAGAAATGCAATTCCATGATGTCTCTCTATATGTGGCCACATGCATTTGGAAACTCAATTGGGAGCATTAGCTAACCAATTAAATGTGTGTCTTTTAGCTAATGTTAGTACCATATCACATTCATATTTGAAGAATCTTAGGATGTACAATTGGTGTGTTATTTACCTTTAAAGGGTGGACAACTGCTAGTAGGACACAAAGCACCTACGCAGATCGTAGTATAGATACAATGAGAAAACCCTAAGTACCAGGAGTAAAATCAGGAAAGTGGAACTTGCTGGAATATATGTGCTAGTATTGCCGGTAAGGCTAGAAAGGCTTCGCATACCAGCTCCCTACAACTGAAGGTGCGGTACTTTTACTATCGGTCTAACTCTCAAAGGCGACACAGACGATCGAATATGAAGAGTTGAAAGCATCCATGACAATCGATATGAAGACCAACACGAAGAGTTGAAAGCGTCCATGACAAGCGACCGAATAGACCTGTACACTACAAATGTCCCTGCTCCTCTTCAGTACAAAGAACATACTATACAACTATTATACTCCCTTTGTTCCTAAATACAAATCTTTGTAGAGATTCCACTATGGATCACATATGGATGTATATAGATACATTTAGAGTGTAGATTCACTCATTTTGCTTCGTATGTAGTTCATGGAGGAATCTCTACAAAGACTTATATTTAGGTACGGAGAGAGTACTTACAAAGGAAGAACAAAAGAGGAGCATGCTGAAGAAGAGTAAGCAGATTTTGGATAATAAACTGTTGGTTGGCCACAAGTGATGAACCAGAGCACATAAAGAACGCAACTCACCGCTGTCCCTCGATATGTGGTGCACGTGCTTTTCGAAAGTAAAGTAAGAACATTAACTGACCAATTAAACATTCTCAGTTTTAGTACATGTCAGCATCAAGATTCATATTTGAGCATCTTAGTTTGGAATTATGAGTGGCATGTTGTTTAGCTTGATAGGTTGAGGAGCACTGCTTGCACGTACGTCTTGAAGCACCTATGATAATTGTACTAAATATATGGGAATGTCTACATGAAAGTCGCCTGACTTCCGTCATTTGGATCAGTCAACCATTTCAGGCGGTTGGATGAAGATCCTACATCTCCTAACCCTTCTTCTTCCTCGCCTCTTATTCTTCCCCTAATGACCACTGCACGGGTCATCGACCGAACCACTGGCCCCCGCTCTCCCCTGAACCGCCCACCACCTCCGATCTTCCGCCTCCCCGGCCATCCCTCTAGCTAACCCCACCGCCACCTGCGTCGAGTTTTGCCTCTGGCGAGGCCCGACCATAGCCCGAATAGAGCCCGAACAACCACTGTCCCCACCTGAAACCCTAAGATAGATAGTGGGGAAGCCCTCCGGCGAGCCCCTTCCTTCAAACAGGCGAACTCCGGCGAGCTCTCAAAAATTGACTAACCCAATTTAGAAATTTAGTTTACTGTCATTTAACTAGTGTGGAATATAAAAGGGGAAAACCATAAGCATTGCGAGTATAGTGTTGAGCATTCCATGGCGGATCTGAAGGTGCAAACCGGACAAAGGAAACTTCGTAACCAATGTTTGATTTCAACTAACAAGTAAGTGATGGACAAGAAATCAGAGTAAAGCAGTGGCAATCTATTTTCTTGCTGCGATAAATAAGGTGAGCAAATACGAAAGAGTATTGCCTCTGGTGCGGCGTCGTGTATGCATCTGCTGAGAATTTGATGGTGCTGCGGTAGCAACGGCTGTCAGCGGCATGGAAGTAGATCTAGGAGGGTAGACGGTGGCGGCTGATACGTCTCCATCATATCTATAATTTTTTATTGTTCCATACCAATATTATTCAACTTTTATATACTTTTTGGCAACTTTTTATATTATTTTTGGGACTAACATATTGATCCAGTGCCCAGTACCAGTTCCTTTCTGTTGCATGTTTTTCATTTCGCAGAATATCCATATCAAACGGAGTCCAAACGGGATAAAAATGGACGAAGCTTATTTTTGGAAAATATGGAAAATTTGGAAGGAAAATCAACGCGAACTAGTGCCCGAGGTGTTCACGAGGCAGGGGCGCCCCCCCCCCTTAGGGCATGCCCCCTACCCTCGTGAGCCCATCGTAAGGCGTTTGATGCTCTTCTTTTGCCGCAAGAAAGCTAATAATCGGGAAAAATCACGGCGAAGGTTTCAGGCCAATCGGAGTTATGGATCTCCATATATATATATATATGAAATGGTGAAACAGAGCCAGAATATAACGCATAACTAGAGAGAAACAAAGAGATAGATCCAATCTCGGAGGGGATCTCGCCCCTCCCATGCCATGGAGGCCAAGGACCAGAGGGGAAACCCTTCTCCCATCTAGCGAGGAGGTCAAGGAAGAAGAGGAAGAAGGGGGGCCCTCTCCCCCTCTCCTCCGGTGGCGCCGGAACGCCGCCGTGGCCATCATCATCATCACCGCGATCTACACCAACACCTCCGCCATCTTCACCAACATCTCCATCACCTTCCCCCCTCTATCTAGAGCGGTCCACTCTCCTGCAACCTGCTGTACCCTCTACTTGAACATGGTGCTTTATGCTTCATATTATTATCCAATGATGTGTTGCCATCCTATGATGTCTGAGTAGATTTTCGTTGTCCTATCGATGGTTGATGAATTGCTATGATTGATTTAATTTGCTTGTGGTTATATTGCTGTCCTTTGGTGCCCATCATATGAGCGTGCGCGTGGATCACACCATAGGGTTAGTTGTATGTTGATAGGACTATGTATTGGAGGGCAAGAGTGATAGAAGCTTCAACCTAGCATAGAAATTGATGCATACGGGATTGAAGGGGGACCAATATATCTTAATGCTATGGTTGGGTTTTACCTTAATGAACATTAGTAGTTGCGGATGCTTGCTAATAGTTCCAATCATAAGTGCATAGAATTCCAAGTAAGGGATGACATGCTAGCAGTGGCCTCTCCCACATAATACTTGCTATCGGTCTAGTAAAGTAGTCAATTGCTTAGGGGCAATTTCGCAACTCCTACCACCACTTTTCCACACTCGCTATATTTACTTTAGTTGCTTCTTTACCTTAACAGCCCCTAGTTTTATTTTCGTGCTCTTAACTTTCTTGCAAACCTATCCAACAACACCTACAAAGTACTTCTAGTTTCATACTTGTTCTAGGTAAAGCGAACGTCAAGCGTGCGTAGAGTTGTATCGGTGGTCGATAGAACTTGAGGGAATATTTGTTCTACCTTTAGCTCCTCGTTGGGGTTCGACACTCTTACTTATCGAAAGAGGCTACAATTGATCCCCTATACTTGTGGGTTATCAAGACCTTTTTCTGGCGCCGTTGCCGGGGAGCAATAGCGTGGGGTGAATATTCTCGTGTGTGCTTGTTTGCTTTATCACTAAGTAATTTTTATTGGCTGTTCTTAGTTGTTTTCTATATTTAGTTATGGGTAGGAAACGCAAAATACCAAAAAATTAGTTGTACCTACTGAACCAATGGTTGAAGAACCAGTCAAAATCTATCACACTGCTGAAGCTTATTACTTGGATCATCTTCGATCCCTTTGTGCTCGTGCTGAAACCCCAACTAGCTTAGTTGATGGAAAATCCTTAGATGAGCATGCTTGTTATGTGCGACACCGTATATCTGAAAAAGGGAAACTATTATGGAGTCAAATTCAATGTTTGCAATGCTATGCTTGGAATTTATGTGAAATATATGATTTTACTTGTTGTTCTGAAAACCCTAAGAAACACCTTCCCTATCAATGTGAGTTTAGTAATAATGGAATCGTATCTTCGTATGCTAAGGGTGTTTATAATTACTATGATGTTCAACAAATTGAAGAATTTGTTGCTTTTAAGGGTGCTTCTGAAATTGCTTCTTTGATTGAAAAGTATGATGATGCTCTTCACAAATCTGAAAATTTTGCCATACTTGAATATTGTTATGAGAATTATGCTTCTAATGCTTATGTTAAACCATATATTGAGGACTACTCCGCTGTCCAAGAAGATACTAATATTTTGCAGGAGTCTATGGAAGACGAAATTGATGAAACTGTGAGCTCATTGGATGAAAAAGATGAGGAGGAGAGCGAAGAACAAAAGGAGGAAGAGCGGATTGGTCACCCGTTCCCACCTTCTAATGAGAGTAACTCTTCAACTCATACATTGTTTAATTCCCCTTCGTGCTTACCGAAGGATGATTGCTATGATGACTGTTATGATCCCATTGATTCTCTTGAAATATCCATTTTTGATGATGCTTGCTATTCTTGTGGCCAAGATGCCAATATGAATTATGCTTATGGAGATGAACTTGCTATAGTTCCTTATGTTAAACATGAAATTGTTGCTATTGCACCCACGCATGATAGTCCTATTATCTTTTTGAATTCTCCCAACTACACTATATCGGAGAAGTTTGCCCTTATTAAGGATTATATTGATGTGTTGCCTTTTACCGTTACACATGATGATTTTAATGAATATAATATGCATGTGCTTGCTGCTCCTACTTGCAATTATTATGAGAGAGGAACTATATCTCCACCTCTCTATGTTTCCAATATGATAAAATTGCAAGAAACTGTTTATACTATGCATTGGCCTTTACTATGTGTGCATGAATTGTTCTTTTATGACATGCCGATGCATAGGAAGAGAGTTAGACTTCGTCATTGCTTGATATATGTTGCTTTGTGCTCACTACTAAATTACAAATCATTGTTAATTAAAATTGTCTTTGATATACCTTGGGATCCGGGTGGATTCAGTACTTGAGCACTATATGCCTAGCTTAATGGCTTTAAAGAAAGCGCTGCCAGGGAGACAACCCGGAAGTTTTAGAGAGTCATTTATTTCTGTTGAGTGCTTTCATATAGTTTAAAAACAACAAAAATAAAGAGGGGAACCCAAAACTTTTTCAGAAAGGAAAGCGAAAGTGAGAAAGACAAGCATTGTTGAAGTGGGAGAGCTCCTTGAACTTTGTTCATGCTCACGGAAACTTTGTGAATCTTGATTACAGAAACTTTTCAACAAAAATAATTATCCCCTTGTACAATTCCATTGTATTATAACAATAATGTGCCAAGATTTGCCTTTAGGATGTTCATGATGCTTGTTGGTTTGTGCGGTGCAGGACAGAAACTTTGGTTGTAGTGCGCAATTTTACATTTTTTAGCTAGAACGTCGAATGGTTATGATTCTTTTTGCACTGTCTTCCTATACAAATTGTTTATTTTTCCTAATTTTGGCAGTATTTTTCAAGTATCATAAGTATGGTGAATGTTCAGATTGTTACAGACTGTTCTGTTTTAGACAGATTCTGTTTTTGATGCATAGTTTGCTTGTTTTGATGAAACTATCAATTTATATGAGTGGATTAAGCCATGAAAAAGTTATATTACAGTAGACACAATGCAAAAACAAAATATGAATCGGTTTGCAACAGTACTTAGAGTAGTGATTTTCTTTATTATACTAACGGATCTTACCGAGTTTTCTGTTGAAGTTTTGTGTGGATGAAGTGTTCGATGATTGAGAAGGTTTCGATGTGAGAAGAAGGAAGAGAGGCAAGAGATCAAGCTTGGGGATGCCCAAGGCACCCCAAGTAAATATTCAAGTATACTCAAGCGTCTAAGCTTGGGGATGCTGGGGAGGCATCCCCTCTTTCTTCAACAAGTATCGGTATGTTTTCGGATTCGTTTCGTTCATGCGATATGTGCAATCTTGGAGCATCTTTGCTTTAGTTTTCATGTTTCTTTTTTGCACCATGCTGGTATGAGATAGTCCTTGGTTGATTTGTAGAATGCTCTTTGCACTTCACTTATATTCTTTGAGTATGGCTTTATAGAATGCTTCATGTGCTTCACTTATATCATTTGAAGTTTGGATTGCCTGTTTCTCTTCACTTAGACAACCGCCATTTCTAGAATGCTCTTTTGCTTCACTTATATTTGTTAGAGCGTGGGCATATATTTTTTAGAAAGAATTAAACTCTCTTGCTTCACTTATATCTATTTAGAGAGATGACGGGAACTGGTCATTGACATGGTTAGTCATAAAATCCTACATAAACTTGTAGATCACTGAATATGATATGTTTGATTCCTTGCAATAGTTTTGCGATCTAAAGATGGTGATATTAGAGTCATGCTAGTGGGTAGTTGTGGATTGTAGAAATACTTGTGTTGAAGTTTGTGATTCTCGTAGCATGCACGTATGGTTAACTGTTATGTGATGAAGTCGGAGCATGATTTATTTATTGATTGTCTTCCTTATGAGTGGCGGTCGGGGACGAGCGATGGTCTTTTCCTACCAATCTATCCCCCTAGGAGCATGCGTGTAGTACTTTGTTTCGATAACTAATAGATTTTTGCAATAAGTATGTGAGTTCTTTATGACTAATGTTGAGTCCATGGATTATACGCACTCTCACCCTTCCACCATTGCTAGCCTCTCTAGTACCGCGCAACTTTCGCCGGTACCATAAACCCACCATATATCTTCCTCCAAACAGCCACCATACCTACCTATCATGGCATTTCCATAGCCATTCCGAGATATATTGCCATGCAACTTCCACCATCATCATATACATGACTTGAGCATTCATTGTCATATTGCTTTGCATGATCGTAGGATAGCTAGCATGATGTTTCATGGCTTGTCCATTTTTTTATGTCATTGCTATGCTAGATCATTGCACATCCCGGTACACCGCCGGAGGCGTTCATATAGAGTCATATCTTTGTTCTAGATCTCGAGTTGTAATATTGAGTTGTAAGTAAATAAAAGTGTGATGATCATCATTATTAGAGCATTGCCCCAGTGAGGAAAGTATGATGGAGACTATGATTCCCCCATAGAGTCGGGATGAGACTCTGGACTTTACAAAAAAATAAAAGAGGCCAAAGAAGCCCAAATAAAATAAAATAGGCCAAAGAAGCCCAAATAAAAAAAGAGGCCAAAGAAGCCCACCAAAAAATAAAATAAAAAAATAAAAAAATGAGAGAAAAAGAGAGAAGGGGCAGTGCTACTATCCTTTTTCCACACTTGTGCTTCAAAGTAGCACCATGTTCTTCATATAGAGAATCTCTTGAGTTATCACTTTCATATACTAGTGGGAATTTTCATTATAGAACTTGGCTTGTATATTCCGATTATGGGCTTCCTCACATGCTCGAGGTCTTCATGAGCAAGCAAGTTGGATGCACACCCACTTAGTATCAGTTAGAGCTTTCATACACTTATAGCTCTAGTGTATCCGTTGCATGGCAATCCCTACTCACTCACATTGATATCTATTGATGGGCATCTCCATAGCCCGTTGATACGCCTAGTTGATGTGAGACTATCTTCTCCTTTTTGTCTTCTCCACCATCATATTCTATTCCACCTATAGTGCTATGTCCATGGCTCACGCTCATGTATTGCGTGAAAGTTGAAAAGGTTTGAGAACGTCAAAAGTATGAAACAAATGCTTGGCTTGTCATCGGGGTTGTGCATGATGTGAATATTTTATGTGGTGAAGATGGAGCATAGCCAGACTATATGATTTTGTAGGGATAACTTTCTTTGGCCATGTTATTTTGAAAAGACATGATTGCTCTATTAGTGGGCTTGAAGTATTATTGTTTTTATGTCAAATGATAGACTATTGCTTTGAATCACTCGTGTCTTAATATTCATGCCATGATTAAACATATGATCAAGATTATGCTAGGTAGCATTCCACATCAAAAATTATCTTTTTTATCATTTACCTACTCGAGGACGAGCAGGAATTAAGCTTGGGGATGCAGATACGTCTCTGTCGTATCTATAATTTTTGATTGTTCCATGCCAATATTATTCAACTTTCATATACTTTTTGGCAAATTTTTATATTATTTTTGGGACTAACATATTGATCCAGTGCTAGTGCTAGTTCCTGTCAGTTGCATGTTTTTGGTTTCGCAGAATATCCATATCAAACGGAGTCCAAACGGGATAAAAACGGACGAAGCTTATTTTTGGAAAATATGGAAAATTTGGAAGGAAAATCAACGCGAACCAGTGCCCGAGGTGGTCACAAGAAAGGGGGGCGCCCCCCCCCCCTTAGGGCGCGCCCCCTACCCTCGTGAGCCCACCGTAAGGTGGTTGATGCTCTTCTTTTTCCGCAAGAAAGCTAATATTCGCAGAAAATCACGGCGAAGGTTTCAGGCCAATTGGAGTTACGGATCTCCATATATATACGAAACAGTGAAACAGAGCCAGAACAGAACACGGAACCAGAGAGAAACGAAGAGATAGATCCAATCTCGGAGGGGCTCTCGCCCCTCCCATGCCATGGAGGCCAAGTACCAGAGGGGAAACCCTTCTCCCATCTAGGGAGGATGTCAAGGAAGAAGAGGAAGAAGGGGCCCCCTCTCCCCCTCTCCTCCAGTGGTGCCGGAACACCGCCGTGGCCATCATCATCATTACCGCGATCTACACCAACACCTCCGCCATCTTCACCAACATCTCCATCACCTTCCCCCCTCAATCTACAGCGGTCCACTCTCCCGCAACCCGCTGTACCCTCTACTTGAACATGGTGCTTTATGCTTCATATTATTATCCAATGATGTGTTGCCATCCTATGATGTCTGATTAGATTTTCGTTGTCCTATCGGTGGTTGATGAATTGCTATGATTGATTTAATTTGCTTGTGGTTATGTTGTTGTCCTTTGGTGCCCATCATATGAGCGCACGTGTGGATCACACCATAGGGTTAGTTGTATGTTGATAGGACTATGTATTGGAGGGCAAGAGTGACAGAAGCTTCAACCTAGCATAGAAATTGATGCATACGGAATTGAAGGGGGACCAATATATCTTAATGCTATGGTTGGGTTTTACCTTAATGAACATTAGTAGTTGCGGATGCTTGCTAATAGTTCCAATCATAAGTGCATAGAATTCCAAGTAAGGGATGATATGCTAGCAGTGGCCTCTCCCACATAATACTTGCTATCGGTGTAGTAAAGTAGTCAATTGCTTAGGGGCAATTTCACAACTCCTACCACCACTTTTCCACACTCGCTATATTTACTTTAGTTGCTTCTTTACCTCAACAGCCCCTAGTTTTATTTTCGTGCTCTTAACTTTCTTGCAAACCTATCCAACAACACCTACAAAGTACTTCCAGTTTCATACTTGTTCTAGGTAAAGCGAACATCAAGCGTGCGTAGAGTTGTATCGGTGGTCGATAGAACTTGAGGGAATATTTGTTCTACCTTTAGCTCATCGTTGGGTTCGACACTCTTACTTATCAAAAGAGGCTACAATTGATCCCATATACTTGTGGGTTATTAGCGGCGGGGGAAATATCCCGGCGCGGTGGAAGAGACTGTCATAGGAGCGGCGCCGGCAAGGTGGACAATGGCAGGGATGAAGCGAGAGGACGGGATGCAAGGATCCCGGTCCGAAGCCATGGATGAGAGAGGTCGATCTCTTGTAATGGACGACGGCGTCGGGGTATCAGCTCTGGCATGGTGGAGGAGGACGATGGTGGATGGGGTGGCGGACGGAGGTGGCTGGGGTGGAGAGGGTGTTTTGGCGCCCGTGGAGTATGAATGGGGAAATGGAGGGAGAGAGGAAGGGAGAACCATGTATTTAGGGCGCACTTGTCTCAAATGCGTGGAAATTTACAAACTTAGCCCCCGTTTAAAATTTCCTACATCACAGCAATATTAGTCGGTTGGGGATAGGATGGTAATCTCGCATACACCGAATATTTGCCGACAAGAGTTTGTTTTGGCGCTCACCGTGTATGAATCGGGGAGGGAGTCGATTTCGGCCGAGGAGACACTATGTTTTGGCGCCCACCATGTATGAATCTAGGTGAGAGGCGGTTATGTCATGTTTGAGTGAAATTACAAACCTACCCCCATCGAAACCTATATAAATCGAGCTGATAGGCTTTGCGTGTCAGGGATAGGCAGTAATTTCCATCTCATAGATTTTGGTTTCGGGAGGTTACTGCGACTTTCCCTGCTACGTTCAAATTTTTGCAGAGCAAGAGTGCACCTTTACCGTGCCAACTCAATTCGAATCCAGTTTGTATTCTATTTTTGTTCGGGCAGGATCCATTTTCGATTGGAATAAAATTCTATATACATCATTTTTTATATATACTTTCGAAAGCACAACACCCTTTATACATAAATATGGTTTACAAATGGCATGATCTCGGATTCATAAGGCTGGATCCATCTATGCATTTCTTGCTAACTGTCTCCAATTAATGTGTGTTTAATGTGGGTTTTTTACTTCACAAACATGCATAATGTGTTTCACATATGCAACATATAGTGTAATCCCGTTTAGACATTAATTGCATATAAACCATGCATTTGTCTCTAATTAAAGAATCTATGGATCACTAATATTGATAAACTATATAACATTACACGTGTCCACAAATTCAAATGAATATGCATGTTTGATAGTACACCAATTTTTGTTATGATATTATCCATGTCATGATCTCTAGTTTAAATATTTGAATCCCTTTAACCCAGATATTCGTCTCATATAGCTATCACTCATGCTTATTGATGACCCACAAGTATAGGGGATCTATCGTAGTCCTTTCGATAAGTAAGAGTGTCAAACCCAACAAGGAGCAGAAGGAAATGATAAGCGGTTTTCAGCAAGGTATTCTCTGCAAGTACTGAAATAAGTGGTAACAGATAGTTTTGTGATAAGATAATTTGTAACGAGCAACAAGTAACAAAAGTAAATAAAGTGCAGCAAGGTGGGCCAATCCTTTTTGTAGCAAAGGACAAGCCTGGACAAACTCTTATATAAGGAAAAGGCGCTCTCGAGGACACATGGGAATATCGTCGAGCTAGTTTTCATCACGTTCATATGATTCGCGTTCAGTACTTTGATAATTTGACATGTGGGTGGCCCGGTGCTTGGGTGCTGTTCTTACTTGAACAAGCATCCCACTTATGATTAACCTCTATTGCAAGCATCCGCAACTACAACAAAAGTATTAAGGTGAACCTAACCATAGCATGAAACATTTGGATCCAAATCAGCCCCTTACGAAGCAACGCATAAACTAAGGTTTAACCTTCTGTCACTCTAGCAACCCATCATCTACTTATTACTTCCCAATGCCTTCCTCTAGGCCCAAATAATGGTGAAGTGTTACGTAGTCAACGTTCACATAACACCACTAGAGGCTAGACAACACACATCTCATCAAAATATCGAACGAATACCAAATTCACATGACTACTAATAGCAAAACTTCTCCCTTGTCCTCGGGAACAAACGTAACTACTCACAAAGCATATTCATGTTCATAATCAGAGGGGTAATAATATGCATAAAGGATCTGAACATATGATCTTCCACCAATTAAACCAACTAGAATAAACTACAAGGAGTAATTAACAATACTAGCAACCTACTAGCACCAATCCCGGACATGGAGAAAAGAATTGGATACAAGAGATGAACTAGGGTTTTGAGATGAGATGGTGCTGATGAAGATGTTGATGGAGATTGCCCTCTCCCGATGAGAGGAGCGTTGGTGATGACGATGGCGGTGATTTCCCCCTTCGGGAGAGAAGTTTCCCTGGCAGAACAGCTTTGCCAGAGCCCTAGATTGGTTCCGCCAAGGTTCCGCGTCGTTGCGGCGGAGTTTCGTCGCAAAAGGTTTCTTCTGGGTTTTTTCTCGACCAAAAACTTCATATAGAAGAAGATGGTCATCGGAGAGCCACCAGGGGGCCCATGAGGTAGGGGGGGCACCCTAGGGGGGGCTCCCCCCACCCTCGTGGACAGGGCGTGGGCCCCCTGGTATTCATCTTTGGCGAGGATTTTTCATTATTTATTATAAGGTATTTCGTGGAGTTTCAGGACTTTTGGAGTTGTGCAGAATAGGTCTCTAATATTTGCTCCTTTTCCAGCCCAGAATTCCAGCTGTTGGCATTCTGCCTCCTTATGTAAACCTTATAAAATAAGAGAGAATAGCCATAAGTATTGTGACATAATGTGAAATAACAACCCATAATGCAATAAATATTGATATAAAAGCATGATGCAAAATGGACGTATCAACTCCCCCAAGCTTAGACCTCGCTTGTCCTCAAGCAAAAGCCGATAACAATAAATATGTCCCCATGTTTAGAGGTAGAGGCGTCGATAAAAATAAAATACGGACATGAAGGCATCATGATTATTCTCATAACAGCAACATATATAGATATTGTCATATGATTACTTATGTTCAAGTGATGATCTATTCATAATGCAAAAGTATGAATCAGAAACCTTATTGAGAACCAACAAACTATAATCTCAGTCATTGAAGCAATTGCAATTTATCATAACATCGGAAAGAGTCTATGTCAGAGCTAAAAAGTAAGTCCACATACTCAACTATCATCTAGTCCTTCATAATTGCTAACACTCACGCAATACTTGTGGTTACGGAGTTTTAATCGGACGCGGAGAAAGATAGGGGCTTATAGTTTCGCCCCACAACCTTTTACCTCGAGGGTAAGGTCAACAATAATAACTCATGCCCCCCTACATCCAATTAGATATATATATATATATATATCAGGTTCTTTCCAACATGCTGGGCTTGCCAAAGGATAAAATGAAAAAGGGAGAGGTGAAGATCACCATGAAACTTGCATAAGGTAGAAGATAATAATAAAAGATAGGCCCTTCGCAGAGGGAAGCAGAGGTTGCCATGCGCTTTTATGGTTGGATGCACAAAATCTTAATGTGAAAGAACGCCACTTTATATTGCCCCTTGTGATATGAACCTTTATTATGCAGTCCATCGCTTTTATTACTTCCACATCACAAGATCGTATAAAGCTTATTTCTCCCACACTAATCATACATATTTAGAGCAATTTTTATTGCTTTGCACCGATGACAACTTACTTGAAGGATCTTACTCAATCCATAGGTAGATATGGTGGACTCTCATGGCAAAACTGGTTTAAGGGTATTTGGAAGCACAAGTAGTATCTCTACTTGGTGCTGAGAATTTGGCTAGCATGAGGGGAAAGGCAAGCTCAACATTTTGGATGATCCATGACAACATACTTTATCTCAGATATAAGAAAACATAACCCATTACGTTGTCTTCCTTGTCCAACATCAACTCTTTAGCATGTCATATTTTGATGAGTGCTCCAAATCATAAAAGATGTCAATAATAGTATATTTATATGTGAAACCTTTCTTTCCTTATCACTTCCTATTAATTGCAACGATGACCAAAGCTATGTCTGCCAACTCCCAACAACTTTTAATCGTCACACTCTTTCTATGTGAAGTCATTACTATCAATAAGATCAATATGATCTCTTGTTTCTTCTTATTCTTTTTCTCTTTTCTTTTATTCTCCCAAGATCATAGCAAGAAAATCAAGCCCTTGACTCAACACTAATCTTTATTATATAGCTCATGGACTCGATTACATAGAGAGATCATAAGGCAAAACTCAAAACTAGATCATGCCATAAACTTTATTCTACTAGATCAAAATACTACTAATAGGATCGAACTAAGGAAAACGGCAAAGATAGGAGTTGTGATTGTGATACGATACCGGGGCACCTCCCCCAAGCTTGGTTGTTGCCAAGGGGAGTGCCCATACCCGTGTGATTATATCTCCTTGGTTGGTGAAGAAGGTGGAGGTGTTGTTGATGATGCGAGCTTGTCATCCATCTTCCAAGGCATGGGTTCACCATCATAGAAGGATGATCGAGTCTCCGGAATCCTCGAATCTGCAGCCAAACTCATTCTTTTGAATCTATATTCATACTCACAGTTTTGGTTTTGCAGGTCATAGATTTGGGCTTGGAGGTGCTCGATCTTCTCGTGCAGCTTGAAGATGGTCTCCTCGGTGTTCCTGGCATCTGACTTTTAGTTGTTAGTGAACTCCGCGAGCATCGTGTGGCTAGCGTTGATCCCACGCTCCACCATCCCCTAGCAGTTGAAAACTTGTTCCTCCATTGCTTCGAGCCTCGTCTCCACGCTTCCTGTTCCCTTTGGTCCCTCAGCATCGCGGATGTGCAGCAACCCATCACGCATCTCAATGGTTTGAGGGTGTCGCAGCACCTCCGCGAGGTAAGGGTTGATGACCTTCTTGAAGAACTTGTCCTTGGAAGCACTTGGGGACGTCATGATAATCTAGATCTGTCAGAAAAATAGCTCGAAACAAGAACAGAGAATATTTGCGTGACACGGGAGTCAAAACCTTCGGGAGAATATATAGTGAATTTTTACCGACCAAAATATGTATCGTGCAAGAAAACGGAGTCCGAAAGGCACACGAGGTGCTCACGAGGTAGGGGGCGCGCCCAGGGGAGTAGGGCGCGCCCTCCACCCTCGTGGGGCCCCCGTGTCCTTCCTGGACTGCTACTTAATTTTTTATTTTTCTAAATATTCCAAAACGGAGAAATATTGCCTTAAAAATTGTTTTGGAGTCGGTTTACTTACCGTACCACATACCTATTCCTTTTCGGAGTCTGAAACATTTTGGAAAGTGTCCCTTATGTATTCCTCCGGGGTTACAGTTTCAATAATATTGGTTTCAATATTTATGGGATTACCTGAGATATAGTGTTTAATTCTCTGACCGTTTACCACCTTCGGATTTGTGCCTTCGAAGTTGTTGATTTTTATGGCACCGGAATGATAGACCTCCTCGATAACATAGGGGCCTTCCCATTTAGAGAGAAG
Organism: Triticum dicoccoides; assembly: GCF_002162155.2. Lineage (NCBI taxonomy): Eukaryota > Viridiplantae > Streptophyta > Magnoliopsida > Poales > Poaceae > Triticum > Triticum dicoccoides. The sequence continues at coordinate 470,082,018 of NC_041386.1, forward strand.
TTTTCCTACAAAAAATCTTAAACGAGAGTTGTATAGAAATACATAATCACCTACATTAAACTCACGCTTTTGTATCCTTTTGTCATGCCATCTTTTAACCTTTTCTTTAAACAACTTGGCATTTTCATAAGCTTGGGTTCTCCATTCATCAAGTGAGCTAATATCAAATAACCTCTTTTCACCGGCAAGTTTGAAATCATAGTTGATCTCTTTAATAGCCCAATATGCCTTATGTTCTAGTTCGAGAGGTAAGTGACATGCTTTTCCATATACCATTTTATACGGAGACATACCCATAGGATTTTTATATGCAGTTCTATAGGCCCATAATGCATCATCAAGTTTCTTAGACCAATTCTTTCTAGACCTATTGACAGTCTTTTGCAAAACTAATTTGAGTTCTCTATTACTCAATTCTACTTGACTACTAGACTGTGGGTGATACGGAGATGCAATTCTATGATTGACGTCATATTTAGGAAGCATTTTACGGAAAGCACCATGAATAAAATGTGAACCGCCATCAGTCATTAAATATCTAGGGACTCCAAACCTCGGAAAAATAACTTCTTTAAGCATTTTAATAGAAATGTTATGATCAGCACTACTAGTTGGAATAGCTTCTACCCACTTAGTAACGTAATCAACAGCAACTAAAATATGTGTATATCCATTAGAGACAGGAAAAGGTCCCATATAATCAAAGCCCCAAACATCAAACGGTTCAATAACAAGTGAATAATTCATAGGCATTTATTGACGTCTACTAATATTACCAATTCTTTGACATTCATCAGAAGATAGGACAAACTTACGGGCATCCTTGAAGAGAGTAGGCCAATAAAAACCGAATACCTTCATTAACCATAAAGTGGCACTTTTCCCAATTCAAGACAAGATTAGTTTCTTCACATCTCTGCAAAACTCGATCAAGATTGCTCAAGCAATCATCAAAAGAAGATCCATAGACGCAAAAGTCGTCCATGAAAAGCTCACAAATCTTTTCACAAAAGTCAGAGAATATAGCCATCATGCATCTTTGAAAGGTAGCAGGTGCATTACATAAACCAAAAGGCATACGTCTATAAGCAAAAGTACCAAAAGGGCATGTAAAAGTGGCCTTTGATTGATCTTTGGCTGACACAAGTATTTGAGAGAAACCAGAATAACCATCTAGAAAGCAAAAATGTGTATGTTTGGATAATCTTTCTAGCATTTGATCGATAAAAGGTAAGGGGTAATGATCTTTCTTAGTAGCCTTATTTAATTTGCGGAAATCAATTACCATCCTATAACCTATAATAATTCTATGTGGAATTAATTCATCTTTATCATTAGGAACAACAGTAATACCTCCCTTCTTAGGGACACAATGAACAGGACTTACCCACTGACTATCAACAACGGGATAAATTATACCTGCCTCCAGAAGCTTTAGTATTTCTTTTCTTACCACTTCTTTCATTTTAGGATTCAGACGTCGTTGAGGATCACAAACTGGTTTGGCATCTGCTTCCAAATTTATTTTATGTTGACATAGAGTGGGGCTAATGCCCTTAAGATCATCAAGAGTATATCCAATAGCAGCACGGTGCTTCTTTAGAGTTTTCAATAATCTTTCTTCTTCATGCTCTGAAAGGTTAGCACTAATAATAACAGGATATATCTTCTTTTCATCAAGATAAGAATATTTAAGATTATCAGGAAACGGCTTAAGCTCAAACACGGGATCACCCTTAGGTGGAGGGGGATCCCCTAGGATTTCAACAGGCAAATTGTGTTTCAGAATAGGTTCCTGTTTAAAGAATATTTCATCTATTTCCCTTCTTTCATTCATAAACATATCATTCTCATGGTCTAGCAAATATTGTTCTAAAGGATCATTAGGAGGTACGACAATAGAAGCAAGACCAATAATTTCATCCTTACTAGGCAATTCTTCTTCACAGTGTTGTTTACTAAATTTAGAGAAATTAAACTCATGAGTCATATCATCTAAGCCGACAGTAACAACAACCCTTGTGCAATCTATGGTAGCATTAACATTATTTAAGAAGGGTCTACCAAATATAATGGGACAAAAGCTATCTTGTGGGGAACCCAGAACAAGAAAATCAGCAGGATATTTAGTTTTCCCACACAAGAATTCAACATCTCTAACAATTCCCATTGGTGAAATAGTATCTCTATTAGCAAGTTTAATAGTAACATCAATTTCTTCTAACTCAACAGGTGCAATGTCATGCATAATTTCTTGGTATAAGTCAATAGGTATTGCACTAGCACTAGCACCCATATCACATAAGCCATGATAATAGAAATAACAGGCATGCCTATCACAGGTCTAGGTTTATCTGTATCACGGGATTTAGCAATTCTAGCAGTTTCATCGCAGAAATAAATAACATGCCCATCTATATTATCAGACAAGAGATCTTTAACAATAGCAATATTAGGTTCAACTTTAACTTGCTCAGGAGGTGTATATGTTTTAATATTGCTTTTACGAACCAGAGTTGAAGCTTTAGCATGATCCTTTATCCTAACAGGGAAAGGTGGTTTCTCAACATAACAAGTAGGAACAATAGGATCATTATAAGTGACAATCTTTTCTTCAACTTTAATAGGTGCAGCTACTTTTACTTCTATGGGAGGATGATATTTAAACCACTTCTCCTTAGGGAGATCAACATAAGTAGCAAAAGATTCACAAAAAGAAGCTACTATCTCAGAATCAAGTCCATATTTAGTGCTAAACTTACGGAAAATATCAGTATCCATAAAAGATTTAACACAATCAAACTTAGGTGTCACACCTGACTCATTACCATTGTCGAGGTCCCAATCTTCAGAGTTGCGTTTAATTCTGTCCAATAAATCCCATCTAAATCCAATAGTCTTCATCATAAAAGAGCCAGCACAAGAAGTATCGAGCATGGTGCAATTATTTTCAGAAAGTCGAGCATAAAAATTTTGAATAATCATTTCTCTTGAGAGCTCATGATTGGGGCATGAATATAACATTGATTTAAGCCTCCCCCAAGCTTGAGCGATGCTTTCTCCTTCGCGAGGCCAAAAATTATATATAATTGCGATCACGATGAACAAGATGCATAGGGTAATACTTTTGATGAAATTCCAATTTCAATCTTCTATAATTCCATGATCTCGTATCATCACATAGCATATACCATACCAATGCGTCTCCCTTCAAAGATAAATGGAAGACCTTCTTATTAGCAACATCATCGGGTATACCTGCAAGCTTAAATAATCTGCAAACTTCATCCACATATATTAGGTGTTCATCAGGATGCTTTGTTCCATCTCCTGTAAAGGGATTAGCTAGCAGTTTTTCTATCATACCCGAAGGATACTCATAAGGAATTTCATTTTCAATAGGTTCAGTAGGTTGAGGAGAAACTCTTTGCTCTACTGGTCGGGGTGAAGATACCCCGAACAAGCCCCTCAGAGGATTATTTTCCATAGTAACAAGTGACAGTAAATTTCAGCACACTATATAAATTTTTCCTTATCAAATTCCACCTACCAAAGGCACTTCACTCCCCGGCAACGGCGCCAGAAAAGAGTCTTGATGACCCACAAGTATAGGGGATCTATCGTAGTCCTTTCGATAAGTAAGAGTGTCGAACCCAACGAGGAGCAGAAGGAAATGATAAGCGGTTTTCAGCAAGGTATTCTCTGCAAGTACTAAATAAGTGGTAACAGATAGTTTTGTGATAAGATAATTTATAACGAGAAACAAGTAAAAAAAGTAAATAAAGTGCAGCAAGATGGCCCAATCCTTTTTGTAGCAAAGGACAAGCCTGGACAAACTCTTATATAAGGAAAAGTGCTCCCGAGGACACATGGGAATATCGTCGAGCTAGTTTTCATCACGTTCATATGATTCGCATTCGGTACTTTGATAATTTGACATGTGGGTGGACCGGTGCTTGGGTGTTGTTCTTACTTGAACAAGCATCCCACTTATGATTAACCTCTGTTGTAAGCATCCGCAACTACAACAAAAGTATTAAGGTGAACCTAACCATAGCATGAAACATATGAATCCAAATCAGCCCCTTACGAAGCAACGCATAAACTAGGGTTTAACCTTCTGTCACTCTAGCAACCCATCATCTACTTATTACTTCCCAATGCCTTCCTCTAGGCCCAAATAATGGTGAAGTGTTATGTAGTCGACGTTCACATAACACCACTAGAGGCTAGACAACATACATCTCATCAAAATATCGAACGAATACCACTCTCTCTCCCTAGAGATATCTCGCATTCCCTGATATGTCTCTTGAGCTATCACTCTCGTTGTGAAATATCTTTCTCTCTCGCAGACACAAAAATCTGTCTCTCGGGATCTCATTTCGTTGGGGAACGTAGCAGAATTTTAAAATTTTCCACGCATCACCAAGATCAATCTATGGAGTCATCTAGCAACGAGGGAGAGAGGAGTGCATCTACATACCCTTGTAGATCACGAGCGGAAGCGTTCAGAGAACAGGGATGATGGAGTCGTACTCGCCGTGATCCAAATCACCGATGACCAAGTGTTGAACGGACGGCACCTCCACGTTCAACACACATATGGAGCGGATGACGTCTCCTCCTTCTTGATCCAGCAAGGGGGAAGGAGAGGTTGATGAAGATCCAGCAGCACGACGGCGTGGTGGTGGATGCAGCAGTGATCGCAGCAGGGCTTCGTCGAGCTTCTGCGAGAGGGAGAGGTGTAGCAGGGGAGAGGGAGGCGCCAAGGCTTGGGGTGCGGCTGCCCTCCCTCCCCCTCCTTTATATAGGCGCCCTGGGGGGGCGCCGGCTCTGGAGATGGGATCTCCCAAGGGGGGGCGGCCAAGGGGGGTGGAGTGCCCCCCAAGGCAAGTGGAAGCGCCCCCACCCTAGGGTTTCCAACCCTAGGCGCAGGGGGGCCCGGGGGGGCGCACCAGCCCACTATGGGCTGGTTCCCCTCCCCACTTCAGCCCATGGGGCCCTCCGGGATGGGTGGCCCCACCCGGTGGACCCCCGGGACCCATCCGGTGGTCCCGGTACAATACCGGTGACCTCGAATCTTTCCCGATGGCCGAAACTACACTTCCTATATATAATTCTTCACCTCCGGACCATTCCGGAACTCCTCGTGACGTCCAGGATCTCATCCGGGACTCCGAACAACTTTCGGATTACTGCATACTCATATCTCTACAACCCTAGCGTCACCGAACCTTAAGTGTGTAGACCCTACGGGTTCGGGAGACAAGCAGACATGACCGAGACGACTCTCCGGTCAATAACCAACAGCGGGATCTGGATACCCATGTTGGCTCCCACATGCTCCTTGATGATCTCATCGGATGAACCACGATGTCGAGGACCTAATCAATCCCGTATTCAATTCCCTTTGTCAATCGGTACGTTACTTGCCCGAGACTCGATCATCGGTATCCCAATACCTTGTTCAGTATCGTTGCCGGCAAGTCACTTTACTCGTACCATAATGCATGATCCCGTGATCAACCACTTGATCACATTGAGCTCATTATGATGATGCATTACCGAGTGGGCCCCGAGATACCTCTCCGTCATACGGAGTGACAAATCCCAGTCTCGATTCGTGCCAAACCAACAGACACTTTCGGAGATACATGTAATGTACCTTTATAGTCACCCAGTTACGTTGTGACGTTTGGCACACCCAAGGCACTCATACGGTATCCGGGAGTTGCACAATCTCATGGTCTAAGGAAATGATACTTGACATTCAGAAAAGCTACAACAAACGAACTACACGATCTTTGTGCTATGCTTAGGTTTGGGTCTTGTCCATCACATCATTCTCCTAATGATGTGATCCCGTTATCAATGACATCCCCATGTCCATAGCCAGGAAACCATGACTATCTGTTGATCAACAAGCTAGTCAACTAGAGGCTCACTAGGGACACATTGTGGTCTATGTATTCACACATGTATTACGATTTCCGGATAATACAATTATAGCATGAATAATAGACAATTATCATGAACAAGGAAATATAATAATCATTTTATTATTGCCTCTAGGGCATATTTCCAACAGTCTCCCACTTGCACTAGAGTCAATCATCTAGTTACATTGTGATGAATCGAACACCCATGGAATTCTGGTGTTGATCATGTTTTGCTCTAGGGAGAGGTTTAGTCAACGGATCTGCAACATTCAGGTCCGTGTGTACTTTACAAATTTCTATGTCTCCATTTTGAACACTTTCATGAATGGAGTTGAAGCGACGCTTGATATGCCCGGTCTTCCTGTGAAACCTGGGCTCCTTGGCCAGGGCAATAGCTCCAGTGTTGTCACAGAAGAGAGTCATCGGCCCCGACGCATTGGGTATGACTCCTAGGTCAGTGATGAACTCCTTGCAATACAGGCAAGAACCCCTTCTTTGACTGATCCATTTTGAACTTCTTCAATATCTTGTCAAGGTACGTACTCTGTGAAAGACCAATGAGGCATCTCGATCTATCTCTATAGATCTTGATGCCTAATATATAAGCAGCTTCTCCAAGGTCCTTCATTGAAAAACACTTGTTCAAGTAGGCCTTTATGCTTTCCAAGAATTCTATATCATTTCTCATCAATAGTATGTCATCCACATACAATATGAGAAATGCTACAGAGCTCCCACTCACTTTCTTGTAAATGCAGGCTTCTCCATAAGTCTGCATAAACCCAAACGCTTTGATCATCTCATCAAAGCGAATGTTCCAACTCCGAGATGCTTGCACCAGCCCATAAATCGAACATTGGAGCTTGCACACCTTGTCAGCATTCTTAGGATCGACAAAACCTTCCGGCTGCATCATATACAATTCTTCCTTAAGGAAACCATTAAGGAATGTCGTTTTGACGTCCATTTGCCATATTTCATAATCATAGAATGCGGCAATTGCTAACATGATTCGGACGGACTTCAGCTTTGCTACAGGTGAGAAAGTCTCATTGTAGTCAACCCCTTGAACTTGTCGATAACCCTTAGCGACAACCCGAGCTTTATAGATGGTCACATTACCATCCGCGTCTGTCTTCTTCTTAAAGATCCATTTATTTTCTATGGCTCGCTGATCATCGGGCAAGTCAGTCAAAGTCCATACTTCGTTTTCATACATCGATCCTATCTTGGATTTCATGGCCTCCAGCCATTTGTCGGAATCCGGGCCCGCCATCGCTTCTTCATAGTTCGAAGGTTCACCGTTGTCTAACAACATGATTTCCAAGACAGGGTTGCCGTACCACTCTGGTGCGGAACGTGTCCTTGTGGACCTACAAAGTTCAGTAGCAATTTGATCTGAAGTTTCATGATCATCATCATTAACTTCCTCTCTAGTCGGTGCAGGCACCTCAGGAACATTTTCTTGAGTTGCGCCACTTTCCGGTTCAAGAGGCAATACTTCATCAAGTTCTACTTTCCTCCCACTTACTTCTTTCGAGAGAAACTCTTTCTCTAGAAAGGATCCATTCTTGGCAACATAGATCTTGCCTTCGGATCTGAGGTAGAAGGTATACCCAATATTTTCTTTAGGGTATCCTATGAAGACGCATTTTTCCGACTTGGGCTCGAGCTTTTCAGGTTGAAGTTTGTTGACATAAGCATCGCATCCCCAAACTTTTAGAAACGACAGCTTAGGTTTCTTCCCAAACCATAATTCATACGGTGTCGTCTCAATGGATTTAGACGGAGCCCTATTTAAAGGGAATGCGGCAGTCTCTAAAGCATAGCCCCAAAATGGTAGCGGTAAATCGGTAAGAGACATCATAGATCACACCATATCTAATAGAGTGCGATTACAACGTTCGGACACACCATTACGCTGAGGTGTTCCAGGCGGCGTGAGTTGTGAAACTATTCCACATTTTCTTAAGTGTGTGCCAAATTCGTGACTCAAGTATTCTCCCCGACGATCTGATCGCAAGAACTTGATTTTCCTGTCACGTTGATTCTCAACCTCACTCTAAAATTCCTTGAAATTTTCAAAGGTCTCAGACTTGTGTTTCATTAATTATACATACCCATATCTACTCAAGTCATCAGTGAGGGTGAGAACATAATGATAACCACCGCGAGCCTCAACACTCATTGGACCGCACACATCTGTATGTATGATTTCCAATGAGTTGGTTGCTCGCTCCATTGTTCCTGAAAACGGAGTCTTGGTCATTTTACCCATGAGGCATGGTTCGCACCTGTCAAATGATTCGTAATCAAGAGACTCTAAAAGTCCATCTGCATGGAGCTTCTTCATGCGTTTGACACCTATGTGACCAAGGCGGCAGTGCCACAAGTATGTGGGACTATCATTATCAACCTTACATCTTTTGGTATTCACACTATGAATATGTGTAGCATTACGCTCGAGATTCATTAAGAATAAACCATTCACCATCGGAGCATGACCATAAAACATATCTCTCATATAAGTAGAACAACCATTATTCTTGGATTTAAATGAGAAGCCATCTCGAATTAAACGAGATCCTGATACAATGTTCATGATCAAAGCTGGCACTAAATAACAATTATTGAGGTTTAAAACTAATCCCGTAGGTAAATGTAGAGGTAGTGTGCCGACGGCGATCACATCGACCTTGGAACCATTCCCGACGCGCATCGTCACCTTGTCCTTTGCCAGTCTCCGCTTATTCCGCAGCTCCTGCTTTGAGTTACAAATGTGAGCAACCACACCGGTATCAAATACCCAGGAGCTACTACGAGTACTGGTAAGGTACACATCAATTACATGTATATCACATATACCTTTCGTGATGCCGGCCTTCTTGTCCGCTAAGTATTTGGGGCAGTTCCGCTTCCAGTGACCACTTCCCTTGCAACAAAAAGCACACAGTCTCAGGCTTGGGTCCATTCTTTGGCTTCTTCTCGGCAGCTTGCTTACCGGGCGCGGCAACTCCCTTGCCGTCCTTCTTGAAGTTCTTCTTACCCTTGCCTTTCTTGAACTTAGTGGTTTTATTCACCATCAACACTTGATTTTCCTTTTTGATTTCTACCTCCGCTGATTTCAGCATTGAATATACCTCAGGAATGGTCTTTTCCATCCCCTGCATATTGAAGTACATCACAAAGCTCTTGTAGCTCGGTGGAAGCGACTGAAGGATTCTGTCAATGACCGCGTCATCCGGGAGATTAACTCCCAGCTGAGTCAAGCGGTTATGTAACCCAAACATTGTGAGTATGTGCTCATTGACAGAACTATTTTCCTCCATTTTACAGCTGAAGAACTTGTCGGAGACTTCATATCTCTCGACCCGGGCATGAGCTTGAAAAACCATTTTCAGCTCTTCGAACATCTCATATGCTCCGTGTTTCTCAAAACGCTTTTGGAGCCCCAGTTCTAAGCTGTAAAGCATGCCGCACTGAACGAGGGAGTAATCATCAGCACGCTGCTGCCAAGCGTTCATAAAGTCTTGGTTCTCTGGGATGGGTGCGTCACCTAGCGGTGCTTCTAGGACATAATCTTTCTTGGCAGCTATGAGGATGATCCTCAGGTTCCGGACCTAGTCCGTATTGTTGCTGCCATCGTCTTTTAGCTTGGTTTTCTCTAGGAACGCGTTGAAGTTGAGGACAACGTTGGCCATTTGATCTACAAGACATATTGTAAAGATTTTAGACTAAGTTCATGATAATTGAGTTCATCTAATCAAATTATTCAATGAACTCCCACTCGGATAGACATCCCTCCAGTCATCTAAGTATAACATGATCCGAGTTAACTAGGCCGTGTCCGATCATCACGTGAGACGGACTAGTCAACATTGGTGAACATCTTCATGTTGATCGTATCTTCTCTATGACTCATGCTCGACCTTTCGGTCTTCTGTGTTCCGAGGCCATGTCTGTACATGCTAGGCTCGTCAAGTCAACCTAAGTGTATCGCGTGTGTAAATCTGGCTTACACCCGTTGTATTCGAACGTTAGAATCTATCACACCCGATCATCACGTGGTGCTTCGACACAACGAACCTTCGCAACGGTGCACAGTTAGGGGGAACACTTTCTTGAAATTATTTCGAGGGATCATCTTATTTAATCTACCGTCGTTCTAAGCAAATAAGATGTAAAACATGATAAACATCACATGCAATCAAACTGTGACATGATATGGCCAATATCATTTACTCCTTTGATCTCCATCTTCGGGGCTCCATGATCATCGTTGTCACCGGCATGACACCATGATCTCCATCATCGTGTCTTCTTGAAGTTGTCTCGTCATCTATTACTTCTACTACTATGGCTAACGCTTTAGCAATAAAGTAAAGTAATTACATGACGTTTATGTTGACACGCAGGTCATGAATAAATAAAGACAACTCCTATGGCTCCTGCCGGTTGTCATACTCATCGACATGCAAGTCGTGATTCCTATTACAAGAACATGATCAATCTCATACATCACATATATCATTCATCATTCATCACAACCTTTGGCCATATCACATTACAAAACACTTGCTGCAAAAACAAGTTAGACGTCCTCTAATTGTTGTTGCAAGTTTTTACGTGGCTGCTATAAGTTTCTAGCAAGAACGTTTCTTACCTACGCCAAAACCACAATGTGAATTGCCAATTTCTATTTACCCTTAATAAGGACCCTGTTCATCGAATCTGATCCGACTAAAGTAGGAGAGACAGACACCCGCCAGCCACCTTATGCAACTAGTGCATGTCAGTCGGTGGAACCGGTCTCACATAAGCGTACGTGTAAGGTTGGTCTGGGCCGCTTCATCCCACGATGCCGCCGAATCAAGATAAGACTAGTAACGGCAAGCAAATTGACAATATCGACGCCCACAACTACTTTGCGTTCTACTCGTGCATAGAAACTACGCATAGACCTAGCTCATGATGCCATTGTTGGGGAACGTAGCAGAATTTTAAAATTTTCTACGCATCACCAAGATCAATCTATGGAGTCATCTAGCAACTAGGGAGAGAGGAGTGCATCTACATACCCTTGTAGATCACGAGCGGAAGCGTTCAGAGAACAGGGATGATGGAGTCGTACTCGCCGTGATCCAAATCACCGATGACCAAGTGTCGAACGGACGGCACCTCCACGTTCAACACACATATGGAGCGGATGACGTCTCCTCCTTCTTGATCCAGCAAGGGGGAAGGAGAGATTGATGAAGATCCAGCAGCACGACGGTGTGGTGGTGGATGCAGCAGTGATCGCAGCAGGGCTTCGCCGAGCTTCTGCGAGAGGGAGAGGTGTAGCAGGGGAGAGGGAGACGCCAAGGCTTGGGGTGCGGATGCCCTCCCTCCCCCCTCCTTTATATAGGCCCCCTGGGGGGGCGCCGGCCCTGGAGATGGGATCTCCCAAGGGGGGGCGGCCAAGGGGGGTGGAGTGCCCCCCAAGGCAAGTGGAAGCGCCCCCCACCCTAGGGTTTCCAACCCTAGGCGTAGGGGGGCCCAGGGGGGGCGCACCAGCACACTATGGGCTGGTTCCCCTCCCCACTTCAGCCCATGGGGCCCTCCGGGATGGGTGGCCCCACCCGGTGGACCCCCGGGACCCATCCGGTGGTCCCGGTACAATACCGGTGACCCCGAATCTTTCCCGATGGCCGAAACTACACTTCCTATATATAATTCTTCACCTCCGGACCATTCCGGAACTCCTCGTGACGTCCAGGATCTCATCCGGGACTCCGAACAACTTTCGGATTACTGCATACTCATATCTCTACAACCCTAGCGTCACCGAACCTTAAGTGTGTAGACCCTACGGGTTCGGGAGACAAGCAGACATGACCGAGACGACTCTCCGGTCAATAACCAACAGCGGGATCTGGATACCCATGTTGGCTCCCACATGCTCCTTGATGATCTCATGGATGAACCACGATGTCGAGGACTTAATCAATCCCGTATTCAATTCCCTTTGTCAATCGGTACGTTACTTGCCCGAGACTCGATCGTCGGTATCCCAATACCTTGTTCAGTCTCGTTACCGGCAAGTCACTTTACTCGTACCGTAATGCATGATCCCGTGATCAACCACTTGATCACATTGAGCTCATTATGATGATGCATTACCGAGTGGGCCCCGAGATACCTCTCCGTCATATGGAGTGACAAATCCCAGTCTCGATTCGTGCCAACCCAACAGACACTTTCGGAGATACATGTAATGTACCTTTATAGTCACCCAGTTACGTTGTGACGTTTGGCACACCCAAGGCACTCATACGGTATGCGGGAGTTGCACAATCTCATGGTCTAAGGAAATGATACTTGACATTCAGAAAAGCTACAACAAACGAACTACACGATCTTTGTGCTATGCTTAGGTTTGGGTCTTGTCCATCACATCATTCTCCTAATGATGTGATCCCGTTATCAATGACATCCCCATGTCCATAGCCAGGAAACCATGACTATCTGTTGATCAACGAGCTAGTCAACTAGAGGCTCACTAGGGACACATTGTGGTCTATGTATTCACACATGTATTACGATTTCTGGATAATACAATTATAGGATGAATAACAGACAATTATCATAAACAAGGAAATATAATAATCATTTTATTATTGCCTGTAGGGCATATTTCCAACACATTTCTCCCTGATATTTGTTTGTATGTGACTCACATGTACCCTCTCTCTATCTCACTCACACCCACACACATAACTCAGCCTTCTGATCCACTCGACTCTTATCTCTAACACACACACACTAGCTAGCATCTTTATCTTTCCATTTATTTGTTTCCCCATCAACCTTCTTTCTCGCCCTCACTCTTGCTTCCTATCAGGCACACTATATATGTTTCTCTCTACATGCAGTTGTGTGCCCTCTTTTTATCTTTCTCTCACACAGACATACCTTCACCCTCTCAACCACTCGGCGGTCATCTCCAACACTCAAACTAGCCGATGTCCCTCTAGCTACCATCTCTAAATATGTGTCTATCTGTAGTTTCTCTGTCAACATTTCTTTCTCGCACGCACTCTTGCTTCCTATCACGCACACTATATCTGTCTCTCCATACATGCATCTATAGATTGATCTCTTTTGCACAATCGTTGTGTCTCGCTCCCTCTGCTCGCCATAGATGCATGCTCCAGCCCACGCCACTATCTCTGAAAGACAAAAACACATGCTCAATTATCGGGCCTTCTTCCCTGCACTCTCACATGCATGCATATTGTCATACCGATCCGTCTCTCCCATGTCGTTGATCGTATGACTTATGTCTTCTTTCTTTTATCTCGATCATGCATGCGCGCACACACACACACACATCCCACGTATACACGTATACCTCTCGCACATGCACATTCAAGGTCTCCTATGTCTCCATACGTAGTTAATTACCCTCAGCCCTAACCCCACATCGAATCGTTCTCTTCTTGTGTGCACATAACTTCCGTCTGGATGGGTAAAACACACACTCACACTTAACAATCTCCTTCTAGCTACCCCCTCTCTCACTCTTCCCCTATATCCCCGAAACCAATAAGACCATCCCTTCATTTAATTCCCACCTACATGCACCATCGATATATAGTAGTCTTCCTCGGTGTCTCTCGAACAAACACGTTCTCTCGATGTCGACTCCTCTCACGCGCACATGCCTTCTCTTCCCTCTCTACGCGCGTTTTCTCTCTCGCACTCCCTCGTTGGTGGCCTCTACCATACACATCACCTCTCTACGATGAGGCCACACACACTTAAATTACTTTCGCCACGAAAAGACTCTGTGTCACACACACATGCACGCACGCACCCACCCACCCACACACACACACACACACAAAATGACTCCATCTCACACACACATGCTCTAGGTGGAGCATTTGTTCCTACCACCCTTCATCCAACCTTACCCGTATGATAAACAATCACCTTAATTTACCTGTATAACATGGACAAATTCCACTTTACTTTAGTCGTTATCAAACTTCTCATAATTATATAACGCAAATCATGAGCAGGAAGTGACATTTTTTTACCTAACCACGTTAACATGGCCACATAAATCACTAACTAAAGTGTAATACCATTATACTTATATCCCGATGCAAAAGGTTGAGTACATGTCCGAAGAGTAGAATCGCACACACACACACACACACACACACACACACACTGTCTCTCAGAATCTCACACAGACACAAACACACCAGTTACGTGACGCCCCCTTAAGCATACCCGTATGTTACAATTTGTGCACCAACGGGTACACGTGATAGTGCGCATTTATTTAAGCCGGACGGCGAACCCAAACAGTTGTTTGATTCATTCCCCTCCCGCCGCCTCTTCTCTGGTCGCCGTCGCCCAATAGCCATGGCCCGACCGAAGGTAATGACATTCGCCATACTCCCGCCGAAGTGGTGCTTTAATCTAGAGGCGGCGCGAAGCCCGGATCGCAGCCCCCTGCCTCCGGAGTCCGGACTAGACAGAGCCGCACGAGGAGGCGTTGGAGGCAGAGCATCATGCGGAGCCGGAGGAGGAGAACGACGACGCGGAGCTGGAACAGGAGGACGAAACGCGGGCGAAGCGAAGCCGGAGGAGGACGATGATTTCCATTATACTCAGACTTAAATGGCTTTGAGTTTCACGCCACATTTATTTCATAGAGATAAGAGAAAGGAAATTTTAGTGGCCATGCATGCATCTTTTTGTGCTAGCACTCCTATATAACGGTTGACCAGTCGCTCTCGCGGACGTGCGAGGGCGGTGGAAGAGGAAGGAGAAGGGAAGCAGGTTGTGGAGTAACGTTTCTTACCACAATTTCTTAGGAAACTGAGTGCAATAATTGAGTAGTTTTTGCAAACTACCAGTACGTACTACACCTGAAATGGTTCAAAACCAATACTACCACCTCACCCGCGTCTGACCGCCCTGGCCGACCCAACCCCCCTCCCTTGCCGGCACGCGCTTCCCACATGAAACGGTCAGCGTCACTCCGGAGCGTCAGTGACGCATTATTGTCTGGCCAGAGCGGAGGCGACCTCTCACTGGCGCCGGCTTTGAAGCGGCATGACGACCAAGAGATTGCCGCTTCCCGGTGCACGCGACTGCTTCGTGTCGAGGTTGGCCATAGTTTGGATGAGTCTCCATCGTGGGGAGACACACTATCTGCGATGATATGGACTCCCGTTGCCCACAGTTATGGATCGTTCCATCTATGAAGAACACGTGGAACTGGAACTACGAGACAGACATGTACCCAGGAGTGGACGTACGAACCCGAGTAATGTAGCATAGTAAGTGAAGTAGAAAGGCACAAATAGTATGAACATGTGTGGCATATAGGCATTTGTTTCTTACTACCACTAAATGTTGTACGTGCAATGCACAGTGATGTTATGTTGTAGTGAGTGCCTAAGTACTCTACTACTACTATATTAATTGGAGGCGCATATTAGGTTTTATATTTGTTTACATGTATGCCTCGAGACCTTCCAACTAGATGTGTCTTTCTCTCCGGGTCGCACTTTGTATCATTCATACCACTAGTACTACTACGTGTGGTCTCCGACCCAGAAGTGGAAGAAGTGGAGACGCTCTACCACGCTGTTCATGTCCCACTCCTTTCGCTGACGTTTGGGACATCCAGCACGTGCCGTGTTTGGCACTCCTTCGTCGTAAGAGTTGAAACGCTAGCATTCATCAAAAATAAAAACAAATATAAATCAGCAGTGATACTATACCACGCGGTTTCCTTCCTCCTCGATATCGGAAAGAATACTTCCATTCGACGACATGTGGGACATCGACCATCCTGGTCCACTTGCCATGCACGTAGAACTCCAAGGAAGAGTCACCCCGGTCGTCGCGCCGTAGTAATAATGACTAATGAGCCGTCAAATCATAGACCCAACCTTTCCCACTATGAAGTTGCTCGGACGAAGGAACCATCATGACTTTGTTGAATTCCGCTTCTTGAAGAAAACTACTGTACCAGCAGTACTGCTAGCTACAGTAGTTACTCCTGCAGAGGCCTCCTTTGGTTCATAGGATAGGAATTTTATAGGAATATGAAAATCATAGGAAGTGAGATGACATGCATCTCAATTCCTATAGAGAAAGACATGCCATTTGATGCATAGGATAGGAATTTTTCCATTGAGTCTAGGCTAATGTACTGGTAATTTGCTCTAAAAACTACAGTAGTAACTAGTACTGGTACATGCTCGTAATTAATTAAACAAACATACGGGAGACACAGACACACACACTAACTACTAGTACTACTATTTCTCACATGCTGGCCAGACGCCGTCATTCTCCTTCCTGGCTTTGTCGGCGACACCCCACCGTGCTTGGATCTCCGCTGACCTCTCCATAGCAGCGCGTCCATCCTCTTCTTTCTTGCGGCGGTGAGCCTCTCTTTTCTTGAGTGCTTTCTTACTTTTCCACTCCCTCCGTGCGGCTTCGTCCGCCTCTTGCTCTACTGCCCATTCGACCTTGGCAGCTTCAAATTCCACCCACGTAGGTGTGAGGTCGTGAGCGGCGATGAACTCAGCATGGTGGGATGCCATCGCTTCCCTACCATTTTGTGTGTGGTTGTGGGCGGCGAGGAACTCGGCGCAGCGGGATGCCATCGCTTCCTTACTGGTTAGTGTGTGGCGCGGTGGCATGAACGATTCTTGGTGAGAGCACTGGGGTGGAGTGGCCGGACAACCGTATAGTGCATTGGTTTGTCAAGAGCTCAAGGACAGATGATGAAGGACATTTGGATTCCTCTTCAATCCTGGTCATTTATTACCGAGTAAAATGCATTGTCGGTCATCGAACTTGTCTTGATAGCTCACATTGATCATTGTATACGAGATATGGTGATTATACGGCCACTGACTCAATGTATAGCTCCGTACTTGTGTGCTTGACCAGTCAAACAGTCCACATGCGCCTCATCAACTCGTGTTCTTTATCTATCTATCTATGCGGGCCTACCTGTCAGTGGAGAAAGAAATAAAAACCAAAATTATGCGTATGTGAGGAATCAAACCACAGAGTCGTCGCTGCAACGCACACTTGTCAGCCAAATGAAAAGGAAATACTTTGCGTTAAATGCACAAACCGATTTTTTATATTATACGTGATGCACACATTAGCGCACACCGTCCATAGAGGCAAGTAGCACGTACGTGAGCAGACACTCACGCTCACGCTGTCAAACCATGCTAATGCATGCACATCGCCCTCTCAATCAAAGTCTTGCTCATGGTGCAACGCAAACAACAAGCCCGTCACCTGCATGCCCTGGCGGTGCCTGACATTACTGTTTAGACGTTTGCCAGCGGCCTCCACAAACACCGAGCATGTATTCACCTGGCTCAACACCAACGGTCATAATTGTGGTTGGGCGCGGAGCTGCTCGACATTAGCCATGGCTCTGCACATCACGCGACGTCGTGACTCGGTGCCTTGCTCATGTATATCATCCATCACAACGACAATCTATAAAACAGCCTAGCTAGAGAGGCTAGTATGGTACCTATATATGTATCGTGAGCGACCGATCATAGTGCCACCGCACACGAGTGTGTGTTTGATCGATTCGTCCATTATTCGTAAGTTATGCATGGTTGTGTGGTGTCTCATGGTGGTCATCAAAGTCTAGCTGGCGACAAGAGCGGTTGCATAGACTCCTTGTTGTCAATACGTGCCGCATATGCTTCAAAGGCTCGTCATCCATGAGTTCACATTTTACCACCACGCCAGTGTCTGACCGCCCTGTCCTACCGAAACCCCTTCCATCGCTAGCGCGCGCTTCCCGCCTGAAACGGTCACCGTCTCTCCAGAACGTCAATGTTGCATTCACGGGACTTAATAGAAGGTGTAGTTGGTATGTCACTGACATGCGGGCCAGATGCCTATAGGGCCCACATGTTAGTGACCCAGTTGCACCTGCAGTTAAGTCACTAAAGCAATGTCCGCATTCATGCCCAAAGCGACCTCTCACTGCACCGGCATTGCAGCTGCGCGACGGCTGAGAGAGTGCCACCCGCGCGGCATCTCGGTGCAAGCGACTACTCCGCGTTAACGACACCACGTCCATCCTTCCGTCCGCCACCCACATTAATGACATGCGGCTGCCGATGATCCTACTCTGGCGCCAACCGTCCATCCGTCTGGCGCGGCTCATTGCCATTCGCCCGCTATATTAACTTGAGCCCCAGCTCCCAACCATAGCCAAAGACCCACACTCATTCTCCTCCAGTCCATTCCTTCTGTCAGCACCACTCCAACCATGGCCTCCTAGCGCTCCAAAGCTCTCTTGGATGTATTGTCGCGGGACCAGATGAAGGGCATTGGCGGCTCCGCTTCGGGCGCGCTCCAAAGCTCTCTTGGACGTACTGTCGCAGGAGCAGACAAAGGAGATCACCAGCTCCCCCCCCCCACGGCCGCCCTCCGCTGCCACGACCACGAAGCCAGCGTGCGGGGCGCAGCCGGCAGCGAGGAAGAGTAGTACACGATAGGTCCCTGCCGCTCTGGTCCCAGGAAGGCCATTGCTCCTCCACTCAGTCGATGCCAAGCTTGGTGGGGTAAACATCGGCGGCCGTTTAGCCGCTTGACGGTGATGTGGAGGCAGAAATCTTCAGAACCTTGTGCTCCGGAGGAGGAGGTTTTTGAGGCGGAGCTGGACAAAGCTGAGGCGAACGAGGAGGAGGCAAAGGCAATGGCCGGCGTTCTCGGGGCTCATGGTCGGACATGGTGGTCGGGCGCCGGTGATCATTTAGATTAGGTTATAGTAGGTTTTAGTACGGTTTGTGCAAAATATGTAATGAATTTCTTCCAGTTTATAGGAAAAAAATTCGGAATGTAATGAATTTCATTCGGTTAATTTGAAATTTGCTTTGTAAGAGTGTAGACTCTTGCTTACATAAAAATGGAGCAACTGGACGACACTATAGCATGTCATATCACTCAAACTAGCCCGCCTAACGCGCGGGAAAGCCCCTCCCTCGTCATTTTGTTCTGGATTTCTATCGATTGATCGCACGAAAATGTTACACTTTGCAAGTTCAAAAGGAAAAGGCGGCACACTTATGACTTGTACGCGTCGCACCCCCGATAGTCCGGCTCGCACGTCGCTCACCAGAGGGGACACGCGTTGTCTTGCATTTTCACTAACATGTGGGACTGCAATTGAATAAACTGTCGATAGCCGAAATCTAATCGCTCGGCAAGCATCGGCTGAGAAGAGAGAGACGGGGGAGGGAGAAGAGATCGCCTGCCCGCCATGCACGGACTCCAATAAATATATGGTGATAATGTGAGGTGGGCCATGCGGGAGTCCAGACCGCTTCCAAGCCTGCTTCTGACCTCCCTGGCCCACCAGAAAACCCCTCCCCCTCCCGCGTGCGCTCCCCCCTCAGACACCAGTTGCCCGCATTCATAGCAAGTAGTACTAGTAAAATGCTGGGCTATAAGCCCGCTTATGTGGAGGAGAGAGAGGCATTGACAAAGTCAAGGAGTGGGCTCTGCAAGAGCCCGTATCTACATGTGCTCCTAGGTATAAAAAACTAATTCTAAAAAAGGAGGTATAAAAAATAATTGTGTCTAAAAAACAAAGGTAGAAAACATTTGAGAGGAAATATATAGAGAGAAAGTGAGAAAAAGTTGTAACCTTATAGTCAACTCTATTGTAGTATTACATGAAGAAGGAGGGAGTTTTGCACGTGCCAAGTTCACTAGGCTACCGTCTTTCACACTCTTCTGTCGCAACAGTGGAGACAATAGCTTTCACCAAAAATGAACAATGAATACTCGCTGCTCGTCCTCTATATCGGAAAGAATACTTTCATTCACCGACATGTGGGACGTCGACCATCCTGGTCCACCTGCCATGCAAAAAATTATCCTGGTCCACCCCAGTTGTAGCGCAGGCCCAACCTTTCCCATTGTAAGTTGGTCGGATGAAGGAACCATCATGACTTCGTTGAATTCCGCTTCTTCATGAAAACTTAATGTACCCGCAATACTGCTACCACACATGAAGACTGGATGGCACTGTACCACGTCATATCACTGAAACCCACTAGGCCAAACTAGCCCGCCTAGGATTTGTACTCCCTCCATTTCAAAGTTAGTAGTACAAAGTTGAGTCATCTATTTTGGAATGGAGGGAGTACGTTTCTGTACTGCTATGATTTTGTGTTTTAAAAAAATATCATTTCTCAATCTAACGATTAGGAGTAGAAAGAGGGTCTTTCTCTCTCTCTCTCTTCTCTCTCCATCCCACAACCCCTCTAGCACACGTACACACTCTCTGTAGCCACTCCAAAAGTACGACGTCACTACACATTCATGCTTCCAACAAAAAAATTACACATTCACGCATGTTACAAGTACGTGCCAATTTTTCTGGCTATTAATGTGAGGCCTCCATTGGTTTAGAGGAATCTTGTAGGAATTTCATAGGATAGGATTTCTATTGGAAAAATTTCTGTAGAACTCTTTGGTTTATCGGAATGGAATCATATTCCTATGGAGGAATTCTTCCTATCCTCCACATTTCATAGGAAAATAAACATTAGCCTAGACTCAATGGAAGAAAATCCTATGATGTGAATCAAAGGGCATCTCCTTTCCTATTCCTACTCATAGGATTTAAGATACATGTCATCTCATTTCCTATGACTTTCCTATTGCTACGATTTTCCTACATGATGAACCAAATGAGGCCTGAATGTATCTGTGTCGATCGACCGCTAAGCCTACATTTTAGGAGCTTAGGCTATTGGCCGGTCGACGACAGATCAGACCTATAAGCATACCACGAGCTTATTAGCCCCACGTTTCTCTTTGGTGAGTGTTTTGCAAGTACTATAGATCGCACGGTGGCTAGCCTACTAACACCAAGAATCATCAAACAAGCCCTACTGATGTGATAAACAGTTCAAACTTACATCTAAGCATACCATATATTACATCAAAAGTTGGTGAGGATACATCTATTTCAATAACTCAAAGAGGGTTCTCATGATTCACTATCAAACAAAAGTAGAAAGTACTGCCCACACAAGACTGTGCACTAGCCCTAAGATGGTTTGATAACACGCATCGTTCTGGTAATTAAACACAATGCAGACTACCCTGAAGGATTAGCGCGACCAACTATTTCTTGTCATCGATCTCTCAGGCAATGACCACAGCACGGACATTGGCATGGGAATGGATCTCTGGGGCGATGTCCACAAGACGGACCGCAACATCGGAATCGATCTCAGGGGCGATGTCCACAGGACGAACCGTGACATCGAAAATAATCTCTGGGGCGTTGACATCGGAATCATCAAGGACATCCATTGGCACGTGCACAACCCTAACATATTAGCAAGCACATTGCAAATAATCAAAAATCACAACTATGGTAAGCCATTATTTTTTACCTTGTGCAGCTCACCGGGGGATCCCATCCCTCCGGGGGCCATCGCCTTGCCAGGGAAATACTGCTTCTCAACGGCGACTATCTCCTCAAACTCGGCCTTGAGCCTCTCATAGGTGGCCATTAGAGTTTCTGGGGTAGGCACGGTGGGGCCCTTGCTATTCTTCCAGCTTTCTTTGAGGAGTTCGTCCGCCAACGTCGTCAACTCTTTGGCCAGTGCTTGTTTCTTGGAGTTCATCGTCTCCATGGGTTGGCCCGCCAACATGGTCAACTTGTTGGTCGGTCCTCGCTTCCTAGAGATCTCTGTCTCGAGTGGGTTGTCTGCCCGCAACTCTTTGCCTAGTGCTCCAGGATCCATCAATGAACTGACAAACAAAAAAGAAATCGAAAGGAAACCACAATCGCAATGAAAACGGGAAAATAATAGGTTGTGAGAATCGGTCGGTGCTTCACAAAAAGAAGATTCTTGGAATAAAAATATAGTAGCATTACTAATTCACCCACCTTTCCTTCGTCGGTACAGAAGAAAAATGGTAGAAGTGAGTAGCCTGGAGTGAGGTTTTCTTCAAGAAAGGGGAGAAAGGGCTTCAACGAGCGTTCCAGTGAAATGATGGATGCTTCGTCCAGTCCAACTTCGAGGCCACTTTACCACTGCTGGTAAAGGTGTCGGTTTTGTGATATGACGGGTCATGATGGCCACACCGGGGTGACCGGTGAGTCTCGACTGTAGCACCTCGCTGTGATTTGGTGGATGGCACGTGGGCCCGGATGCTTTGATGTCCCGCATGTAGATAGAGCGGCTAGTCATATACTCAATATTGTGCACCGCGACCAAGGCGGAGAGGAAAATGAGAGAACTACGTATTTATTTATGGTGTAGATTCACTCATTTTGCTCCATATGTACTCATTTAGGGTGTACTCCCTACGTCCGGTGAAGAGTGTACATCTAGAAATTTTAGGAAAATTTATGAAGTTGAGTAAAAAATGCATTGGAAAGATGCAAGCCACCATCTCTCTCCTCTTTAATTACCCAACCCCCAATGAGCTAAGTGCATGTATAGGAATTAAGAAGACCATGTGTAGATTGCTATTGGTCTTGATTACCGTGTGATGAGAGAGAAGTATTTTTTTCTCACTTTAAAGTGCATTGTAAAAATAGAAATACACTCTTTTGTGGACAAAATTTGAAGCTAGATGTACACTCTTCACCGGACGGAGGGAGTAGTCACTTGTTGAAATCTCTAGAAAGGCAAATACTCCTTTCCGGTTTACGGGGCTATACTAGCAAGTAATACAATAGTGGGCTCACATAGAAATTTAGTCTCATGCAAGAGCCTGGCTATATGCGTGCTCCAAGGCTCCACACCATGCCCCACCCCTACACAAAGACTGGCACGCGAACATTCGCAACTGCCATGTTCGGGTTGCGCTTGGCTCTTCGCCTCTTCGAGAAGATGAACAATGATGTTACTACTTCTACAGTATCGAATCAACTGATGCATGTCCGTCCACCGCGTGCGGGAGGGATAGCTTGTTGTAGTAGTAATTAAGCAAAAGCATGTCCTCGTCTGTGAGTCACCGTGCACATGGGCGAGGGAGAAGGTGTGTAGTAGTAAAATCAAGGTTCTCCTCATTGTACGAGTTAACTCGACACATCATAGCACTGCCCCCCCCCCCCATGCTTGCCTCTAAACTTGGCTAAAAGACCCGCAATGTACAATCTATTTGCTGCAACCTCTAACATTTATCCCACCACAAATTAAAATATATATTCCTGTCTTGACCAGATGAGCGTGCAAACTAAAATCACCAGGATGACAGGTAGGGCCAGAAGATTATTTTAATCAAAAATGCTTTGAGATGGCCTCATAGCATGGAGCCGACCCCAACGATTTTAAGCTTAGAGGTACGATACACTCTATCCTAGACTACTCTACACATGAAACTGCCACATGAGTGTCCAGGCTGTGCTTGGCTCTTCACCTCTTCAGGAAGTCGAACAATGATGGTACTACTGTAGTGGAGTACTATAGTATGCTTCTGGCCATCTGACACCGAATGAACTGCTGCATGTCCACCACGTGCGGGAGGGAGAGCATGTAGCGAAAGCTTCTCCTAGTCCCACCAGCCACCACACTCATGGGCGGGGGAGAGGGCACTGTAATGAAACTTCTCGTAGTTGTATGAGTTGACACGACACGTGAAAGTAGTGCACTAGATATATTTCAATAATTTGCGTTTACCGATGCATTAATTACAACGCATGCATGCATGCCATGACTTTCATTTTGATACTTGCATGTGTTGATTTAATGCACCTTGAAGTAGTATGAATATGTAACACTAAAGCTTTGTAATGCACCGGCCCTAAAGCGAGAGATTGTTGTGCACAAGGAGGGACAGTAGACAAGGAGCTCCGTCCTGGTTTATTGGTCCCTATGATAATCTATGCCAAATTTTGACTATAAATTTAACTAACCAAATGTTCAGGCATGTCACAAAAAATTACATGATTGAAAGCTATGTTCAAATACAAATCAAAGGATATAATTTTTGTTAACATGCACTAACATTTTGTCAGTTAAATCTTTGGTCAAAATTTAGCACAAATTACAAAGGGGCCCAATAAATATTGTACTCTCACATTTTGTTTTGAGGATGCTCCCACATAGAAAATATAAATAATAATGCATGTTGGAGCAGCCCACATTTCCGATAATTTTAGTTGTGGGCTTGTTCACAAATTTTACGAGGCGGTGGTTGTTAATTTAATGGAGGGTCTAGTACCAGACTTGAACGACACAAAGTGCGACCTGGCACACCGTAACACCAATTGGAATAAGCGGGTAGCTATCTCAAAAAACAATCAGCAACTCAAAAAAACGGCGATCTAGCACGTACACAATTTTAAACGATTGTTTTGATGGAGTGAAAAAGGAAAACTACCCCACTACGTATATATATAGGCCAGAACCTCTGCGCTTGCTTGCTAGGGTTGCTCTATTCACACACTCTCATCCTCTCCAGATCTAAATAAGATAGCGGTGGTAACACTGTCTTTCTATCCTCGTCGCTGGTTATAGATTTAGATGTACCCCCCCTCCGCCGGTGAAGGGGAGGAGGGGCGGCGTTTAGGCCGTCGTCGACAGCGAGGGAGGAGACCCACTGCTGGCAGCACCGTTATCTCTGGCCGAGCGCTGGCGCGGGAGGTCCTCCAATCCCTTCGTTGTTGCCCTAGTGTGGGCGGATCCGGCCTTCCGCCGCCCACCTATCCACATCCCGGCGACCTTCAGGTATATCTTCCTTCGAAACCGGCCTAGCGCTACTTCCCCATCTTGCTACATCGCTGCATGTACACCATTTTCTACCTCTCAGCCCCTCTTGATCAGATAGTTCAACGTCACCTATTTCTTTCTTCTATTGTTCGAGGTAAAGCTACTTCATGGAGTCGAATCTTGTACTTGGTTCAAACGAGAAATAAAGGGGGGATTTAGTATGTACATCGGACTTGGTAAAAATAGGAAGGAAAGGGGGGTGAAAGTAGTACAGACTGGTCATCCAACCGGTCTCTTGGTCGAAAAGGGAAATATAGGGGAAACGTTGTACACAGTGGTATGACCAGGACTAGAGTTGCTATCCACACATAGGAGTAGGTGGCTAGAGTGAAAAAATGGGACCAACCCAGATATGTTTCTTAGATGTTTGTTTCTCGGGGCAACAAACTCTGAATCACCACTTTATGCCCCGGTTTAGGTGCATGGTGCTGGACTACTGGTGCACCCACTGCCCCATGCCCTTATACCAAATATTTAGTTGTTCTTAATTAATGCCCCTGGTAAAATGAAGCCATGCCACTGTTATAAGCCATGACAAGTTTGGTCAAACGTTTTTGCCAGTAATTGTTTGAGACTCTAACTGTTTCCTCTGTAGCTTTTTGTGCAAACAGGGATATCCATTTCACCTTGCTCCTATTGTGACCTTTTGGTGCACTGCATAAAACACTTCTTAAAAAGAAGTGAATTTTGTTTTGTCTAACTAGAATGTCAGAATGGAACCGTTGGTTTATTTCGGTGGAACTGCACAAAGGGAGATCTGTGTTCCAATCCTCATCATCCATATTGGCACCATAACCTTCCTTTAGGTAAGAATGATATTTAATGCATGTGTTCATCTCTATTTTGCGACTGCCATGAGAAAATAATGCTATTGTTTACTAGTACACTTGTACTCCCTCACTGAAAAAACGAATTCTGAAATAGAAGGACAATCATGTACTTGGTTTCACCAACTGGTGAGGAGAAAGAGAAACAGAGCATGAAGAGGAAGAAGAAGAAAAATAAAGAGGAAATGGAGATCACACGATGGTACCATCCTATGTTATCCTGGCATCTTGCTAGGGGTATTGTATTGTTGTGTTGCTACTAGTCTTAATTTACTTGGAAGACTAGCAAGATGCCTGTGCGTTGCACATAACATCAACATACATTTGTATGAGTAGTTTATCTTGTGAGAGAAAAGGATGAATGAGGGAAGGCCTTATTTGCAAATGTGGAGAGGGGTGTGGGTACCTTTTTGCAAAATTGCCATAGTTTCCTTCCTATCCGTTAGATATAAATCAGACGACCTATATTGCAGGATGGCAGGTAGACCATCATGACCAACTCTGTTTTTATAAGAGTAGAGTAGAAGTAGAGTAGAGATAGATAGAGAAATGCAACAGAGTAGTACTTGGGTTGACGACACATCATACTAATTAACTGGATTCTAGATGCATCTGTGACCCAGCTCTACACGATCAACAGTGCCAAGGTGATCTGTCTGTAGCCGAGACCTCTGTCGAGGCCATTCAAGGGCTTCGGCAACGTCTACCTTACATGTGAGATGATCCTCCAGGGAGACCTTCCACTTCTAATGTCTCTCCTACAAGGTCACTTAATTAATTAGGAGTACTTAAGTAGCAGTAAATTATTCCTGCCAGAGTTAAACAAATCTTTAGTAGCACCCTATGCTGAATCATGTACGTGTGTATGTGTGCTTGTGGAGGTGAATCATGTAGTGGAGCAGGGAGGGAATCTTGGTAGTGTCATGACATAATAGTGCTATTGTTTTGCATGTCAATTTATCGCCATTGGTTCAATTAGGCAATGTTTTGCGTATTGTCCATCATGAATTTGATGCTATTGTTAGAGTAATATGCTAATGTCTATTCTATCCTTTCTCACCAAGCTAATGAAGGTTTCACCTTGTTCCTACTTGTGCAAACAGGGATCATGTTGTGCCAATCATACATTTTAGTGGAATTACACAAGATAATACAATGAACTGTATCGCCTTAACTCTGCTGGAAGTTCTTGATAATCTTCGATATAATCTCACCACTCGTAAACAAGAGTGATTTCAACCATACATTTGAAGTGCACAAAATATATACTATTGAGTGATTCTAGTGAGTGTGTTATCGTGTCTTATGGGACTACATATCGGAGTAATGGGCCACAGGTAGCCTAACCCGGGTCCCAGAACCTCTCAAGACATCGGGCCGGCTGCGCCCCTCAAGGCGTCAAGATGAAGCGCTGCCTTCTCGTGGCCGACTGGCTGAATGGCCAACTGCCAGAAGGCTGCCATGCTCAGGAAGGCGGCTTCAAGACGGGCCGACTCCCGGCAGGCGGCCTCTAGAGAGGCCGGCCCCGGCAGTCGGCCCACGGTGCCCTCCAAGTCTGCACCCCCATTAAAGAAGATAGGACGGGGAGAGGCAACAGTGCAGCCCATCCCCCCCCCCGAATCCAGGGTTGGGTGTGGCCACAGTGCCTCGTACCCGCGGAGATCTCCGCCCAGCGCGGCACTATTGCCACTTTGCCCTTGACATCACTCCTGACAGGCAAGCCCTGCCCCCACAATCGCCTGTCGGTATTGCTCAAGGACGGCGCGCCCCACCGGTCAGCGAAAGCCCGGAAGACGGCGAGAGCCACACCAGTCGGACCCAAGGGAGACCGGCTCCCAGCAGCCGGCCCAATCCTTCCTCGAGGGCCCACGCGCCATTAACCAGATGAGATGCGGAGGGGCTACAGTGACCTCCCACCAGGCAGCGGGACTGTAGCTACGGCTCCCCGACCGAGCATGTGTCATTAGAAACACGACTACAGTAATCCATAGCCGGCAGGACCCGTGAGCGGCGGAGGCGGCCTGTCGGCTCCGTACCACACCAGCCGGCGGGGCCCACCAGGCGGCGGGCCCCAGTACTCGGCGGAGAAGCCGGCAACTAGAGAGACTGACAACCGGCCCCTACGCCCAGCTGAATTGCCATTGTACCCCTGGGGGTAGGCCTATATAAACCCCCCAGGGCACCCATGCAAAGGGTTCCCACCCCGTTAGAATTAGACTCATACCAAGAGGAAGGAGAGAGCTAGCCTTGCCTTCTCCCACCTCGATCATACAGCTCGAGGAGCGCCATTGTACTCACTTGCGCCTTAGTGATCATGCGGAGACCCCGCAGAGCAGGACTAGGGGTGTTATCTCCTAGGAGAGCTCTGAACCTGGGTAAAGTTCGCCGGTGTACATGTTTATGCCTCATCCCACTTCCAAGCACCGGCAACGTTCTACTCGCTCCCACCATGATAAGCCATCCATTGGCATATGTCGCACCCAACCCCCGACATTTGGCGCCCACCATGGGGCGAGGTGCACCGTCATCCGGAGACCTGTTCTGGACGGGAACCCTTTTCCTCCCTGGCGAGCGTAGCCAGCCTGGCACGCCAGACGGAGTCTGTGCCGACGCGCTGCGTGACGCGGAACTCGCTTGCGCGGCGAGCTGCCTCGCTGACCTTGTTGGCGAGGTTCGCCTCTTCGACGAGCCGGCTCCCGATGCGGGCGATGATGGCCCTGAGAGCCGCCTCGTCAGCCTCCTCGACCAGCTCCACGTAGCCAGCGAGCCCGCTGCCGACTTGGAATCCATTGGCTCCACTGACCCGATGCTTGTCAATTCCGACACTGTGTCGTTTGACGCGTTCCCCACCAACGTGGTGGTCTACGACGAGCCGCCTCCTCGCGCGAAGAGCAGCGAAAGCGCCGTCACGGAGGTGCTTGTCATCAGCCACAGTGAGCACTCTGGCGAAGATGCTCGCGATCCGCTCAACACGGCGCTACAAGACCTGACGACGCCCATCCCAGAAGATGCCGACGCCGAGACGCTGGAAGCACGCCGCCTCTAGCTTGTCGAAGGCGCCAAGAAGTTGGCTAGCATGAGACACCTGTCGGAAGCCTAACGGCGCGAGATGGACCGCGCTATGGGTGGCACGCCGGCTCCCGCTGGGCCCAGCTACCTTGCCGCGGTCCAGCAGCGCGGCGTGGCAATCGCCAACCTGCTCGGGGCAGATCGCCCCGTCTATGCCATGCTTGTGGAAAATATCCGAGCTGCCCAGGCGGCAGCAGAAGAGCTAGACAAGTTTGACGGCGAACAGCGTCGCCAGATGGCGGAGCGCGTCCAGTAGCTCCTCGATGCGGCCGCTGAGCAGCACGAGGCCGGTTGCCGCATTGAGGCGCCCCGCCAGCAAAACGACGATCCGCCTCCCCGCCGAGATCAAGGCGCGACATCTTGGACGCCGACTAGTGACGTCCGCGGAAGAAGAGACAAGGAGTCGGCTGCCAGCCGCAGCCGGACTCGCATCACCATCGAGCGCGACCAAGACGGTCGCCCAAGAACAATGGAACGACGGGATGACTGTCCGCCTCCTCCCCCTCGCAGGGAAAGGCGCGTCTCCCCGCCGCCTGTTGATCACCCGACACTCGGCGACCGCATTGGCCGCCGAGAGGGAGTCGGAGAGAATGATGCCCGCCACCGGATCGATCGTCTCCATCGGTCCTTGGCGCTAGAAGAAGAAGATGAATTGGGTCCGCCCTGTTTCGGCCCCCGCATTCGAGACGAGCCCTTCCCCAAAGGGTTCATGCTCCCAAGAGACACGCCCAAATACACCGGCTCCGTGAAGCCAGAGGACTGGCTGGTCGACTACTCCACAGCCGTCAGCATAGCAAACGGCAACAAGCGTGTTGCCGTGAAGTACGTTCCGCTCATGCTCCAGGGCACAACCCGGACATGGCTGAATAGTCTGAAGCCCCGTAGCATCAACAGCTGGGTTGACTTCACCGAAGCCTTCGTCCGCAACTTCACCAGCACGTACAAGCGACCGCCCAAACCTCGCCAGCTCTCCTTGTGCGTGCAAGGCCCCAACGAGTTGACCCGCGACTACCTCACGCGCTGGGCCGAACTCCGCAACTCCTGCGAAGGCGTGCACGAGGTGCAGGCTATCGAGTACTTCACCGCCAGGTGCCGAGAGGGCACCCTCCTCAAGCACCGACTCCTCTGCGACGAGCCGGTGACCCTCGATGAGCTACTGATCATAGCAGACAAATATGCCACGGCCGACTCCTCCATGAAGGCGGAAATCCAAGTTGATGCGTCTGGCAAATTAGCCCCTCAAGCTCCGTGAACCCCGGCTGGTGACACCAGTCAGCGCCAGCAACCAAGCGATAGCAAGCGCAAGGCCATGCAGCCGGTTTCCACAAGCCGGCGGGTGGTGACAATCGAAGACCAGCAGCCGGATGGGCAGCCTCCGTCCAAATGCCTAAAGGGTGGCAAGCCCAATTGGCTGCGGGCCTTCTCATATGAGAAGACCCTTGATGCACCCTGCAAATTCCACAGTGGTGCGAAGCCGTCCAACCATACCACTCAGAAATGCCATTGGCTCACCAGGATCGCCAAGGGAGACGGCTTTCTGCCTCCTCCTCCTGCTGGGCAGCAGCCGCCCCCTCCCCCTCAGCAGCCGGTCATTCGACTAGTCGGAGCAATACAAGATGAGTACCCTGAAGAGCATAGAGCTTATGTCGTGTTCACTAGCATGGCCGACGATAAGCACAGAAGACGGCAACGACAACAAGAAGTGAATGCGGTGGCATCAGAGACCCTCAAGTTCATGCATTGGTCCGAGAAGCCCATCAACTGGAGCAGAGCCGACCACCCGGAGGTGATGCCCAATCTCAGTCCCTACGCCCTGGTTCTGGATACCACCTTTGCCACTGATCGGCGAACTGCTCGGTTTTCCTGAGTTCTGATAGATGGCGGTAGCAACATCAACATTCTGTACAAAGATACCATGGATAAGTTAGGAGTCAGACAAAGGCAGCTTCAGCTCAGTCGGACCGTATTCCATGGAATAGTTCCTGGCCTTTCCTACTCACCAATCGGCAAGAGCCAGATAGATGTCCTCTTTGGAGACAAGGATCACTTCCGACGAGAGCCAGTCTGGTTTGAGGTGGTGGACCTCAAGAGCCCATACCATGCACTACTTGGCCGACTTGCACTGGCCAAGTTCATGGCAGTCCCCCATTACGCTTACCTCAAGATGAAGATGTCGAGTTCTAAGGGGATTCTGACCATAGCCGGGAACTATGAGAAGTCGTCCGCATGTGCAGCTGAAAGCAGTCGGCTAGCCGAGTCCCTCGCGATCGCGGCCGAGAAGCGGCTTGACCGAGTTGTGGCAATGGCAGGCAAGCAGCCGGAGATGTCACTCAACCCCAAGGAGTCGGAAGCCGAGGGCTCGTTCAAGCCGGCTAAGGAGACAAACAAGATACCCTTAGACCCAGAGCACCCGGAGAGGTACGATATCGTAGGTGCAAACCTCGACAGCAAATAGGAAGGCGAGCTCGTCTATTTCCTCCATGAGAATCGGGACATCTTTGCGTGGTCACCTAAAGACATGCCGGGTGTTCCGACGAATTTCGCCGATCACAAGTTACATGTCCGATCTGATGCCAAGCCAGTCATGCAGCCCTTGCGCTGCCTGTCAGAAGAGAAGAGAAGAGTTGTCGGAGAAGAGATAACCCGGCTGCTAGCAGCCGGCTTCATCATGGAAGTGTTCTTTCCAGAGTGGCTGGCCAACCCAGTCCTTGTGCTGAAGAAAAACAAGCAGTGGCACATGTGTATTGATACACCAGCCTCAACAAAGCCTGCCCCAAAGACCCGTTTGCTTTGCCAAGAATTGACCAAGTGATAGACTCCACAGCCGGATGCGAGCTGTTGAGTTTCTTGGATGCATACTCAGGGTATCACCAGATCAAGATGAACCCGGCCGACCAGCTGAATTCCGCCTTCATCACACCATTTGGAGCCTTCTGCTACTTAACCATGACATTCAGCTTGAGGAATGTCGGCGCCACGTTTCGACGTTGCATGCAGAAGTGCCTCCTCAAGCAACTTGGCAGGATTGCCCACGTGTATGTGGACGATGTTGTGGTGAAGATGGAGAAGCGTGGAACGCTGCTAGAAGACCTCAAGGAGACCTTTGAGAACCTGCGTCGATTTCAAATCAAGCTCAACTCGGAGAAATGCGTCTTCGGAGTACCAGCCGGCCAGCTCCTTGGCTTCCTGGTCTCAGAGCGCGGCATAGAGTGCAACCCTATGAAGATCAAGGCCATTGAGAGGATGGAAGTGCCCACCCGACTGCTCGACGTACAAAAGTTCACCGGCTGCTTGGCGTCCATCAGCTGTTTCATCAGTCGGCTAGGAGAGAAGGCTCTCCCCCTGTACCAGCTCATGAAGAAGACCACTTTTTTCGAGGTCAACGACAAGGCGGATGAAGCTTTTCTCCAGCTCAAGAAGATCTTGACCACTCCGCCTATCCTGGCGGCTCCGACTCCTAAGGAGCCCATGCTCCTCTACATCGCCGCCACCAGCCGAGTGGTCAGCACAGTCATAGTGGTAGAACGCAAGGAGGAAGGCAAGGCACTACCAGTCCAGAGACTGGTGTATTACCTGAGTGAAGTGATGTCAGCCTCCAAGAAAAACTACCCCCACTATCAGAAGATATGCTACGGTGTGCACTTTGCCGCCAAAAAATTGAAGCCGTACTTTCAAGAGCACCCAATCACTGTTATCTGCACTGCTTCGCTCACCGAGATCATTGGAAGTCGATATGCCTCCGGCAGAGTGGCCAAATGGGCCATAGATTTGGCCCCTACACCATCTACTACTAGCCTCTCACCGCCATCAAGTCACAAGCGCTGGCCGACTTCCTTGTTGACTGGGCCGAGACCCAGTACCTGCCACCGGCGCCGAACTCCACTCATTGGCGGATGCACTTTGATGGTTCCAAGATGCGCACCGGTTTAGGAGCCGGCATCGTCCTCACCTCTCCCAAAGGCGACAAGCTCAGATATGTGCTACAAATCCATTTTGGCACCTCCAACAACGTTGCTGAATATGAGGCACTCATTCATGGGCTCCGGCTTGCCAAAGAACTCGGCATTTGTCGGATCCTGTGCTATGGTGACTCTGACTTGGTGGTCCAGCAGTCGTCAGGCGACTGGGACGCCAAGGATGCAAACATGGCAAGCTATCTCTTCCTTGTACAGCTACTCATTGGATATTTTGATGGGTGTGAGTTTCTCCATGTGCCAAGAAACGACAATGAGCAAGCAGACGCCTTGGCACGAATCGGCTCCACCCATCAAGCAATACCAACCGGCGTTGCCCTACAATGTCTCCTCAAGACGTTTGTCAAGCCATTGCCAGAGTCGGATTCTATCTTCGTGCCGGCTCCTCCTGAAGCAGTCGGATCCGACTCAAGAGCTCCACCAGTCGGCACGGGAATTCTGACAGGCGGCCCGGGGGCCATGGCAGTTGCACCCGGCCCGGGGACTTGAAAGACCGGCCCGGGGACTGCAGCGGCTAGCTCGGGGACTCCGGAGCCCAGCCCGGGGAGTGCGGCAGTCGGCCCGGAGACTTCATCAATCCAGCAAGTGGTAGTCGACTCCAACCCGCCGCCTCCCAGCCCAACCACCCTTGTCCAAGTTGCAGTCCTAACAGTCGAAGAAATCACAGCACCTTCATGGGCCCAGCCCATCCTCAACTTCTTGGGAAACAAAGAGCTGCTGACTGATGAGATCTCGGCCAGGCAAGTGCAACACCGGGCAGCAGCATACACTATAGTCAACAGAGAGCTAGTGAGGCGCAATGTCACCGGTGTCTACCAGCGCTGCGTCGAGCCGGAGCAAGGCCAAGCAATCCTCAAATACATCCATTAGGGCAAATGCGGCCACCATGCGGCTTCAAGAGCACTTGTCGCCAAGGCTTTTCGCCATGGTTTTTTCTGGCCAACTGCCCTGGAAGACGCCAAAAGCTTGGTCCAGAAATGCGAAGGGTGCCAGAAGTTTAGTACAAAGCCTCATCAGCGGGCTTCTGCACTCAAGACTATTCCCATAGCCTGGCCCTTTACCGTCTGGGGCCTGGATATGGTGGGACCATTCAAGACGGCAAGAGGTAGCTTGACTCATCTGCTTGTCGTGGTGAACAAGTTCACCAAGTGGATAGAAGCAAAACCAATCAAGAAGTTGAATGGTCCGACTGTTGTGACCTTCATCTCCGGCATCACCATCCGGTACGGCATACCACATAGCATCATCATCGAGAATGGCACGAACTTCACCAAAGGTGCCTTGGCCCGTTTCTACGCGACGCGGGGCATCCGACTGGACCTAGCGTCCGTTGCTCATCCGCAGTCAAACGGCCAGGTGGAGCGAGCAAACGGCCTTATTTTGTCCGGCATCAAGCCCCGACTGTTCTAGCCTTTGGAACGGTCGGCCGGCTACTGGCTCAACGAGCTGCCGGCCGTCCTTTGGAGTCTGCGCACAACTCCGAACAAGTCAACTGGCTTCACAC
Source organism: Triticum dicoccoides (assembly GCF_002162155.2). NCBI lineage: Eukaryota > Viridiplantae > Streptophyta > Magnoliopsida > Poales > Poaceae > Triticum > Triticum dicoccoides. The sequence goes on from NC_041386.1 coordinate 470,116,146, forward strand.
CTTTCTTCCTCGTCTATTGTGCCGAAGCCATCATCCCAATAGACATAGAATACGACTCCCCTCGAGTCACCATGTACACCAAGGAGGAGGCAAAAGAAGCATGTCAAGACGACGTCAATCTGCTGGAAGAGGGCCAGCTGTTGGCACTCAGCCGGTCCAGCATCTACCAGCAGAGCCTACGCCGATACTACAACCGGAAGGTCAAGCTGAGATCTTTCCAAGAAGGAGACCTTGTGCTCCGGTTGATCCAGCGAACAGCCGGCTAGCACAACCTCTCAGCGCCTTGGGAAGGCCCCTTCAGCATCAGCAAGGTGTTGGGAAATGACTCCTACTACCTGGTCGACGCTCAGAAGCCTCGAGCACGCAAGAGGGACGACTCCGGCAAGGAGACGGAGCGGCCATGGAATGCAAATCTCCTTCAAAGATTTTACAATTGATGCAGTATGTACCATGCTACCTTTTGTATTAAAGTACGAAGACTCCAGGTCCCCCGAGAAGAGCTCGGGGACTGCCCTCTTTTATCTATGTGATAAGAATTGTGCCTATGAGTATGTCATTTTCTTTATGCCGCTTGGCACTGGGTCCGACTAGTCGGCCCGGGGACTTGCCGTCTTGTACTATGAAGTGCTTCCTGCAGTCGGGTAAGTAATGTGTTGGCACTTAAGCCGTCTCCTGCCAGGAGCCGCAGCTTGCAGAGCGACTGTCTGGTGGGCAAGAGCATGGCGGGAAGGGTGTCCACATGAAAATGACTAAGGACACAAAGCACGTGCATAGTTTAAGCCAGTTTCCCGCCTTCTACGACTGACTGTTGAGCAGCCGGCCTGTCGGCTTTTACTTAGCTTGCTGGAATGTTCTAAAAACGGCTAAGTACTTTCCTTCATGGAAGTAGCGAAGTACTTGACCTAGCCATAGTCCGTAGAGCGGCTGTTCGGCTGGCAAGACAGCAACCAAGGGAAGGCGGCAAAGGAAAAGCCAAAGAGCAGCAAGCCAGAAAAGATAGAACTCGGAATAATATTTACATAACAAAGGCCCTTGCCCGATCTTCAAAACACAAGTTTAAGATACACCCCGTGGGTGGAATTGTGCAAAATTAACAAGTTCATCGAGACTGATAGACAGGTGAAACAAAAGATAAACTAGCGACCTAGGAAGCAGCAGAAGGGTTCGGTGGATCGGAGGAATCGATGGTAACAGTTGGTGGAGCGGGCCGGCTGGTCGGTCTCCGCTTGGTCGCCTCCACCAGTAGCCGGCCCGGTTGGGCGTGGCTCATTGGTTGAGGCATGGTCGAGCTGGGGCTGACCGCCCGCTCTGACTTCTGGCGCCTCCTCTTCGCCTTCCTCCTCCGCCTCGCCCTCTTCCTCGCCGCTGGAGTCGATCATCTTCGCCGAGTCCTCGCCGTCTTCCGGGTTCAGCCCGAACCATTCTGGTGGCGCCTCGGTGCCATCCTCAACCCACTCCGGGACGAAGACGCTGGTGTCGGTGTACTCGGCGATTGACGCCGCGCGCTTGACGAGTTCATCTTCCACAACCGCCAGTTCCTCCTGAGCCTCTAGCCGGAATGTGCCTAGCTGGGCTAGACTCAGCCCAGGGTACCACGTCTTGACAAAATCCAAGGCTCGGCGCACTCCGTCCCGGGCCCAGGAGCCCTTCCAGGCCTCAAGACGGCCGGCCGCCACTTCCAGCCAATCGGCAGTCTGACTGGGAGTGCGCGGTGCCGGCATGTCGGGCCATAGGGCGGCGATCGCTTGGGCGCCGACGCGCTGAAGCTGGCGTAGCATCCGGTGAGCCGGCCGAAGACGGGCCTCGATGCTCAGGATCTGCTCATTAAGAGTCCGGGGGGCGTTGGCGGCGATCTGTGCACCGTCCGCCCTTCGTCCTTCATGATCAGCTTCAATGGCCTGGTTGGCGGCGTCCGAGTGGCCAGGGAAGAAGTCTGCCAAAACAGAGAGCAAAAAGCCAAAGTTAAAGGCGAGAAGCCAGCTCAATCAACAAGCCGACAGCTCAAAGAAGGAAAAAGAGGGAAGCTCACCATCGACTATGTCCTCGATCGCGTGAAAGCCAGAGGTCAGCATCGCCTCCTTGTCGGTACAGGCGGAGCGCTCGATCGCAAACTCAGCAAGGAGTCTGGTCTCCTTGTCCTCCATCTCATCCTGGGCCTTCTTCAAGAGCTCCTTCTGTTCCGCCAATTACGCGACAGGCCAGTCACGCTCTTCAGCCAGCTTGCCGCAGTCCACCTCCTTGGCACGAAGCGCGGCGTTGGCTTTACCCAGTTGCTATTGAAGGGTGGCGTTGGCCTCTGCAAAAAAATAGAAAAATAAAAAGAAGACAACAATCAGCAAAGAAAGATGAAGTCGCTAGGAAGATCCGGCCCGACTGCTCAGCAGTCGGCCCGAATCTCGGGGACTACAGCCCGCGTGTGCACCAGCGCGCCCCCGCAGAGAAAGAAGGAGACTTACTCCGGCTCTCCAACAAGTCGGCAGCATGTTAATCTGACTCCAGGACCTTGGAGTTGAAGGCGGCCGCATGGAGGTTATGATAATCCTGCAGCAAAGATATTTTAGTACTCGGAGCTCGCCAATTAGAGTTCCGAGCCGCCTGCTCAGCAGCCGGCCCGAAACTTGGGGACTACACCCAGTGGGTGCGCCAGCTCGCCCCCATGAAGAAGTACAAGAATCAAGAGCAAAGAAGCAAGAAGTGTACCTGGATGGCCTCTCGCGACTCCAGGAAAGTCTTGTTGCAGAGCTTGAGAGTGTCGGCCTCGGCGCGGAGTTTTGCTTGAACGTCCATAATCGCCTGGTTCAGAGGGCCCATTCCACCTCCCCGCACCCAACCAGCAGGCGTGGCACTGGTCGCCTCGGTGTCCGGGATCGAGGAGCTTGCGGTGCCGGCCTCCAGCAGGCGCGGCGCCGAAGCCGCCTTCACGAGCCGGCGACGTAGGGGTGTGCGGACCCCGGGAGTCGGGCCGTCACCTTCTCGTTCCTGGCTGGTGGTGCTGGTGGGTCGGCCGGCTGCTTGTCTCGCGCCTCCTCAGAAGGAGGTGGCGGGGCACGATCACATCCGGCGTGACGACGTCGCCACCGTCCCTTTCCATAGTAGGGTGCTCGCCGCCGGCTTCCCCAGTCTGCGCCACGAACTCCGGTGGTGGCGGCGCAGAGTTCAGAGGGACAACAAACACCGCCGACTGGCGATGCGCGGCTTCTTCAGCATGCTTCTTCGCCGCGTCGGCGGCCTCGGCCTCCGCCAGGTTCTTCCAGGCGGCGGCCTCCGCCTTCTTCAGGCGGGCGGCTTCCCGCTCCTCGTGCACCTCCTGCGCGTTCCGCTCCGCCGCCCCCCGGAGGTCGGCGGCCGGATCGATCCGCCGGGTGGTGGTGGAGGTCTCTGCCGACCTCACGATGGAGGCGGCGTCCGACTTCTCGAGAGAGAGCGAAGCCCTAAAATCAAGAAGATAAAGCAAAAGAAGTTCAGAAATAATCAATAAGAAGGAAAGCACAAGAGAAAGGAACTTACGGCGACACCATAGGGGGTGCCTTGGGGAGCTTCTGGTACTTGGCCGCCTTCGCTGCGGCCTCCTTCTGCTTGGTCGTGGTGTTTGGATTCTTGGGCTTCTTCAGCACGCTGCCAAACGAGGCGGCGCCCTGCTTACGCTTGCGCGTGTCGCCTCAGGCAGTCGGCTCGCCGAAGGGGCCCGCGTCCGCCTTGCTAGCGCCTCGCGCAGGGCACGGATCTTCTTCGTCTTCATCATCACCAGGCCAGGACTCGATGCCGACTTCTTCGGAGCCGCCTGCCTCGTAGACACCGCCCGTCGCGGTGTCCTCCAAGGCGGCCACCCCCAAGTCGGGGTCGTCCACATCGCTCACCGCCCGGTCCGACTGGTAGTCACCACCCGCCCCTACGAGGGCGGCTGTCATGTTCGACATGTAGATCTGTTTCAGGCAATGTGAGGCTGGCTGATCAAGATCAAAATCAAGACTAGGGAAAGTATCAGAGAAAGAATCAGCAAACTTACCGCAGGTGGTGGGTTGGCGCGAGAATATGGCCGCTTGCCGAAACTCCAAGACCCCTCCAGCCGGAGGCCGGAGATCTCATTCACAAAATTCACGACTTCGGCGGCCGGCATCTCCTTGGTGCTCAGCCGGCACGGGTCGCGGTGCCCGCTCATCCGGCTGATCAGGTGCGGCTGGCTTTGGAGCGGGAGAACCCGGCGCTCGACGAAGGCGACCAGCAGGTCGGACGCCCTGAGGCCTTCGGTGTTGATCAGCTCCCGGAGCCGCTGGATGGCGGTGGCGCCGTCTGCCGACACCGGCTTTGGTTTGTAGCCCTAGCTAGCCCGGGGTTCGGTAGGCGGGCCGGCTTCGTAGGCCGGCAGGTTGAGGAAGTCGGCCGCTGGGTATACGTTCTCCACGTAGAAGTAAGATTGTTGCCACATCTTGACCGACTGCGGTAGCTTGATGATGGGGAAGACGTTTTGCGGCGACGCTCGGCGAACTGCAACAAAGGCACCGCACTGGGCAGCCACCTCTCGGATGGAGGTGCCCAGTTTGGTGTAGAAGAAGGCTCCCCACAGCTCGATGGTGGGGAGAATGCCGAGGTATCCTTCGCACATCGTGACAAAGGCGGCCAGGAGCATCACGGTGTTGGGCGTGATGTGATGGGGCTGGAGGTGGTAGAACTCGAGGAATGAGCGACGGAAGTCGCTCGCCAGCAAGCCGAAGCCCCGGATGAAGTGTGAGCGGAAGACGACCCGCTCGCTCCCACCCGGCGCCGACGAGATCTCTCCCTCCGGCGGCACGCGTGCCTTCACATGGTCTGCGCCGGGGAGATGCCGTGTCTCGCGGAGGAAGGTGATATGATCCTCGTTGACGTTGGATCCGTCCCAGTCTCCTCGCTCGCGCGCCATGTAGAGCTTGACGGAGAAATGCGCGGCGCGGAAGCTGAGAGTGGGGTGGAGCAAGGAGGCTCGGGCGAGCAGGCTCGATGGAGACAAGCTGTAGCAGCACTCATGCGTAGCTTCGGGGGTGCTGCGGCGAAAGGAAGAAGGAGGCAATGGCGGGGTGGAGGGGCGCGCGTGCTCCGCCGTTCCTCCTCCCCTACTTATAGCCTGCGGGCTATGAAGTCGAGGGGGCGGGCATGGGATCGTGGGATTAACTGTGCCCACGACCACACGTCCCCACCTTTTTCGCACGGGTTACTGGCTTACTGCGCGCAGTAACTCCGCGGGTGAATGAAACAGCCCGCCTCGGCCGCAGCGGATCCTCTCGCGTGCTGAGGCCCGATGGTGGTGGGCCTGGCCTGCTGAAGCATCCCATCGCGCGCGTGGGCTCACAAGATGGCCTGGCCGGCTGGCACCACGTGGCGTGCCCATGACAGGCGGCAGATCGAGAAGCTTAGCCAGCACGCCACCTGGTTCCCGCCGATGCATTTGACATTCCAGGAAGATCCGACTGGACGTATCCGACTCCTGCCAACCGGATCCCCGGGAGTCGGACGAGGCTTCCTTCAGAGCACCCGGAGGAGGAAACCGTTGAGGCTCCTTGGCTCATCAACCGCGGCGCCTCACCAGCTTCGGGGACTACTATCAGAGTAATGGGCCACGGGTAGCCTAACCCAGGTCCCAGAACCTCTCAAGACATCGGGCCGGCTGCGCCCCTCAAGGCGTCAAGATGAAGCGCCACCTTCTGGTGGCCCACTGGCTGAACGGCCGACTGCCAGAAGGTGGCCATGCTCAGGAAGGCGGCTTCAAGACGGGCCGCCTCCCGGCAGGCGGCCTCCAGAGAGGCCGGCCCCGGCAGTCGGCCCACAGTGCCCTCCAAGTCTGCACCCCCATTAAAGAAGACAGGACGGGGAGAGGCAACAGTGCAGCCCATCCCCCCCAAATCCAGGGCTGGGTGTGGCCACGGTGCCTCGTACCCACGGAGATCTCCGCCCAGCACGGCATTGTTGCCACTTCGTCCTTGACGTCACTCCTGACAGGCAAACCCTGCCCCCACGATTGCCTGTCGGTACGTCCCAAGGACGGCGGGCCCTACCGGTCAGCGAAAGCCAGGAAGACGGCGAGAGCCACACCCGATCCTTCCTCGGGGGCCCACGCGCCATTAACCAGATGAGATGCTGAGGGGCTACAGTGATCTCCCACCAGGCGGCGGGACTTTAGCCACGCCTCCCTGACCCAGCACGCGTCATTAGCAGCGCGGCTACAGTAATCCATAGCCGGCAGGACCCGCGAGCGGCGGAGGCGGCCTGTCGGCTTCGTACCAGACCAGTCGGCGGGGCCTAGTAGGCGACGGGCCCCAGCAGTCAGCGGAGAAGCTGGCGACCAGAGAGACTGACAACCGGGCCCTATGCCCACCTGGATTACCATTGTACCCCTGGGGGGTAGGCCTATATAAACCCCCCAGGGCACCCATGCAAAGGGTTCCCACCCCGTTAGAATTAGACTCATACCTAGAGGAAGGAGAGAGCTACCCTTGCCTTCTCCCACCTCGATCATACAGCTCGAGGAGCGCCATTGTACTCACTTGCACCTTAGTGATCATGCGGAGACCCCACAGAGCAGGACTAGGGGTGTTATCTCCTAGGAGAGCCTCGAACCTGGGTAAAGTTCGCCGGCGTACGTGTCTACGCCTCATCCCGCTTCCAGGCATCGGCGACGTTCTACTCGCTCCCACCATCATAAGCCATCCATTGGCATATGTCGCACCCAACCCCCGACACTACATGAATAAGCTCTTTTGCTCAGGTTGGTACTGGCCTAAGGCCTTCATCCATATTAGTTTGCTGTCATCTCTATTTGTATCGTGCTACTATCATGAGAAACTCCTTTATCTTTGCATGTTAAAGTCTTGCAACCTATGATACATGGGAATGCTTTGAGTGTTGAGCTAATTGGCACTGATTAAATAATCTAATACCTCTCTTTAAGCAAGACTACTATGTTGCTAACTTTACCCATTAAGATAATGAGGGTACTTCTATTTGTTAGTGTATGTTTCATCAACTAGTCCCACTATTAAAGTAATCTCACTCTCTCAATATATGTGCCAACAGGGATGCTCAATTTTGGTGGAACTGCACAAAAACTTTGGGTGCTTCATTGCCTCGACTGCTTCCTTCCTTTCCTGTCAGTCACTTATCTCGGCTTTCTTCCTTCCTTCCATGTCAGTCGCTTCGCTTATCTTGGCTTCTAGTCAAAGGAAATAGTAATTGATATGCTACCTCACACAAATTGGTACCGGTCCTTATCCTAATTATTGTGCTTGTCATATGTATTGGTAATTTGGTATTGTGCTATTGTTTGCCGATTTCATAAAGGAGTAACTTGGAGCCTGAACTCGCAGGCAAATCATTACATTGGGCGATTTCAGTAGAACTGCACAAAAATATCAGATGGACAGATACTTATGTTGCTGCTATGTACTCCAAAGTTCACTCAGACAAGCATCGATGTTGACAAGAAGAAGTGCCTATATTCATTCGAGTATCAACCAGCATCAACCAGTTGTCACACTCCAACTATTAGGAGAGTGAACGCCAAAACTATTGCTTGGCGCATAGCCCAGAAAAACGCAGTCTAATCTTTGGTCCCAACTTGTGCCTTTTGGTTGTCGGCACATATGGTAGCGAACTGTATGGCATGGACTCTAAAGATTCCGGACAAGTAGGATGACGCGTATATTCATCTGGCACTTAATCAGTCTGCACGCTAGGGATGCTCCATTTCAGTTGAACTGCACAAAAAATTTGGGTGGTTCATTTTCTCAACCGTCTCCTTTCTTATCTGCAATGTACAATTTTGGCGAGCTACAAGACCAAGATGAGCCAGTAAACTAGTTGGATGAAAGTAGTGGCCAAGTTGCTCAAACCTCCCTCAGCACGAGGCCACTATTTGAGGATAAACCTACAAGCAAAGTTCAGATTGTCTGTGCTGCCTCTGATGTACTCGAAAGTTTACTCGTACAAGCATTAATTTTAGCAAGAAGTACCTCCGATGGAACACCATTTACCAGTCTGTACCCTAGGTAATTAAAGTTTGTCCATGAATGATATTGGCTGTGATCTCAACCATTTGGATGCATAAACATACTGAACATGTGTATATCTGAATCTTTTTGTGAATTATCTATGAATACTGTCTTGTGATCTATCAATCATTTGGATACATAGACATGCTGAACTTGTGTATATATGAATCTTTTGAGTTGTTGATTGTGAATGTTGGCTATGAATATGAACGTATCCTGTGAACCTGAGTTTGATACGAATGTTCACCTTTTCTGTTGTACATGTGTGTGAACTTGTTAGTATGTCTACTATGGGATTTGTGACGTGTGGGTGTCAATGGCACACCTTCTTCCTGAGAAGAATTGCACCTGCTTTGTTAGGGTAGCAACAACGCATCAGCTCTTTTTAATCTTTTTGCTCTATCTTCCCCCCTCCCCCGCTCAACCCCTGTCGTAGTGTTTTCGGCCTCAAAACAAACATAGTATTGCGTTGTTTTGGGGGCTTGATTAAAAATCGAGTGTTGGTTTCTGTAGGTTGGCCCGCCCAGCAAATGGGTTGCTGGTCCACCACGGACTGGGAGGCTAAAAATACAAGTTGTATGGTGCAGAGGCAAGTAAAAAACGCCATCAAGAGCCATCCACTGGAAAAAAAATCACGTCTAATGTGCTTCTTTAGTCGCGCCGCCGGCCCCCTCTTTAATCCAGTTCGCTCCATTCCCCAACCGGCAGCACGGTATGGAAGTTTATTTCCCTCTCACGCCTGCCGGGGGATTGAAGAAGCACGACATCGAGTCCAACACCGGTGATGTCTGCTTGTCCAAGTGATTTTCAGGTAAGAAACTGCATGTTTCAGAGGAAGAGCATTTAAATCAACCGGCACTTTTCAAACATGGACAACAGAATTTTGGAAGTTTTATTCATGGTAAAAAATGAAACTAACAAGAAGTTAACATCATGCTGATCAACATTCATGTATAGCACATCTTCATATGATGCAAAGTCAAAAAGATATACTATTTTCAAAATGGCAAGACAATGTTGAGTGTGCGAAAAACTAGGTAAACTAGGGACGGAATTTTGGCAAGTGTTAGATATTTTTCAACTACACCAGTTGGAATCGAACCTGGGCAGTATAGCTTTTGGGTGAGAGGGCTGCAGCCATCGGGCTAGTGCAGTATGTTTGAAAGAATGAAGGCATCTTCCCTGGCTCCGGTTCTTTCCCGTCCGTGTGCGCTCGCCGTGGCGCCTCCGTATGTCATTGTCAACATGCTCAACAAGTGAGAGGAATCCGGAGAAGACTATACGCCAAGAGACTCACAGTAGGGTCCCACCAGGTCCAAGCCATACGCAAGAAAGTGCCACATTGGAAAAAAGCTTCCTCCTAATTGTGTGCTGATGTTGGGGCCCATGGGTTTGTCAACCTTAGTCAATAAACGAAATAATTTCCAACGATGACTATCATTGGGGAGCTTTTTTCCCACGGGTATTGGGGATCTTTCTTTTTTTGTTGCAGGAAATGGGTATCAGGGATCTAGCTGGTATCATTTTTTCCAGAGGCAAACAAGTATCAGCTAGGCCTATGTTTCGTTTTTTAATATGCGTAGCCCACGACATATGGATACAATGGTTTCAACTTATTTTTTGAGGTCCATACCGGCCTATGGGCCTCCCAGCGTAGGTTTTACTTTTTCTTATAGATCGGTAGCCCAATGTATTTTTTTAATAAAACGCAGATCTCTGTTCTATTTATCTATATATAAGAATAATAATGATGTGTCCAATTTATGTTTCCCTTCTAACCACATTATATATATTTATATTATTACTATTATCGTATATTTAATAGAGACTTATATATACATTATAAAAACATCCCACGTGTTATTAAGTTATAAAAGTAAATGTTTAACAGAAGTTGGCAAGGAAAATCCCGGAGATTGCGTACAAAAGCTTGCGAAGATTTTAAGGGCCAATGTAATAATAACGCGCTCATTTTTGTTTTGAGCAATAACTCGCTAATTTTTTAACTTTATACATAAAAAATGTGTCGCTCCGATTTATTTTTTAATATTAATTGCTCCTTCTAACCTAACACTATATATAGAACGAGCCCAGCTAATTCGTGTATTTCAAAAAAAATGCAAATGGGCCGCATTAGCGCGAAATTATTTGTTCAACCAGCCCAACAAATGGATTGTAAATTCTAGATAACATGGGTTAAATATATGCCATATTTTTGCAGGCCGACATGTGGGCCAATAGGTCGAAGCCTACGCAATGCTTTGTCAACTTGGTCAACAAATGATTATGACATCCACAGCCATTGGATTTATATCCAATGGCTGGCACGCACCTTCAATCTCTTGTCTTCTTCCTCCAGCGTCGCCGGGACCGCCTGCTCCGGCCTCCGGCGGCTAGCGGCTCTGCTTAGCACGCATCGCTTCGAAGCGCTACCTCACCGCTGGCCAGGCTATCCCTCCACGCCTCCACACCTCCTGTTATTCTCCACCGACTGCAGCCCCATGCCACACCAGAACCAGTTATAACCCTTGTACTCCTCTCAATCTGTGACTCCACTGCCGCATCTTCCCATCTCTGGGTTGTTCCCGCCCGGGGCCTCGCCGTCCTCCACCGCCTCGATGCGCTCGGCGCGGCATGCTCAACAAACGAGAGTCATCGGAAGAGGATTGTACATGGAGAGCCTGACGGCTGGGGCCCACAAGGTCCATGGTCGCACGCAAGGAAAGTTCCTCCTTATTAAGCTAAAAAAATGGTTCCTCCCTCTGACAGTTGGGACCCACCGGCTATATCTTCGGATGGAAGGAAGTGCCTCCTGGTTATGCGAAAAAACTATTTTTTTTTACTATATACTGCAAGGCAACAGCCTCACAGTCCTTTATTAAAAGAAAAGGATATTGCAAGTTTACAAATTTACAAATGTACAAGGAAAGAGAAGGGGAACTTACAAAAAAATATGAAAGGTTAGCTATCCAAGACAGTAAGCTATCTTTATATTTACATCTAATTCTATGAGAGAGAAGAGAAATATCATGAATGAAGTTTCCCCTCCAAGCTCTAAAAGAAGGTTGCTCATTCCTGAAAATTTTCCCATTCCTTTATGTCCAAATATTCCAAGAAGCAGTGAAGACAACCTTAGTGAAGAAAGCATGACCGAAATCCCTCCTGACTGATTGAGCCATCTCATATGTGGTTTGGTTTGGTTGAACAGACCAAGAGATCCCAAGGTAATTCCAAACCCTTTGACTAAAGTTGCAAGCAAAGAAGACTATTCCTCAGGATGACAGTTGGGACCCGGCAGATTTGGTGGCTGACTTGTGAGCCTACTAAGCGGATGTGTACGTAGGGCTTTGTCAACTTAATCAACAAATGATTCTAGCAACTGGACCGTTGGATGTTAATCCAATAGCCGTGCTCCTTCTTCAATCTATGTTCTTGCTCCTATCTCCCATGGGAGGCAGTGCTGCCGTGCACCCGAACCAGTCAAGTTTCCCACTCCTCTCTATTTGCGACTCCACTGCCGCATCTTCCCCATCTCCGGTTCATTCCAGTCTGGGGCCTCGCCGTCGTCCACTGGCCTTGGTGCGCTCGGCACGGTGTGGTCAACATGGTCAACAAACGAGAGTCATCGGAAGATGACTGTACATGAGAGGCTGACAGTGGGCATGCACGACACCCATGGACACATGCATGCAACTAGATCATTTTTACCCTGAAAAATAATGGTTTCTCCCCCTGACAGCTGGGACCCACCAGCTACATCTTCGCACGCAAGGAAGTGTGTCCTTAATACGGGCAAAAAATGATTCCCCTCATGACAGCTGGGACCCAGCAGTTATATCTTCGCACACAAGGAATTGTGTCCTTATCCTCCCTGACAGCTGAGATTCACCCGGTCGAAGCGTACGTACCATTGTCTGTCTTGTCGCAAACGTGTACATACATACTGGCCGATCGGTCGCTCTGCAACGATGAACCGTGGCCGAGGAAGTAGCGGCACACGTCATAGTAGAGCCCCCCCACGTAGCAGCTCCGGCTATCCCGTCTAAATCGTGTACACGTACATACAGCCACACGCCAAAATATACGACCACGTACGTACATACGGGCGGGGTCTTGAAAACTTACTCGCGCATACATACAGTCAGGGCTTGTGTACATGGAGAGTCAGCTACGACGTCCTGTTCACCGGCAGCCAACCGGCTGGGTCGGAATGGAGAAACTGCGTCGTCGTGTTCATCGGGAGCCAACCGGCTTGGATGGAACAGTCGATCAAAACGAGGCCTGGCATACCGCAGAACGGAGGAAACGGCCTTGTGTTCGACCGACCACGGTCGAAACGGGATCCTGTTCATCAGGAGGGGTCTGGCGTACCGCAAAACGGAGGAAATGGACTTCTCTTGGACCTCCTACAGTCGAAACGGGGTCCTGTTGATTGGGAGGGGTATGGCGTACCGCAAAACGGAGGAAACGGACTTGTGTTGGAGCACTACAGTTGAAACAGGGGTCCTGTTCATCGGAGGGGTATGGCGTACCGCAAAACGGGACTTGACGGGCTACTGTTCATCTCCACTGTCGACCTCCTCCAGCCTCCATGGGCTACTGTTCATCCACTGTCGACCTCCTCCAGCCTCCACCTGCGACTGTTCATCCACGAGCTCCTGTTCATCCAGCCTCCACTACTCCTCCACCGGCTACTGTTCCACCAGCCCTCTCCATGGGGTCCTGTTCAACCACCCCCACGGGCTACTGTTCATCCAGCCCTCCACCGGCTACTATTCAACCAGCCCTCCACGAGGTCCTGTTCATCCAGCCCTCCATGGGGTCCTATTCATCCACCCCCAATCGGCTCGATCGGGGTCCTGTTCATCCAGCGGCAATGACCTCTACTACCATCGGGTCCTGTTCATCCAACCCCCCATAGAGAACTGTTCATCCAACCCCCCAAGAATGCTCATTGTTCATCAAGAGGCAACAGGCTCAATCGGCTTCAGTTAGCAGCAGTAGTGAAAGAATCGCTTGATCGAGTTCAGTTAATAGCCAGGGATCGATCGCTGGGGTTCAGTAACACGTAACCTGCAGTGCAATCGCTCGGGTTCAGTAGGCGAACGCCTCGCTCGGGTTCAGTTAGAACCCAACGCCTCGCACCCACACGCGTACATGTACGAGAGAAACGCGCATCGCTCGGCCCCCGACCACCCATCGTAACCGGGAACTCCCCGATATTTTCCTCGTCCTCGCTTCTACCATGGTTTTTTCCGTCATGGGCGGCCCAAAGAATGTCATGCAGCTGCATCTCCGGCCCGTCCAGGACCAAAAGCCCTTTTTCTATCATGATTTTTGTCATAGAAGTAGGAGCTCACCACATCTATGATGATACCGGGTTTTGTCATAATTATCGTCATAGAAGTGTCATAAGCATGACAGAAAAAAAATCGTTCGGCCCAAAATGTCACGGATGTGTCTTTTTTTAGGACAGTTGAATCCATTTTTAAATAGTTGTATTTCAATGGCTACAAACTTACAAAACATGACTTAGGTTTTTGTTAAGCCTGTTGTAACTAACAGTTGTACCCATTTTTAATCTATCCCTTTGCTACCATGCTACTCTCCTCAATGAAGATATACTAGAGATGCTGCTCATTTGCTATTTTTGGTGGATGCTAACCCTGTTGTACTTAACATGCCTATCCATGTACTTACGCAGGGTCATAATGGCCGTTGTTGTTGTTTGCCATCGAGGTTAGCTGCATCCCATGTAGGTACACATGTCAGTGGCATCATTTCGCATCATTTGTGCAATTGCAGTTTAACTTCTACCATTTACTGGTTGCCTGTAGGTACACATGTCAGTGGCACTGATCCATGCTTCGAGTCGGAGGAACAGCTCGCCTCCGCCGTCGCTGACTTTGGGCGGGCTCTAGCCAAGATGAAGTGCCCCAGCAACTACCTCTCAGGACTTGTCGGAGAAATGGATGTATCTAGAACTAAAATACGTCTAGATATATCCATTTCTGTGACAAGTATTTCCGGATAGAGGGAGTATGTACTCACCAGTTCAATCTTACCAATACCAGTTGCAATTAATGGCTATGTTTTGTACGGTTGATGTATTAAGCATGTTGTAGTAAACATGCCTAACACGTTTTAGCTATTTTCCCTACGTTTTTATAGACAACTGTGCCATTATCTTCTCTGGCAGCACCTGCCTTGTGATGTTTAACTCTGCCAATTGCATTTTTATCAGTACCAGTTTCAATGGCCATTATGCCTGTTGCAAGTAACAATTGTATCCATTTTTAAATAGTTGTATTTCAACGGCTACAAACTTACAAAACATGAATTAGGATGATGTCAAGCCTGTTGCAATTAACAGTTGTATCTAATACGTCTCCAACGTATCTATAATTTTTAATTGCTCCATGCTATATTATCTACTGTTTTGGACTATATTGGGCTTTATTTTCCACTTTTATATTATTTTTGGGACTAACCTATTAATCGGAGGCCCAGCCCAGAATTGTTGCTTTTTTGCCTATTTCAGTGTTCCGGAGAAACAGAATATCAAACGGAGTCCAAACGGAATAAAACCTTTGGAAACGTGATTTTCTCACCGAACGTGATCCAGGACTTGGACCCTACTCCAAGGAGTCAAAGAGGAGGTCACGAGGGTGGGGGGCGCCCCCCTAGGGCGTGCCCCCTGCCTCGTGGGCCCCTCGGTGCTCCACCGACGTACTCCTTCCTCCTATATATACATACATGCCCCCAAACGATCAGAACAGGAACCAAAAACCTAATTCCACCGCCGCAACTTTCTGTATCCACGAGATCCCATATTGGGGCCTGTTCCGGAGCTCCGCCGGAAGATGGCCGTCATCATGGAGGGCTTCTACATCATCCTAGCCCCTCCAATGAAGTGTGAGTAGTTTACCTCAGACCTTCGGGTCCATAGTTAGTAGATAGATGGATTCTTCTCTCTTTGAATCTCAATACAAAGTTCTCCCCCTCTCTTGTGGAGATCTATTCGATGTAATCTTATTTTTGCGGTGTGTTTGTTGTGACCGATGAATTGTGGGTTTATGATCAAGTCTATCTATGAATAATATTTGAATCTTCTCTGAATTCTTTTATGTATGATTGGTTATCTTTGCAAGTCTCTTTGAATTATCCGTTTGGTTTGGCCAACTAGATTGGTAGTTCTTGCCATGGGAGAAGTGCTTAGCTTTGGGTTCGATCTTGCGGTGTCCTTTCCCAGTGACAGAAGGGGCAGCAAGGCACGTATTGTATCGTTGCCATCGAGGATAACAAGATGGGGTTTATTTCATATTGCATGAATTTATCTCTCTACATCATGTCATCTTGCTTAAGGCGTTACTCTGTTTCTAACTTAATACTCTAGATGCATGTTGGATAGCGGTCGATGAGTGGAGTAATAGTAGTAGATGCAGAATTGTCTCGGTCTACTTGTCACGGACGTGATGCCTATATACATGATCATGCCTAGATATTCTCATAACTATGCTCAATTCTGTCAATTGCTCAACAGTAATTTGTTCACCCACCATAGAATAATTATGCTCTTGAGAGAAGTCACTAGTGAAACCTATGGCCCCCGGGTCTATTCTCATCATATCAATCTTCATCACTTTAATCTTGCTTTGCCTTTTACTTTGCCTTTACTTTTTTACTTTGCATCTTTATACCAAAAATATTATATCTATCAGATCTCACTCTCGTAAGTGACCGTGAAGGGAATGACAACCCCTAATCACGTTGGTTGCGAGTAGCTATCGTTTTGTGTAGGTACGAGGGACTTGAGTGTGGCCTCCTACTGGATTGATACCTTGGTTCTCAAAAACTGAGGGAAATACTTACGCTACTCTACTGCATCATCCCTTCCTCTTCGGGGAAACCAACGCAAGCTCAAGACGTAGCAAGAAGGATTTCTGGCACCGTTGCCGGGGAGTCTACGCAAAAAGTCAACATACCAAGTACCCATCACAATCCCTATCTCTCGCATTACATTATTTTTCATTTGCCTCTCGTTTTCCTCTCCCCCACTTCACCCTTGTCATTT